>NC_055995.1:4808229-5120917 GCF_018446385.1 Zingiber officinale | reverse complement strand
AACTTAAACCCTTTGCCCAAACACCAAAACACATTGTCCCACGGACCATTAGGATTGCTCCAACAATCTCCCCCTTTTTGATGTTTGACAATACGTTTAAGTTAGGGAAAGCATAATAGCAAATAAACATGCTAAAACAAATGGACTTACGTTGCCAAGGCTACACACTTGGACTTACATCGCCGAATGGACTTACGTTGCCAAGGCTACACACTTGGACTTATACTGTCGAATGGACTTACGATGCTAAGGCTACACACTTGGACTTACAACACCGAAATAAAAATACAAACATGCATCGAAACCTATCCCAAGGCTCCCCCTACACCTATGCTCCCTATTGAGCTAGAAATTTTTCCACAGGGATTTTTAAGAACCTATCCCAAGACTCCCCCTACGTAAAGGCACTAAGGTTTTCCCAACTAAACATTACTTCTCCCCCTTTACCTAACATCCAAAAAGCTTTTGAACAATATCCCATTGTTCAAAACTTATCATCCAACTGACCATAAACTCATGTATTTATCCCCCATGGATCCTATACAACTATACGAGCTGACCCGGTCAAAATCCAGTGCTGAAAATACTTTCAGACTGGTATCAGTCGACTGCAAGAAGTACCAGTCGACTGCCCTTATCGAAATAAGCTTACAGAGACATTCTGTGCTCAAAAACACTGTTACTAATCGACTGCTAACTGTAGCAGTCGACTGGTATGCTATTTCGGAAAAAATCAACCTTATTTGACCAACTTCAAAAATGCACCAAAAATTCCACAGACCTTCAAAAATTCCCCCTTGACTCTTGCTTCTCTTCTTCTCCCATTTCTTCAAATGCTCTAACTTTTTAAACTCTCCCTTCCTTGAGCATCTTGTGTGGTATTGACCCCGCTCACCACACGTGAAGCACACTATGTGCTTTTTCTCTTTCTTTTTCCTACAACTCAAATTAGATTCAAAATGAATTGAATTGAGTTTAGGAGATACTTTATTCTTACCAATAGGACATATACTTTTGTAGTGTCTCCTTTCATTGCACCCGAAGCACACAATGTGATCTTTTGATTTTGCTTCGGTGGAGGTGCTCACTAGGTTGATTTCCAAGACTTTTTCTTCTTCTTCACTTGTCTTGGATTCTTCTTCAACCTTTGAGGATGTATCCTCATCCACACTAGTGGATGACATTTCTTTATTCTTCTCCTCTTCGGAAGTTGAGTGCTCGTCACCTTCTGGTTGCTCCTCCTCATCTTAATCCATTAAGTCCATCTCCTTGGGCTCTTCTTCTTCTTGTGTAGGCATAGGTTCTTCCCATTGAACCTTCTTTATCGTATTCCACAAATCATGGGAGTTCTCATATTTACCTACACAGCTCATCACGTCATTAGGCAAAATATCAATTAATATAGATATTACCTTGTCGTTTGCCTTTGACCGTGAGGTTTGCTCCTACGTCCAACGTCGTGGTCAGAGCTTCTTCCCTTTCTTGTCCTTCAGGACTTCGAACGGCTCTTTGACCACCATCATGGTGTCCCAATCCGTGTGGAAGAAGACCTCCATCTTCATCATCCAATATGTGATGTCCCATAGCCTCTACCTTCAAGCTTTGGCGGTTCAATTAACTCGGTCATCTTTTCTTCCTTGGCGGTTAGTCCAATGGAGAGCGGCCTTGCTCTGATACCACTTGTAAGGGATCGGTGGCCGGCTTGAAGGGGGGTTGGATAGACGACACCCCCAAATCGATAGCTTCCTACACTATTGTTAGCTTGTGCAGCGGAATAATACAAAAACAAACAAGCTAAACACTAAAGGAAAGAAACAAGGAAACAACTAACACGTTGTTTAACGTAGTTCGGAGATTAGGGCTCCTACTCCACGGCATGTCCTTGAGGTGGACGATCCCGATCCGTCGGTGGATTAGCCCCCGGAAAACTCCGGCTATCTCAAGTAGCTCCTTGTGAGTGGAGAAACCTCACCACAACACTCATAAATACTTGAGAACAAGTATACTACTAATTAGGATTTACCACCACTAATTTCATCAGGGATAACCAAGCTTCCAAGCCTTGGTTATATAGGTCACGGGTTGAAAACCCCACCTGCCAGTCGACTGCCAAAACATGCAGTCGACTGCCCTCTGTGGAAATTCGACAGTTACATCCCAACGGCTCAATATCAGTCGGCTGCTAAAATTAGCAGTCGACTGCTCCACACTGACCGAGCGAACAGAAACATTCTGTTCTCTACTAGTCGACTGAACCAATCGACTACACCAGTCGACTGCTACAGTAACGTTATAGTACTGCTGCAGTACTGCTACAGTAACATTACAGTAAAATCCTAAAACTAGGATTTTACTCCGAGTATAATCTCTCGTGCACTCGTACTTTCACCCTTATGGCTCACTTGACGGTTCTTTGCAGCCTTGACATCTTGCCTTCAAGCCTACTTCCTTTAGCTCTCGTCCCTCGGATGCATACAAGCCTGCGACTCGTCCCCAATGTCATCCTTCGTGTATGCCTCGAAGTCGCTTCCCTCGGCCCTTGTCCTCATTGCCTTATCCACGGCCCCTCGGATGCTCCATCCTTCACCGGATCCGAAGCCATCAACCTGAGTCACATTTGTATCCTGTATACCTGCACACTCACATACACATATCAAATAACAAGGGTGAACCTAACTTAAACTCTTTGCCCAAACACTAAAACACATGGTCCCACGGACCATTGGGATTGCTCCAACAAATTCCATTGCGCGGAGCGTCTTGCAAGTTTCCTCTATGTCTGCACAGAGGTCGACAGCTCGGAGGGACTTAATGAGTATATCGTCGACATATACCTCCATGTTTCGTCCGATCTGCTACCGGAACACCTTATTCATGAGCCTTTGGTAGGTAGCCCCAGCATTCTTTAGTTCGAACGGCATCACGTTGTAGCAGTAGGTGTCGTCCGCTATGATGAAGCTCACCTTCTCTTGATCCTCACGGACGAGTGGCACTTGATGATACCCCTAATACGCGTCCATCATGCATATTAGCTCGCACCCAGCTGTGGAGTCCACCATTTGGTCGATCCTCGGTAGTGGATAGAAGTCCTTCGGGCAGACCTTATTAAGGTCTCGAAAGTCGATGTAGACCCTCCACTTGTTGCCGGGCTTCGAGACCAACACCACATTCGCAAGCCATCTCGGGAACTCGACCTCTCTGATGTGGTCGGCCTCCAATAGCTTCTCTACTTCAGCTCGGATGATCTGATTCTGCTCGACGCTGAAGTCCCTTTTCCTCTGCTTCACCTGCCTAGCGTCCGATCGGACGTGGAGCTCATGCTGTGCTACGCTCGGAGAAATACCGGGTAGTTCATGGGTGGACCAGGCGAAGACATCATGATTTTACTGAAGGCATCTAATCAGCTCAGCCTTCTGCTCAGCTTGTAGGTCGACCGCTATGAAAGTCGTTGCCTCCGACCGGCCAAGGTGTATCTGCACCTCTTCTTTTTCTTCATAAACTAAAGTAGGAGGTTTCTCGGCTATGACTGTTGGTTGCTACTCGGAAAACCTAGAGGTTCCACTGTACAAAAATTTTGTACAAAGGTCTGAACCTTTTCCTAGCTACCATGTGTTCTTTTAAATTAAATTTTGGATCGCCTGCGGAACTTAACACGTTTGATCCAAAACTTAATCTATTTGTTCTTTTAGGTTTTGACTTGGATCTCCTGCGAAACTTAACACGTTCGACCCAAGTCTCCTTAAGTTATTAATTCCATTAAATATTAATTTCCATAATTGGTTCCCAGTACTGACGTGGCGAGGCACATGACCTTCTTGGATATGGGAGCAACCACCACCGACTAGACAAAACCTTTTATAGAAATCTAATATTTAATTTCCTAAAATAACTTTAGGTTAACCAAAGAGAACAATCAAATCACAAGGAAAAGAAAAACAAAAGAACACAACATCGAAAAACATATTCGAAATTCTAGAACGTAAGCCTCTTGTATTTGGTATTATTTCCATAAATAACTAGCATGATGCGGAAAGAAAAATTACTAGTTATACCTTGTAGAAAAACCTCTTGATCTTCTACCGTATTCCTCTTCTAATCTCGGACATTGTGTGGGCAATGATCTTCCGAGACGAGAACCACCTAGCACCTTCTTCTTCTTCCTTCAAGTTTCGGCCAAGCAAAAACTTCGAAAGGATGAAGAACTTTTTCCACCAATCAAGCTCCAAGGGATGCAAACTTTCTCTCCTTCTTCTCCAAGCTAGAATCCGGCCACCAATTAAAACTCCAAGAGCATGAAGAGGTTCGGCCACAAGATGGAGAAGAAAAGAAAGGGAAGGGCCGGCCACACCTAGGAAGAAAAGAGAGGAAGAAAAAGAATAGAGTTTTTCCTTGAAGGCACCTCTACCCCCTCTTTTATAATCCTTGGTCTCGGCAAATAAGGAAATTTAATTAAAAAATTTCCTTAATTCTTTTGCCATGTAAAGAAAAATTATTTTAATTAAAACAATTTTTCTTCTTTTAAAAACAATGGCCGGCCACCTTAAAAATCAAAACAAGGAGAGTTTTAATTAATTAAAACTTCCTAATTTGTCTCCAGAAATTTTATAAAAAATTTCTCCAATAATTTTTATCCCTTTTATGATTGGTTTATAAAAAGAAATTTCTATAATTTTAATTTTCAACATGTGAATAATTTATAAAGAAGAGAAATAAAATATCCTTTCCAATCTACAAATAAGGAAAGAGATTTAATCTCTTTCTTTAATCTTTTGTAGAGACTTATAAAAGAGATAATTTAATTTTTAATCTCTTCAATAAATTATATCTTTCACATAAGAAAATTTTTAAATTAAAATTCCTTTTAAATTAAATAGGGCCGGCCACCTAAGCTTGGGTTCAAGCTAGGGCCGGCCACCCATGAACCAATGGTTTGGCCGGCCCTAGCTTGATCCACAAGCTAGCTTGGCCGGCCCCTATAACATGAGTATGAAGGTGGGTATAGGTGGGTATAGTACTCTATAAATAAGAGGTTACGATAGGGACCGAGAGGAGGAATTGGTTTTGGTCTCCCGATAAAATTAAGCATCCCGTGTTCGCCCCGAACACACAATTTAATTTTATCAATAATAATTCAATCCACTAGAGAATTATTATTGAACTACCGCACCAATCCCAAATTACATTTTGGGCTCCTTCTTATTATGAGTATGTTAGTCTCCCTGTGTTTAAGATATCAAATGTCCACTAATTAAGTAAGTCACTGACAACTCACTTAATTAATATCTAGCTCCAAGAGTAGTACCACTCAACTTCATCATCATGTCGGACTAAGTCCACCTGCAGGGTTTAACATGACAATCCTTATGAGTTCCTCTTGGGGACATTCTCAACCTAGATTACTAGGACACAGTTTCCTTCTAAAATCAACAACACACACTATAAGTGATATCATTTCCCAACTTATCGGGCTTATTGATTTATCGAACTAAATCTCACCCATTGATAAATTAAAGAAATAAATATCAAATATATGTGTTTGTTATTATATTAGGATTAAGAGTACACACTTCCATAATAACCGAGATCTTTGTTTCTTTATAAAGCCAGTATAAAAGAAACGACCTCAAATGATCCTACTCAATACACTCTAAGTGTACTGGTGTAATTATATAGTTAAGATAAACTAATACCTAATTACACTACGACCTTCCAATGGTTTGTTCCTTTCCATTATGGTCGTGAGTTACTGTTTATAATTTATAAGGTACTGATAACATGATCCTCTGTGTGTGACACCACACACCATGTTATCTACAATATAAATTAATTGAACAACTACATTTATCATAAATGTAGACATTTAACCAATGTGATTCTTATTTCTAGATAAATGTTTATACCAAAAGCTAGGCTTTTAGTATACACTCTAACAATGACGTTTACCTCGAGTCAGGGAACTTTCCGAGCGGACTTAGCCTCCACCTTCACCATCACGACGTAGCAGCGTCGAGCAGCCAGTTGATCTCCTTTAACTTCTCCGACCCGATCCTCCACGGGGAACTTGATCTTCTTGCAATAGGTAGAGACTACCGTCCGGAATTCATTAAGGGTAGTCGACCCAGAATGACGTTATAGGCTGATGAGGTGTCCACGATGATGAAAGTGGTAGTCCTGGTCCTTCTGAGCGGCTCCTCTCCGAGTGATATGGCCAACCTTGTCTGACCGATCGGCTGGACCTCATTGCCGGTGAACCCATACAAAGGGGTTGTCATCAGTAGCAACTCGGCCCAGTCGATCTGGAGCTGTTCAAAGGCCTTCTTGAAGATAATGTTAACCGAGCTCCCTGTGTCAATAAATATGTGATGAATAGTGTAGTTGGCGATTACCGCACGGATGATGAGGGCATCGTCGTGCGACACTTCAATCCCATCAAGATCCCAGGGGCCAAAGTTGATTTCAGGCCCGTTCGCCCTATCTTGGTTGCATCCTACAGCATGGATCTCCAATCACCGAGCATATGACTTCCGGGCTCGGTTGGAGTTTCCGCTGGTTGGTCACCAGCTATGATGTTAATCTCACTGCGAGCGGCGTTGCTTCGATTTTCCTCCTCTCAAGCGGAGTGCCTGATTCGCTCGTGTGAGGCTTGGGCATGGTCATCACTCCTTGCTTGATGATGATGCTGCCGCTCGGGAGACTGTCTGGTCTCCTCTCACCGTCGGCATTCGGCCACCTATATCGCAGTTCAGGGGAAGACGATCGGCGGTGATAACTTCTAGGAGTCGGCTAAGCGACTGCAGGGACTCCGCGACAATCGTGGGTGTTGTGGGTTGCCGATTGATGGAAGGCACAAAACATAGGTATCCATACCTTTCCCTTGGGCCTTGGTCGTTCGGCGGCCACGTGTTGGACGACATGCGACCTCGTTTTCTGATGCGATCGTGCCACATCGGCTCGGGGCCCTCTCGGAGGCTGGTGGCTGACCGACGACCTTCGCTCGGTGTGCACCGATGGCTCTGATGGTGCTTCTTTCCTTCGAACCGCTTGAGTTTCCTCCACATTGATATACTCGCTAGCCTTCCTCAGCATATGGTCGTAATCACGGGGCGGCTTTCTAATGAGCGAGCGGAAGAAATTCTCATCAATGAGCCCTTGGGTGAAGGCATACATCATACTTTCAGACGAGACCATGGGGATATCCATGGTCGCTTGGTTAAAGGGTTGAATGTAGGCCCGCAAAGTCTCTCTCGACCCTTGCTTCATAGAGAACAGACTGACGCTGGTCTTCTGATAGCATCTGCTGCTCGCGAAGTGGTGGAGAAAGGTCGTTCAGAAATCTTTGAAGCTCTGAATCGATCCATCCGATAATCTTCGAAACTAACGTTATGCCGAGCCGGATAACATGGTGAGGAAGACTCGGTACTTAACCCCATCTGTGTATTGATGAAGGGTTGCGCCGTTATCGAACTTATCGAGGTGGTCGTCCAGATCAGTCGACCCATTGTATTCACCGATTGCCAAGGGTGCGTAGTTCCTTGGCAGAAGATCCTGCAGAATTGCCTCGGAGAATTGGCGGTTGATCCATTCAGGGGAGGAGTCAGCTCGGGGCCCCTTGCCCTTTCTCGTGTCCCGAGCGAGAGCTTCGTCAGAGGAAGACTAGTCTTGATTTGCTTGCGCGATTTCAGATGGAGTCTCGAACAAGGCCCGATGGAATGGAATCGGGGCGGGCGGCGCCTCTGCTTGCATGCCGGTCGGACCCGTGTTTTGGCCCTATATGGAGAACTATTCCGGCCGGTCTTCGTGCGCCGCTCAGCCTCCAGATGCTGAGGTTGCTTGTTGCGCCAGCCGATCGGCTAGCGCCTTCTGTTGCTGCTCTATTATCTTGGCCGCTCGCGCCTGTATGAGCGCGTCGAGCTCCTCTTGAGAGAGCATCACAATGTGCTGACATCCAGCTTCTTCTATCTCCTTGGCTCGGATTCAAGTGTGTTCCCACAGGCGCCGCCAAATTTGTTCTTGTCCGAAAGCTAAGTTGATAGACGCTGGGGATGTGGCGCTCCCGTTGACTGGTCGAAGACTCTGCAAGCGTAGATCTTCCGCCGACATGGACCTGCAAGCACAACGCCGAGCCGGGGAGGGGTTCCCCGACGATGGCCCTCCGACGCTCAAGTAAGATCTCCAGTTGATTGTTGATTATCACTAAGTTGATTGTTGACTTTAGTATCAAGGGGGAAATTAAGGGTTTCAATGAAAGGTATGAGACTTTCATTAAGAAGAAACTCTTGACCTTGATTCACTCTTTTTGATGTGTGTCAAAAAGGGGGAGAATGTCTAGAGAATGTTCAAGGAAGAACATTGGAGTTTGGGGAGAATGTTCAGAGAATGTTCAAGGAAGAACATTGGAGAACTATTGGAAAACCTAAGTTAGGTTATCGGGTTAACCTAACTTAATTATGGTTTTTGTCAAACATCAAAAAGGGGGAGATTGTTGGTGCAACCTTAGGTCAAGGTTGACCTGGGTGACCCGACTCGAGTTGACCTGACTCGAGGTATATTTTGATGTTTGACAAGAATAGAGAAGTTATATTTTGATGTTTGACAAGAATAGGAACTTGGGGGATTGAGGGTGCAACCTTTGGTCAAAGTTGGCCTGGTTGACCCGACTTGAGTTGACCTGATACGGGAAAAGTCTAAGTATGGAGACTTGGCACGGAAAAGTCCAAGCAGGAAGCTTGGCACGGGAAAAGTCCAAGCAGGGAGCTTGGCACGGGGAAAAGTCCAAGTATGGAAGCTTGGCATGGGAAGTCGGAGAGGGCTCGGTAGCTAGTTCTCCGGACTAGGTCAGAGAGGGCTCGGTAGCTCGTTCTCTGGACCGGACGAAGTCGGAGAGGGCTCGGTAGCTCGTTCTCCGGACTAGGTCAGAGAGGGCTCGGTAGCTCGTTCTTTGGACCGGACGAAGTCGGAGAGAGCTCGGTAGCTCGTTCTCTGGACTAGGTCAGAGAGGGCTCGGTAGCTCGTTCTCTGGACCGGACGTGGAAGTCGGAGAGGGCTCGGTAGCTCGTTCTCCGGACTAGGTCAGAGAGGGCTCGGTAGCTCGTTCTCTAGATCAGGAAGGCTTTAGGGTTTAAGGCTGGGAAATTGGATCGGTCTGCTGACCGATCCAGTGATACACTGGGTCATCTGATCGATCTGGTGACCGATTAGTAACCAAACAGATTGGGAGAAGGAATGGCCTGATCGGTCCACAGACCGATCAGGGCTCTGGCAACTAACTCTCTGTGAGAGTTGGGATCGGTCTGGGGACCGATTAGACTAGGGCCTGATCGGTCCACAGACCGATCAGGGATCGCAACCAACTCTCTGTGAGAGTTGGGATCGGTCTGGGGACCGATCAGTGTAGAGCCTGATCGGTCCCCTGACCGATCAAATCCGCCCTGGACCGATCAGGATGGAGCCTGATCGGTCCAGACCTAGCCGTTGAGTCACAACGGCTAGATTTCTGCTTCTTCTTTGTCTTCTTCGCAGGTTCATATAAGAGGGCCACTACAGGGAAGCAGACTAGTTCTTCCTTCTTGCGATCTGAGCTTTGTTGAGCTCTCCACTGCTGAAGCTTTGTGTGAGCTTCCCTCGGCTGGGTTTCCAACTAAACAGTTGCTGCTGTGGTTGGCATCCGTGAAGTTGCTGCTTCATCAATAGTCGACGAGAAGGCAAGCAAACTAGTGTTCTACATTCATATTGTTCTTGACTTCTTGCTGTATTTCTTGTACTATGATCTTGCTGTTGCAAGAGAGATTGTGGCGAGGTTTCTCCACCCAGAAGGAGTTTTTATTAGCCAGTTTTCCGGGGTCTCATCCACCGACGGATTGATAGGATTCGTCCACCTTATGGACATGCCGAGGAGTAGGAGTATAATCTCCGAACCTCGTTATATCGTCGCGTTTGAGGAAGAAACGTGAATTTAGGGTCGGCTATTCACACCCCCCCTCTCTAGCCGCATCCGAAGGTCCTAACAAGTGGTATCAGAGCGAGGTCGCTCTTCATCCGGATTAACACCCGGGGGAGCACGAGCTAGAGAATGGATTAACTTGGAGAAGACGTCACGATTCCACCCTTCTATGATCGCGACGACTTTGCGTATTGGAAGGTAAGAATGAAGTATTTTCTTATGACTAACCTAGTAAATTGGAATTGTGTACAAGTAGGTTTTATTCCTCCGGTGGATAAAGAAGGAGAACCTCTCGAGAAGAAGAAGTGGACGAAGGAATAAATCCGCCAATCCATAATCAACGACGAGATAACGAAAATCTTTGAATTTTCATTACCTAATGATATCTTGTGTAAGATAGGTGGATACAACAATGCCAAGGAGTTGTGGAACAACTTGGCTAAGTTCCATGAGGAGAGCTCCAATTCAAGTCATGAAGAGGAGTCAAGTGAGCCAAGTAGCTCATATCATGGAGATATGGAATTAGAAGTTGAGGGCTACTCAACATCTAAGGAAGAAGAGGAGGAGAGTTCTTCTTCAAGATTGGAGAAAGAAGAAGAAGCCTCTACCTCTGGAAGGGATGAAGGAGAGAGCTTATTGTTGGAACCCCAAGGTGTTTTGATGTGATCAAACAAGCTAAGTTAGGTCCTGCGTTTGTTTAACCCTTGTGTCTAAGTGTGCAGGAGCTTAGGAACACAGGAAGTCGAGCGGAAGACGCGGCTAACGAGAAGGACGGCACGGGGAGAGAGCCGACGAGCTCGGTGCGTCCGAGGGACGAGGTGACCGCGGAAGAGTACACCGGCGGACGAGAAGAACGTGCGCGACGTTCGAGGGACGAGAAACCGGGAAGGAAGGCTGCTCGAGGAGAAGGCCGGAACATGGGTTCGGGTGAGCCCTATTTCGGAAGGCCGAGATCACCCAAGCTAACGGAGCCGGAGCGAACATACCCGGACCGAAACGAGCTAAACCGAAGCAGTGGAACCGGACCACAAAAAGTCAAAAGTTGACTTAAGAGGTCCGGGCGCCCGGAATCATTCAGGCGCCGGAACCGGCGCCGGAACCCTTCCGGCGCCGGAATCGACTTTCAGCAGGATCGAGTTTGACTCGATCCGACCGATGGAGGATATAATATCTCCCGTGGCGGAACCCTTCCAGGCGCCGGACCAAGACTATAAATATAGCCTTGGTCCGAAGCTTAAAGTAACTACTTGTAATCCATTGCTTTCATTTGTGTTATTTCTTTCCGTGCTTTCAACGCTGTAATCGCCTAGAGGAGAATCAATTAGTGCGCCTTCTTTGCCTTGGATTAGCAATCCTCTGATTGCAAACCAAGTAATTCCTCTGTGTCTACTTTCTATTTTAATTAATCTCTGCCTTTTTAATTACAAGTTCTTTTAAGTTAGTTGAATATTCGAGAAGGGTTTTTGGTTTTATTTTGTAGGGCAATTCACCCTCCCTCTTGCCGACCTCCGAAGGGACCTACAAGTGGTATCGAGCAAGGCACTGGGAGGACTAACCGCCGATCGAAGCAACAAGATGGCGGACCAAGTATCGTCCCACCAAAATTCGAGGGAACCTGGAGGCGTCGTATGGAGGTATTCCTAAAACAGATTTTGAAATTCGATTTATTATGAAATATGGTTTTGTAGCTCAATAGATAAAGATGGAAAAGAAAAGAAGAGAGCGATTGGACAAAGAAGGAGCAGAATGAGTCGGTAGCAAACAGTCGTGCGGAACATCACTGCTGAGCGTGTTACCGCCTCAAGAGGTCAACCGCATCCGAAACTATTTATCTGCTAAAGAACTTTGGGAGAAGTTCTTGGAACTCCACGAAGGCACGTCAAGCAAAGCTCGCTAGAAGGGACATCCTCCGTAATAAACTGATGAACATCCGTCTGGAGAAAGGTGAGAAAGTAGCGGTCTACACGCAAAGGTAAAGAAACTGATTATTGGTCTCAAAACCTTGGTGAAACAGTAACAAACCGGGACACTATACGCTCACGCTCAAGCGTTTCCAAGAACTCCGAATGGACATCAATCGTCGATGCTTACTACATCTCAAAAGACACGGAGGTAAGTACTTTAGAAGAGTTGTTCTCTACCCTTGAATTACACGAAACTAGATGTGCAGAGATATCAAAGGACACAACCAAGACTATGGTGCATGCAACCAATAAGGATGAACCCGAGTCGGACTCGAAGGCGATCAAGAAGCGTACATGGTAAGAAACTTTCAAAAGTTTTTAGATCTAATAAATTTAAAATGCGGAAAAAAGAATCAAAAGGTAGAAGAAAGGTGCGGTGCTACCAGTGTGTCGAAGGAGGGACACCTAAGGAAGGCCAGAACTCAAGAAGATCAAAATGAAGACACCCAAGAAACACAACCTAAAAGCAACTTGGGATGACACTTCTTCATCTGAATCAGAAGCTCAAGAATATGCGGGGATTGCACTGATGGCAAGCCACGAAGGACAAAGTACATCAGAACCCAGCATCGATGAAGGGGGAGCGACCTCAGATGGAAGTAGCGAAGCAGGGGGAGATTCAGGCTTCAAGTCTGATATGGTAAGTGAGGTATGCCTCTTACCCCCTGATGAACTTTACTTTGGTATCAAAGCTATGACTAAATCCATGTATAAATTAGAAAATAAAAATGTCAAATTAGAAAATGAAATTTTAGAAACAAAAAGAATTTTGGCAAAATCATGTCTTATAGAGGATTTTGAAAAATTGAAAATTGAAAATGAAAAACTAAAAGAAGAAATAGAAAGATTGAAAAAATTTAATGGTTCAAATATTTCTACTTTTAGAAATTATGGAGGTTTAAATTGGTATTATAGATTTCATCAAAATCAAATTAGAAATATATCAAAAATCTATATACCTAGGAAATACTTGGTTAATCCTGTAGGTAGGAACCTCTATTGGGTTCCAAAAACCTATTTAATTTAAAATTAAAAATTAGACTTAGCATTTTCAGCAAGGAAATTAAACAACTAATTTCTTTATGAGGCTTTGTCTAAGGAAGTGGTTGTTGCTCCAATAACCAAGAAGGCCTAGTGCCTCGCCACGACCTGGGAGCCAAGTATCGAAATGAAGAGTTTAATTGACTAACTGAAAAAGTATTAATTTAAATTACTTAATGCTTTAAAAGAGTTATTCAATTTATGTTAGAAAAATAAAAAATTTAATTTTTTTTTTAACTTAGAAATTTTTTTATCTTATAAATTTTTATGAAAATTGACTTAGAATTTTTTTTAAGTTATCTCAGAATTTTTTAAATTAGAAATTTTTTTTTGAATGTTGAGATAAGTTTCAAAACTTATAATTTTTTTTTAAAAACACTTATGACTGTTTTATCTCAAAAATATTTTACTTAAATGTTTCTCTTTCGAAAGAAAAATTCTGAAGAGTGTCTTTACATGTTTTACATTAACCCCAAATTTTTATGTGATCAAAGGGGGAGAAGTATGTTAAGTCTAGAGGGAGGTACTATAATTTTTCAATTGAAAAATATTTGGACTTATTGGAATATAAATCATTTTTATTGCATATGGTTACCCTAACTTAACTTGGGTTGCTCACATCAAAAAGGGGGAGATTGTTGGAACCCCAAGGTGTTTTGATGTGATCAAACAAGCTAAGTTAGGTCCTGCGTTTGTTTAACCCTTGTGTCTAAGTGTGCAGGAGCTTAGGAACACAGGAAGTCGAGCGGAAGACGCGGCTAACGAGAAGGACGGCACGGGGAGAGAGCCGACGGGCTCGGTGCGTCCGAGGGACGAGGTGACCGCGGAAGGGTACACTGACGGACGAGAAGAACGTGCGCGGCGTTCGAGGGACGAGAAACCGGGAAGGAGGGCTGCTCGAGGAGAAGGCCGGAACATGGGTTTGGGTGAGCCCTATTCCTGAAGGCCGAGATCACCCAAGCAAACGGAGCCGGAGCGAACAGACCCGGACCAAGATGAGCTGGATCGAGACGAGCTGAACCGGAGTCGAAAAGTCAACTTATGTTGACCTTAGGGCTCCGGGCGCCCGGAATCGACTTTTCAAAAGGATCGAGTTTTGACTCGATCCGACCGTTGGGGGATAAAATTTATCCCCCCAGGGCGCCCGGAACCCTTCCAGGCGCCCGGACCAAGACTATAAATATAGCCTTGGTCCAGAAGCTTAAAAGTAACTACTTGTAATCCAGTGCTTTCATTTGTGTTATTTCTTTCTGTGCTTTCAACGCTGTAAGAGGCTACTCCGCCCAGAGGAGAATCAATTAGTGCGCCTTCCACTACAACAAAATCGCTCATAGACATCGGTTTTCCACCGGTGTCTATTTGATTTTCGACCAATGTCTATGAAGCCGATGTTAAAAGTCTGCCATTTTAGACATCGGGTTAAAACCGGTGTAGTATCATTTAACGACACCGGTCTTCAAATCGGTTATTAACCGGTGTAGTATCACTTAACGACACCGTTTCATCAACGGTGTAAAACCGATGTAATATTGTATGTTAATAACACCAGTTTTGGCAGCGGTAAATGACCGGTGTAATATTACTTTATAACACCGGTTTTACATCGGTGGAAAACCGATGTAATATGTATATTTTTTTAACAGCACAGATTTGATTTTAAAACCGACAATAACAAAAAAAAATACACAAATATTCACAAATTGTACAAATATTCTTCATTCAATAATATCCATAAAATACACAAATATTCACAAATTATATAAATAATCTTCTTACAACAATATCCATAAAATACCCAAACATTCTTTTTACATCAAAAGCTAGCTAATAGATATCAAAATCAAAGTATAACATTCTGTTAACACATCAAGGTACAACTGTCTCAAATGTAATCTAGCATGCATTCAGCCCACTCGAACCGCACTTCATCAATTTCAACTCTGGAGTACTTGAGATTTGTAAACTGTAAAAACACATAAATACTATATTAGTAAATCAAGACCAAAAATCATAGTTGAAAAAGTAGTAAGAGCACCAGGTAACAAGATGACTAATTTGAATGCTTAAAAAGAGACCTATTCATCATTTATCTCAACCACATCAATGCTTACTTCAATGCTTGCAATAAGGATCTTCAGTGATTCACAAGGTATCAGAAAGTTGAATTTGCAGTTACAAATGAAGTAAAAGAATCATATTCAGCTGTCAAAAGATAACTAGGTCCATGCTCTTAGAGAGAACCATACAAAACAAAATGAAAGGTTTTGAACATAAAAAAAAAAAAATGTTAGTCATGCCAAGACTGAGATCACTCATCTATCTATCATTTCAACCTAATAAATTAGTTACTTTGGTTTTACAAAGTCTCCCAATTGTGTAGGAAGATCACAGAAGAATATTCCTGATAAAAGTTAACTTTCTTTAGTAGAAACAACCAATAGCGCTATAACAAATCCAGGAACAGCAACCAACCATTAGTCACTAATATATGAAGAGATTGCAAATGGAAGTGAACTTAAAGAAACAAAAAGAGCAAATAAAAATCAACTAGACAGCAATGGATCCAACATAAAAATTGTGCAAAAACTAATAAATAATAATAAGGGTTACAAATCACTCCTACACAATCAGCACTACACTTGCTTCCAACTAAGAGAGCCTATAATTAAACAATCAAAAGTGTACCAATAATTCTCCTTTCTGATAAATAGCTGTAATAATAAATCAAAAGCATAGCATGTTGTGCTCATATAGCTAACAATAAAAGTGAAACAAAAAAATATAGCTCTTGGGAATTAACTGACACGTATGGTAAACATGACCACCAAATCAAAGATGAAGTGTGTGAAAAATACCTTTGGTTTCTCTTCCTCCTTTGGTTTCAGTAGCTCTTCCTTTGAAATAGCTTTCCCTGCAGAAAATAATTCAGTCACTCAGCAGTCAGAAACATGCAAATATAAAACTACAAAACCGGTAGAATCTGGGCTTCCAAATGTACATGAAAAAATTTCAAATTCAATGCTGTGTCAGAGAACTCAAACCTTTTGCATCACGATATACTGGTTCTGCACTTTTACCACTCAAACTAGGATCCAAGGATGCAAATCTGGGACAAAAAAACAAAGAATAGTGAACATATATATACCAGTCGTGAAGGCATACTCAGCCGATGTCGTATCCTTTTCCCAGTCCTTCCATCTGTGTATCTGCCCAAGAGAAGATTATCAATGCAAAGTGGATACTGCAACAGCTAAACTAAATCATCCTCAGGCAATGCTATGGAATTATTCAGAATGATACATAATGTAATCCACTACTCTGTCACTGCAGATTCACCTTTGCTCTTCCAAGGACCATTATAAGAGCACTATTTACCACATGAAACTCAGCCAAAAAGAAGATCAGAATGTGCAACTGGTGCAAGCCTGTGGCAGTAATCAGTTGCTCCTTTTCCTACAAGTGATCGCAACTGAACATGTTAGTGAAAGCTTCTTAGATTTTGTTTACAATAGATTATTTTCAACCAAACAATCAGAGAATTGGAAGTTGCTGTGCACTACTCACTGGGGGGCATTCAACCACTGAATCACCAGCAGCTAAAATCCTGCGCTTCAGGTGTGACTCCGTCAGCACCAGCGCGAGCAGCCGCCTTTTATTTCTGCCAGTTGACTCTACATCAGGGCGACATGGCAGCATAGAATCTGCAACTGCCTTTGGCACGTAGATTTTCGCGATCTGGTCCTGACTAAATGTCAACAGCAAGGAGATGAAGCCGAGAATCATCAACTCTACGAAAACCACATGGATCACAGAGTTACAGTAATTCATCTATTCCGGATACCATGCACGTCGAAAGAGTGCTCCAATTTAGGTATGAACTTTCTGGTTTTACCGGCTTTCACCTTCTCAAGAACTTCAAAAAGAGTTCTCTTTTGCCTCTTGATAAACCACTGACAACGAAGTCAAAGAAGATGTAACTGTCAGTCATATGAGAAAATGATGCTAATGCAAGACAAGATGGAGTAGCATAATTCCAAGCTAGGAAAAAGATAAGCCATTCAAGGATCTGAAGTATGAAATTATCAGGACAATTTCTCACTTACAGCCCCAGACATTCCAGAAACTGAAAAATGATTAATCTTTAAGATATAAACTGAGAATTTATAAAACCATGCTTCCTCGTGAAACATGACTGATAACTCGTAAAGAAACCGCTTTCGCTTCATTTAATTTCTTGATGTTACTGATAACTCCCAAAGAAACAACAAAGCAAAACAACTTTTTGTATTCGCAAACCAAGTTCATCCTGATCAAGATAGTTTAGATTTTTTTTCCCAATACATACATACATAGATCAAGATTGAGACAAACACTTCATAATTTTCCTTTAAAAATTATAGTAAAAAAAATAAATTCCTGAGCAACTTTCCTGTCAAGAAAAATACCCAAACACATATCAGACAAAGTGAAGCTCTGACTCACCTCCCGGACATGATGAAGTCCCTTCTCCAGCAACAGGGAGATGATAATGATGGCCAACTCAAAAATCGAGCAATCGACCTGCCTATCCGTGAGCTACGCCATAGGACTCAAAAATCGGCCTGGCGTCGAAGATAGAACCCTCAAACGCCATGCCTTTCTTAGGGTTAAATCGGCCGCCCATGTTCCTCGAGAGCAACAAGAAATGGAAATTCAAGCTAACATCTTTGCTTTTGGAGTAGTTTTACTGGAAATAATCAGTGGAAGACCTCCATATTGCAAGGAAAGAGGGTGTCTGATAAATTGGGTAAGATGCATATTTGAAAATATTTGATACTCAAAAACAGCATCAGCTTCTTGTAACAGATACTGAGGGCATAAACCCAAATTTGTTCTTATTTCCTACAAACTTCCGATAATCATTTGTTCCATGTAGTTTAGAAGCTTAATTCTCAACGAGCCCTCTAATCAGTTCATACAATAGTCAGGGTAAGTTAAAGGTTGTATTACCTCTATTTAGCTACCTTATCACATCCCAACTGAGGAAACCATAGCCTCGCTGCAAATCACAAGTTTCTTTCAACATTATCTTCCCTTTGGAGATTCATTAGTTGGAAAAGACATAACATTGTTTGCCCTTTGGGTTCGCTAGTCTCAAGATATATCCTTCTTGATCCAACAGTTTGTGATTCATATTAGTAGATTCATGCTATATATCCACGGCTCATTGTTCTTCTATGTTATACAGGCCACAAAGTATCTTCAAAACCCAGAAGAGATAAGTAAACTAGTAGACCCTGAACTGAAAAACACAAAGTCAGAAGACCTCGCGGGTTACAGTTAGCCATGTGCATGAAGATGGGGGTCTAAAAGTGTATATCTGGTTAAGTAGGGTCATACTTGATGGTAGATGTACAAAAAAAAATTGGTTCTCAAAATTCAGAAAATACACTTAAACAATAAAAAAAACTTAGTTTAGAGTCACAAAATGAACCTTTTGCTATGAAACAGGAGCCCAACATTTAAACAATCAAAATAAGGATTAGTATTGATTACCCATTTATCTTAATAGGTTAGGTTAAATTCGAGTATCAATCCTTTAATCCTAAGGTTACCATTTAAGATAGCTTATCCAGCCACTCTACTCACTGCATCTCCTAATCTCTAATTCCTTTCTTCTTAGGCAATCATTTAGTCTCCAACTAGTATATGGTTTGTAACAAAAGCATAGCATTCGGTTTGTATAAAAAAAATCATTGTAACAAAAGCATAGCATCCGGTTTGTATCAAAAAATCATAGCAAGCACAAGTTTGTAAATCACGAATAAGTATTGGCAACATAATAGGCAATGAAGGAGCCATATTGGAATTCAAGCAGGACAAATTGAACTTGAGATTAAGTATTGCATAAAGAAAGAATTGGATTTACCATATCCTTCCATAGAGATAATTTGTAAATCACCACCAAAATAGCGAGCATAGAGACGACTAATTGGAAGCCCATAACCATAACCAGCCATAATTACTCCATCTGAGCTTCCTTCATCGTTTTCCTCGAGTGGATTTTTAGCAGTGCTATAGAGATATGTGAAAATCTTTGGAAGACCACTTCTTGGTATGCCATCCCCTTCATCTGATATATGAAATAATTGATAGCATATCAAGATCAGTATTCCAAAGCTAGAAAAACTAGATGATTGATATGTAACAAGAAATTCCTCGAACCATGAGTATTAACAAACAGAGAAATGCCATAAGATATAATTTAATGATATTAAGAAGAAGATAAATTACAAAAATTAGAAAATTTTTGCATTTATCCGGGTGTTATACTTGTATCAACAGCAGATGCTGATATACATGTTGGCAGTAAAAGATTTTCAACAGGCTCTGACGTATTCTTGTATGCATATAGTTAGATATAGACAAAGTGGAAGACTCTTGGATTTCACATAATCATTGTCTGGTTTAAAAATAACCAGTAGCAATGAGCCCCAAATTCATGAAATATTTGAGAATTTCCCTAACTTTCATTTGTAATAGTTTTCTGATAAATCTGATTAACCACTTTAAAGAGTGAGGAGTTAGTCCAATTATGTTCTTCAATGTATAATTGTTCTCTGTCTTGCAAATCTACATCTGGTGGTTCTGCAGTATCAACACTTTTCAAGAAATAAAAAATGCCTGCAAGACATCAGTAACTATCAAGAATTCCCAAAGAAAATATAATTTAAATTCATATTTTTCATCTTCACTACATCTAGTTTCTATTTTCTAGAGTACCTAGTATTCTGTGTTAAATTCAAATTCTGCAACTTGCCAAGACAGCATGAATTTTTAACTAATCCTTTCTTATTCTTGAAGTATTGCAATCTTGCTTACCAAGCAGAATAACAATAATTGAAGATTAAGTATTTATTGGTATCGTACCTTTATTGTAACATCTTCAATCCCATCAGTGACAATAATTCTAACAGGAGGGGCATTCTTATCAGAATTCATAAAACATTCTTGAACCGCACGCAGAGAGTTTTTTACCAACTCAAAGACCATAAGGTGCAAATGAGAAGGAACATACCTGGTCCACAGTAGCAAGTTGAAAGAAATAATCAGATAAGTCATAAATATACAATATCATCAAAAAATTATTTATACAGTAAGGATGTGAACCTCAAACAAAAAGAAAGTTATAATCATATTACTCTAAAACGAGAGGATTGGTTATACTAATTCCTCCTCCTCGCGCTCTCCCCTGCCTTGTGTCTCTTGGGGAAGCACGAGTTTGGGATGAGGATCATGGCCTTCGTGACCTTCTGCGGGCTGAGGACGGGGGACCTGAGGCTGATCGCTAGGACTGTGCTGCCGAAAATTTTCTTGGAGAACCTCCATCTGCATGCATGCGAGGTGCTGAAAGGGAGGCGAGCTGTTGTGCTCACCACCTTGCCGAGGCTCATGGTGGAGGGATTCTTGAAGGAGTACTTAGAGGTGGGGGAGGTGGTGGGGGCGGAGCTGCAGGTGGTGAAGGGCTGCTACTTCACGGGGGTCATCTCTTGGCCTGACAAACAGAGAGCTCTCAGGGACATGGTCAAGGCCGGTGTGGCCATTGTGAACCTCTCCAACGTCCACCACCACCAACTCTCGGCCAAGGTTGGACCTGCATTTCTTTCGATTCCACGTTAGTCGATCAAAGATATGAGTTAAAAGTGATTGTTTTATTTTTTCAGAAAATTTATGTCGTGAGAGAGGAGGAATCAAGGAGTGAGAGCAGCAAAATGCCGAGAAACAAGTACCCGAAGCCACTTGTGTTCCATGACGGAAGACTGGCTTTTCTCCCGACGCCATGCAAGATGATGGCGTTCTTCATGTGGATACCCGTGGCAATCCCTTTGGCCGTGTTCAGGATCGCGATGGGGATCGTTTTCCCTTATAAAATATCCATCTTCATCGCCGCCGTCACCGGAATCCGATTCCGGAGGGCCGGAGATGGGAAAGCGAACGGGGAGAAGAAGGGGGTGGTGTACGTGTGCATGCACCGGACGCTGTTGGACCCGGTGATGCTGTGCTCGGCGCTGGATAGGGGACGAGACGCGGCGACGATGCGGCGGCTGTTGGCGGTGGAGGGGGGTCTGGCGGTGTGCCCAGAGGGGACGACGTGCCGGGAGCCGTACCTGCTGCGGTTCAGCCCGCTGTTCGCGGAGGTGGCGGAGGAGGTGGTGCCGGTGGCTCTGGACGCGCGGGTGGGAATGCTGTACACTACCAAGGCCTCCTCTTCTCAACCAAATGGAGGAGTTGGAGGAGATGCGGTGTGGTTGGACGGAGAAGCAAGTTCGTCGTGTCTTGATCCTGATCGGGAGAGGATCTAGGAAGGGGGGAAGAGGGAGATGAGGTTGAGAGAGATGGTCGGAGGTTTAGGTTTAGGCTGAGAGAGATGGTCGGATGGTCGGAGGTTTAGGTTATCGCGAGAGAGATGTCGTGCGGAGGAAGGGCGGGATAAAGATTTAGGTTTGGAGGGAATTCACAGTGTGCAGATTTTGGCTTGTGGGGAAAAATTAAAATATTATTTGGGTTCATTAACATCGGATTTTAAAAACCGATGTTAAAATCGGTGTCTATTAACCAAAAAAAGGGCGCTCATAGACATCGCCTAAAAAACCGATGTCTATGAGCTAAAATCTGCGCTCATAGACACCGGTTTTTAGAAAAACCGGTGTAAAATACTCAAAGACATCGGTTTTAGCCTAAAACTGTTGTTGTTCCACTGATGTCTATGAGCGATTTTGTTGTAGTGTTCTTTGCCTTGGATTAGCAATCCTCTGATTGCAAACCAAGTAATTCCTCTGTGTCTACTTTCTGTTTTAATTAGTCTCTGCCTTTTTAATTACAAGTTCTTTTAAGTTAGTTGAATATCCGAGAAGGGTTTTTGGTTTTATTTTGTAGGGCAATTCACCCCTCCCCTCTTGCCGGCCTCTAAAGGGACCTACACTTATATCCATCCTCAGCCCTAGGTAACTCAAACAACTTAATCTTAAGTAAATTACATATAATGTGCTTTGAGTGTAGGGATTATGGGCATTACAAGAGTAAATGTCCAAAGAGGATTAGGAAGACTCCACCGGCGCCAAAGGTCAAGGAAGCCGGAGTCCCGATACGTAAGGACAAGGAGCACGTGGTGTGCTTCCAATGCAAGCAAAGGGGACATTATAGGAGCCAATGTCCAAGGGGGAGGCAACCTCACAAGGACAAGAGACAAAGCACATCTATGGGGGGAGCTAAGGCAAACCCTAAGGTATCCTTTAAGGCACATTCTTGCAATTCTAATAAGACACATGCTAGTAGTTTTATTGCAATTGTCAATAATGATAAGCATGATAACCATAAAAATCGATACATGTGCTTAGGTGCCAAACATGTTAGCCTAAATAAGGACAATGCTAGAAATGCCAACCCTAGAGTTAACTCATCTAAGGATAAGGAAAACCTAGATAGGAATCCCAAAACAACTAGACATATGCCTAGGAATACCTCAAAGAAAAATGGAAAATTAAAGCTTGAGGTATTAAAGAAGGACAATCAAGTCTTGAGGTCAAGACTTGGCACTTTAGAAAAGGCTCTTAAGAATTTGGAGAAGTCAACTCTAGGGTCTAAGGGTCAAAAATCAAAGCCCAAGGACATGAGAGGTTTGGGTCACAAACCTAAGTCTCAAGTGGTCAAGCCCACGTATCATAATGTTCCATTCGATTATGGAACAAGACCTAGGGCTAGGAAGACCATCACCAAGGTCACAAGGGGAGTCACCCCTATAGTTGATCTTGATGAGTCCCAAATGACCAAGGCTTTAAAGCCTATGAGGGTCATTAGGAGGGTTGCTAGGGAAGTCATCCCTAGTGAATATTTAGTAAACCCAATGAGCTCAAATAGGTATTGGGTTCCTAGGAGCGTGATTCCTTCACGCTAGATGGTTTAGGGTGTGCCAACCTTAATTGGATAGGTAGTTAACCTACTCATGGCAAAAGGTGGCATTTTAGGAATTTTCAAGGTGTAATCAAGCCTTGAAAATGAAATTAAAAATTATTCCTAAGGTGATTAGGATGTGTCAACCACATTTGAGGAGTTTTCTAGGGTCAATCTTGTAAGGACCAAAAGTAGCTAGAGGGGGGGGGGGGTGAATAGCTCGTCGCGTGCTCGTTGCTCGGCGTTGCTTGTTTCTTCTAAGATGTGCAGCGGAAAATACAAAGAAACAAATCACACAACGCTAACAAGGTTGGTTTACTTGGTATCCACCTCACAAGAGGTGACTAGTCCAAGGATCCACACCACGCACGCACCCTCCACTATGAAAACACTCCTTTTCGGTAACTACCGAGGGCGGAGAAGCCCTACAAGACTCTCAGTACAAGAAGAAAGGAAAGGGAAACAAAATACAAGCGCAAAGCTTACAATGAGTACAGAAAACCCTAACCCTAGCTTCTCTTCTTGCCTTTGATCCGCCTCTTGACTTGGAAAGCTTCCAAGATCCTTCAAGAACTGGCGATCTGATCTTTGAGAGCGCTGTGGAGGAGTTGGCGAGAGATCTGGAGTGAATCGTTGAAGTTCTGCTGAAGAAATCGCACGCCAACAGCTATAAACGACGCCAACGGTCGAATCCCAATCGATTGGATTGCTCCCAATCGATTGGGGAGGCTTTGGATCGATCCACAGATCGATCCAGAGCGCCTCTGTGCTCTGGAAAAACTTCTGGATCGATCCACGGATCGATCCAGCACTTATCGCGCGAAGCAGCAGCGTCCCAATCGATCCACTGATCGATTGGGACCTCTGGATCGATCCACGGATCGATCCAGAGAGGTTCTGTTCGTGGGGACTCACCGGATCGATCCACGGATCGATCCAAACCTGCTGGATCAATCCACGGATCAATCCAAACCTGCTGGATCAATCCACGGATCAATCCAAACCTTGGTTTTTGCCCAAAACCAAGCCCAAAGCCCCCTAAACCAACATCTAGTCAACCATGACTTGTTGGTACATAAGACCTAGCATCCGGTCACCCTTGGCCAGCTAGGACTCTCTCACCAAGTGTCTGGTCAATCCCTTTGACCCACTTGGACTTTTCTCTTCTTGCCAAGTATCCGGTCACTCCCTAAGACCTACTTGGACTTTTCTTCCTCGTGCCAAGTATCCGGTCAATCCCTTTGACCTACTTGGACTCTCACCAGATGTCTGGTCAACCTTGACCCATCTGGATTTCTCTTGCCTGGCTTCACTCACCAGGACTTTCCCAATTGCCTAGATTCACTCACTAGGTCTTTCACCTGGCTTCACTCACCAGGATTTTTCTCCTGCCTAGCTTCACTCACTAGGACTTCCCAATTGCCTAGCTTCACTCACTAGGTCTTTCACCTGGCTTCACTCACCAGGATTTTCCTCCTGCCTAACATTCCAGTTAGGACTTCCCAGTCAAGTATCCGGTCATCCTTGACCTACTTGACTCTTCTTCAATCAATATCTTATTGTCAAACATCTAAACCCAAACCAAGACTCAGCTTGGTCAACCAGGTCAACCTTGACCTGAGGGATGTTGCACCAACAATCTCCCCCTTTTTGATGTTTGACAATACCACAATAACACTTACAATGCCACATGTAAGTTAGGCTAATCCCATAGCCTCATTCTTCATGCCACTAGGTAATGAAAGCATAAGTTAAGCTTTTCATTCTCCCCCTAAGAGGGAAAACTCCCTCTTAGATAATGAAAGCCTAACTTACTCCCTTTCACACGTTCTTTCATTCTCCCCCTATTGGCACACATCAACCTATGCCCCCTCTTTGGGCACACTTCAACAAATCCATTTGTTGAAAACTCTCCCCCTGAAGAGTTGCTCATCATTGGTTACAACTTCACTCGTTGAACCAACATGATAATGAAGGTCCCATACCCTTCATTTATCCTTAACTTCTTCCTCAATGTAGACAAATACCCAACCTTGAGCATTTTCTAACATCTTGAGTTCCCACTTGAAATAATGAGGATATCCACTCCCCATTTCAAGTTCAAAAGCTCGTCCATGAGCATTTTCTTTAAAGAAGGTTAACCACCTTCCAAGGTTCATGAAAAATAATTTTTCATGTCTTTAAAGAGTCCCTCCCCCTAAAGACATGGTGGTAACTTCTGTCATTGCACCAACAATGACTTAGAATCCCTAAACCTTTAGGAAACCCAAATTTAGAAGTTTTGAGGTTCAAATACTCAAAATTTGAAACAAACCTCAACCTAAACTTCAATGAAGCCTTCCTTAACCAATCCATCCTTGTTTTCACACGAAAATACCCTTTTTATGTATACAAATGTATTTTAAGGGTTTGGAATGGTTACATAGACTTACCATGGTTCAAAGATGCTGAAGTCAGGCCTTCCCAGCCAAAATCAGCAACTTGGATCGATTGGAGTTGGGATCCAATCGATTGAACCAACCGAATCGATCCACTGATCGATTCAGTATGTGTGGATCGATCCACCGATCGATCCAGCGAGCTTCTGCTCGCAAGATTTACCTTCCGAATCGATCCACGGATCGATTCAGGATCGATCGGAGTTCTGATAGTTGCTGAAATTCCATTTCAGTCAACTTCAGAGACCCCTAGAAAATTCTACAAAAATCCAAAAATCATGAAATTTCGTGTAGACATTATTTAGGGCATACTTAATCATGGAAAAATAGCTTTCTATGAAAATACTTTATATTTTCAAAGATTGACACAAACTTGAAAACTTGCAAAAACTTTAGCGTTTTCTTCAAGTTTGTGTCTAACTATTCAATGGTGATTACTATCAAAAGATAGCCTTCACTAAAGTTTTCCAAAAACATTTTAAAAATATTTTCAAAACCAATATCCCATCATGTTCCTTGGGCATAATGCACATGACTTGTACATTAGCTTTCCCAATGATGGGAAAACACATAACTATGTGTTTTGATGAACTTAAAACTCAAAAGAATGCACTAAATCAACATCTTGAGTTTTGTTCATCATCCTAACATCTCACTTGTATCTAATGTGCACTGAAACACATACAAGTCATCTTATAGGTCTTTGTGAGATGTAAGATTTTGGTTTTGCCCTATTCTAGGGATCATGCATATCTATCTAGGCATTTTGAGAGGTAGACATCCACAAAGGATGTTACTTGTTGATTTACTTGTTAAACAAATGTCACTTGTTTATTCCACTTGTTGTAAACAAATGCCACTTGTTTAACTAATGCCATATGTCCTTAATTTTTAAGGAAATAAACATAATGCATGATAATGTTATGGCATACATCAAAATAAAATAGCTTTCAAAAGAAAGATTCCTATAACTACATGATGTATGTATGGCATGACATGGTATTTTTGTATTTTTCATGATAAGTCATGAATGCAAAATACACATAAGATAAAATATGATGTCATGGCATATTATGAGCAAACAATCATGGCAAGGTTTAGCATAAATAAAATATACCTAGATTACCTATCTAAGTATCGTTAATCTTAGCTAATCCTAAAACTTAAACCCTAGATTGCCCAAAGTGCTTCAAGAGAGTGCCAAAACCTAAATGGGCATTTCTAATTCTCTTGATTAATTTATGCCAATTGAAATTAAGCTTATCCTCAAATGTTGGCATATTCCATTTTTCCTCAAGAGTGGCACTTTTAAATTAAGGCCCGGATTGCCTTAAATTTCCTAAGAACATACCAAAATCCCAACTTGATATTTCTCTAGGTTTTCCCAATTTATGCCTTTTTAAGATAAAATCAATTTTCCACCATTAGGCACATTTTACTCTTTCAAGGAGTAAATAATAATTCTATTTCATTTTCCAAGGTTAACAAAAACCTTGAAAATGCTCCTTGAGTGTCAATTTCCTCAAAGTTGGGTTAACTACCCTTCTAATCGGAGTTGACACTCTCTAACCCATCTATGGGGTAGAGAAGATGCTCCTAGGAACCCAACACCTATTGGTGCTCCTTGGATGCTCTAGGTATTCACTAGGGATAACTTCCCTAGATACCTTCCTAGTGACCTTTTTTGGCTTCTTGGAGGCCTTGGTCACACTTTCTAGGTCAACTCTAGGGATAGCCTCCCTTGTGACCTTGTTTGTGACTTTCTTAGACTTCTTAGAAGCCTTAGTCACATTTATTGCAAAAATACTCTTAGGGATGACTTCCCGAGTATTTTTGGCTTGACCACTAGACCTAGGGTTTGTTCCATAACTATATGGAACTCTATGGTAAGAGGGCACATCCTTCTTAGCCTTTGGTTTGTATCCCAAACCTCTATGGCCATTTGATGGCTTTTGTACCCCTAAACCTAGGTTATGCTCATTTTGCCCTAATAGGATATTTTCCATCCTTTTTAGGGTCTTTTCCATTTTATCAAGTCTTGACCTCAAGACTTGATTTTCCATCACTAAGTCCTTAGTTTTTGGTTTTCCATTAAGTTCATGAGCATTTTTGTTTCTAGGCTTGTAGCTACAATCCTTAGAGTTCTTGCCTAGACTTTTACCTACACTCCTAGCCTTAGGTGTAGTAGTTTTAGCATGTAGGGCTACATGCTTTTCCTTAAAGCCCTCATGCTTCCTATTCTTATGGTAAATCGCATTAAAATGATAAAAGTTAGAACTATCATGCTTTTTACCATAATGTAAAGGGGTAGGCTCAATAAATGTTACCTTCCTTTTTACCTTAGAGGCTCCCCCTTGACTTGAGCTTCCTCCTTGAGCCTTGACCATCTTCTTTCCCTTAGGGCATTGACTCCGATAATGCCCCTTTTGATTGCAAGAGAAACACACAATGTGCTCCTTGCTCTTCTTTGTTCCGGGGATGGTCTCCTTGGGCTTCACCTTACCTTTTTGTGCCACTTGGCCCTTCTTCTTGGCCAATTTAGGGCACTTGCTCTTGTAGTGCCCATGTTCCCTACACTCAAAGCATATAATATGATTTTTATTATTAATTGAAATATTTATACCTTTGCTTGTAGGGGTGGCATCTTTTCCTTTGGATCCGGAGGTAGAGGCTTCCTCTTGATCGGACCTTGATTCTCCTCCATTTGTTTTTTCTTGACTTGTGGAGGTAGAATCTTCTTCCTCCTCTTCGTCTCTTGACCCGGATGTAGAAGCTTCTCCTTCTTCTTGATCCGGCGTCACCAAGGATTGCTCCCCCTCAATCCTAGAGGTGGAGGCTTCATCATCTTGAACATGAAACAAGGAGTATGCTCCCTCCTTGTTCCCTTCGTTGCATTCCCTTGAGGATGAAGCTTCTTGGATTTCCTCTTCTTCGGAGGTTGAGCATCTCTCAACCTCGGAGTCCTCCTCTTGGTCTTGCTCCAAAGAGTCACCCTCTCTGGATTCTTCATGATCTTGTACAGTGGAGGGGATCTCTTCATGAAGCTTGGCCAATTTGCTCCATAGCTCCTTTGCATCTTCAAACTCTCCAATTTTGCAAAGGATGGTGCTTGGCAATAAATTGACCAAAAGCTTGGTCACTTTGTCATTGGCCTCGCACCTTTGGACTTGCTCCGGGCTCCATTTGCTTTTCTTTAGAACTTTGCCCTTTGAATTTCTTGGAGCCTTGAAGCCTTCCATTAAAGCAAACCATTGCTCTATCTCCATCATAAGAAAATTTTCGATTCTTGATTTCCAAGAATCGAAACTCGTAGAAGTGTATGGTGGAGCCACCCTTGTGTCAAATCCAAGCCCATCTTGGAATTGCATCTTGAAGTTGAGCTTGATAAAGTCTTGAACTTGAAGAATTTGCTCCAACTTCTTCACCCTCTAGCTTTTCTTGATATGCTTGACCCTTCCGGCGATGATTCCGGTGAAGAGCGGCCTTGCTCTTATACCACTTGTTAGGACCAAAAGTAGCTAGAGGGGGGGGTGAATAGCTCGTCGCGTGCTCTTTGCTCGGCGTTGCTTGTTTCTTCTAAGATGTGCAGCGGAAAATACAAAGAAACAAATCACACAACGCTAACAAGGTTGGTTTACTTGGTATCCACCTCACAAGAGGTGACTAGTCCAAGGATCCACACCACGCACGCACCCTCCACTATGAAAACACTCCTTTTCGGTAACTACCGAGGGCGGAGAAGCCCTACAAGACTCTCAGTACAAGAAGAAAGGAAAGGGAAACAAAATACAAGCGCAAAGCTTACAATGAGTACAGAAAACCCTAACCCTAGCTTCTCTTCTTGCCTTTGATCCGCCTCTTGACTTGGAAAGCTTCCAAGATCCTTCAAGAACTGGCGATCTGATCTTTGAGAGCGCTGTGGAGGAGTTGGCGAGAGATCTGGAGTGAATCGTTGAAGTTCTGCTGAAGAAATCGCACGCCAACAGCTATAAACGACGCCAACGGTCGAATCCCAATCGATTGGATTGCTCCCAATCGATTGGGGAGGCTTTGGATCGATCCACAGATCGATCCAGAGCGCCTCTGTGCTCTGGAAAAACTTCTGGATCGATCCACGGATCGATCCAGCACTTATCGCGCGAAGCAGCAGCGTCCCAATCGATCCACTGATCGATTGGGACCTCTGGATCGATCCACGGATCGATCCAGAGAGGTTCTGTTCGTGGGGACTCACCGGATCGATCCACGGATCGATCCAAACCTGCTGGATCAATCCACGGATCAATCCAAACCTGCTGGATCAATCCACGGATCAATCCAAACCTTGGTTTTTGCCCAAAACCAAGCCCAAAGCCCCCTAAACCAACATCTAGTCAACCATGACTTGTTGGTACATAAGACCTAGCATCCGGTCACCCTTGGCCAGCTAGGACTCTCTCACCAAGTGTCTGGTCAATCCCTTTGACCCACTTGGACTTTTCTCTTCTTGCCAAGTATCCGGTCACTCCCTAAGACCTACTTGGACTTTTCTTCCTCGTGCCAAGTATCCGGTCAATCCCTTTGACCTACTTGGACTCTCACCAGATGTCTGGTCAACCTTGACCCATCTGGATTTCTCTTGCCTGGCTTCACTCACCAGGACTTTCCCAATTGCCTAGATTCACTCACTAGGTCTTTCACCTGGCTTCACTCACCAGGATTTTTCTCCTGCCTAGCTTCACTCACTAGGACTTCCCAATTGCCTAGCTTCACTCACTAGGTCTTTCACCTGGCTTCACTCACCAGGATTTTCCTCCTGCCTAACATCCCAGTTAGGACTTCCCAGTCAAGTATCCGGTCATCCTTGACCTACTTGACTCTTCTTCAATTAATATCTTATTGTCAAACATCTAAACCCAAACCAAGACTCAGCTTGGTCAACCAGGTCAACCTTGACCTGAGGGATGTTGCACCAACAAATCTAATTGGCACATAGTGATCTAAAAATCTTTAGTATATGATTTTAGGTCTATTACACTTAAGAATATAGAATTTATGGTAAAATGATCAAAATTATCAAAAATGACAACTAAGGCTAGAATTAGGTATTTTCTATACCTTTATATGTTATTTGCCATACATTGTTTGTCATATGTCATGTCATGACATCATATTTATTCTATTATCAGTTGAAATGTCATGATAATACTTAGGTTAGTTATATGTCATGCCTTATTTAAGTTTCATACTTGATGACATGACATCATGACATTGGCACATGCTTCCACTTATGATATTATTTTATGCCATGTCATCATCTCTTGCATTTATGATTAATTAAATTGATTTAAGGATAAAAACACAATTTGATATGGAGATCTAATTGTTGTTTAGAAAATGCATGAGAACTTAGCTTAAGATGACCTAAACCCATATCTCACATCAAAATTGACTTGGATGTGTTTGATACACCTTAGATGTGTGTGAGATATTAGGATTATGAGTTAGGATCAAGGTGCATAGTTCTTGTACCTAGATGAGCCTAATTCGAATTTGAGGATCATAGGGAAAACTTGTGTACAAGTCATGTACATTTAGCCCTAAGATTGTGGTCCTAAATTGAATGGTTTAAGATCATTTCAAAATTGATTTGAAAAACCTTGATGAAGCTTTTCTAGTGATAGCATTCATCATTGAGCAAGTTGATACAAAGATGGATTAACCTTGAGCTATTTCAAAGTCTTTCGAACTTTGTATCAAGATTAAAAAATGGAAGTTATTTTCATATAAAACTATTTTTCCATGATAATATATGTTATGAGGAATGTATCCTCAAAATTTTATAATTTTTGGAATTTTTTGTAATTTTTTAGGGGTTTCTGAATTTCGGGAGAAAAATCAGAAATTCTTTTCAGAGATTTGTGGACCGATCAGAGAGGATCCTGATCGGTCCAGGGAAGTCTGGATCGGTCACTGGACCGATCCAGGGCAGTGTGGATCGGTCTGGTGACCGATCCAGTGGAGGCCTGATCGGTCTGGTGACCGATCAGAGCGTGCCAAAATGTGTTGTCTGAAATTTCAGCTGTGGAAGTTGGTGTTTTAGATTTCTAAAGGGTTGAAACTCTCCAAGACATTATTGGTGCAATGGTCAAGGAGGAGTTGACCTTTAGGGGGAGTTTTACCTATTGGTCAAGGAGGAGTTGACCTTTAGGGGGAGTTTTACCTATTGGTCAAGGGGAAGTTGACTTTTAGGGGGAGTTTTTACTCGTCAAGATTTCTGAGGATGTTTGATAAGTGATTATCACTAAGTTGATTGTTGACTTTAGTATCAAGGGGGAAATTAAGGGTTTCAATGAAAGGTATGGGACTTTCATTAAGAAGAAACTCTTGACCTTGATTCACTCTTTTTGATGTGTGTCAAAAAGGGGGAGAATGTCTAGAGAATGTTCAAGGAAGAACATTGAAGTTTGGGGAGAATGTTCAGAGAATATTCAAGGAAGAACATTGGAGAACTATTGGAAAACCTAAGTTAGGTTATCGGGTTAACCTAACTTAATTATGGTTTTTGTCAAACATCAAAAAGGGGGAGATTGTTGGTGCAACCTTAGGTCAAGGTTGACCTGGGTGACCCGACTCGAGTTGACCTGACTCGAGGTATATTTTGATGTTTGACAAGAATAGAGAAGTTATATTTTGATGTTTGACAAGAATAGGAACTTGGGGGATTGAGGGTGCAACCTTTGGTCAAAGTTGACCTGGTTGACCCGACTTGAGTTGACCTGATACGGGAAAAGTCCAAGTATGGAGACTTGGCACGGAAAAGTCCAAGCAGGAAGCTTGGCACGGGGAAAAGTCCAAGCAGGGAGCTTGGCACGGGGAAAAGTCCAAGTATGGAAGCTTGGCATGGGAAGTCGGAGAGGGCTCGGTAGCTAGTTCTCCGGACTAGGTCAGAGAGGGCTCGGTAGCTCGTTCTCTGGACCGGACGAAGTCGGAGAGGGCTCGGTAGCTCGTTCTCCGGACTAGGTCAGAGAGGGCTCGGTAGCTCGTTCTCTGGACCGGACGAAGTCGGAGAGGGCTCGGTAGCTCGTTCTCTGGACTAGGTCAGAGAGGGCTCGGTAGCTCGTTCTCTGGACCGGACGTGGAAGTCGGAGAGGGCTCGGTAGCTCGTTCTCCGGACTAGGTCAGAGAGGGCTCGGTAGCTCGTTCTCTAGATCAGGAAGGCTTTAGGGTTTAAGGCTGGGAAATTGGATCGGTCTGCTGACCGATCCAGTGATACACTGGGTCATCTGATCGATCTGGTGACCGATCAGTAACCAAACAGATTGGGAGAAGGAATGACCTGATCGGTCCACAGACCGATCAGGGCTCTGGCAACCAACTCTCTGTGAGAGTTGGGATCGGTCTGGGGACCGATCAGCCTAGGGCCTGATCGGTCCACAGACCGATCAGGGATCGCAACCAACTCTCTGTGAGAGTTGGGATCGGTCTGGGGACCGATCAGCGTAGGGCCTGATCGGTCCCCTGACCGATCAAATCCGCCCTGGACCGATCAGGGTGGAGCCTGATCGGTCCAGACCTAGCCGTTGAGTCACAACGGCTAGATTTCTGCTTCTTCTTTGTCTTCTTCGCAGGTTCATATAAGAGGGCCACTACAGGGAAGCAGACTAGTTCTTCCTTCTTGCGATCTGAGCTTTGTTGAGCTCTCCACTGCTGAAGCTTTGTGTGAGCTTCCCTCGGCTGGGTTTCCAACTGAACAGTTGCTGCTGTGGTTGGCATCCGTGAAGTTGCTGCTTCATCAACAGTCGACGAGAAGGCGAGCAAACTAGTGTTCTACATTCATATTATTCTTGACTTCTTGCTGTATTTCTTGTACTCTGATCTTGCTGTTGCAAGAGAGATTGTGGCGAGGTTTCTCCACCCAGAAGGAGTTTTTATTAGTCGGTTTTCCGGGGTCTCATCCACCGACGGATTGATAGGATTCGTCCACCTTACGGACATGCCGAGGAGTAGGAGTATCATCTCCGAACCTCGTTATATCATCGCGTTTGAGGAAGAAACGTGAATTTAGGGTCGGCTATTCACACCCCCCTCTCTAGCCGCATCCGAAGGTCCTAACAGGGGGCCTCCTCTTACCATCGGATCGAGCACTTTAAAGTAGAATTAAATATATTTTTCATCAAATTAAGTACGATTTTTTTTCACTTAATATAATTTTGGTTAAATTCAGTATCATTTAAAGATAATCTATTACATTTTCCATCCAATTGAACATCATTTAAAGATAATCTAGTATATTTTCCATTCAACTGAGATGGAAAAAAAGAGTCGTACTCAATTGGATGTAAAATATACTAGATTCTAGTTATTCTAGTTCAATGTACTGAATTTAAGAAGAATTATATTCATTTTTGGACTTTTTATATTTAACAAATATGAGAGGTAATTAACTAAATTGATGTCCATTATATTTAGTTAGAGAGCAAAAATAAAATTTTTTGAACATGGAAACTACATATAAATAAATTTTTCTTAATAGATTATTGATTTAAATAAATTAGATTAGTATTATTTATTGTCAATGTTTTTCAATTTATCTGGTAGCTAATAGAAAATTTTTATATAACTAAATTGATATTTCAAGAATAGTTAGATAACTTATGCCAACTAAAAATAATAATAAAATAACAAAAAGCATCTTTGAGTTATTTTTAATTATTTTGATAGCTTTAATTTAAAGTATTAAGGGTCTCTAATAGCATTAAAGGAAAAAACAATTGTCGATAGATAGGCGCATTTAAAAAAAATTCATTTTAGTTAACTAATATTTGCATTATAGTCAAATGATGATATAATATTAACACTTTTTTCCTAAATAATTAAGTTGGACATTAAATTTTGTACTTTAGCATATGTTAAATTTTTATTATTAAATTTGTCAGTTTATAAGTATTATCGAATTTAACATTAATAATTATAGGTTTTATCAAATTTTGCACAACAAACATTTTTTTTTAATCAAATCTTACTTGTAGGCAGAGACAGATTTAATGTAACTCAGTTTAAAAAAAAAAAATCTTCATAAAATTGATCATCTCAACATCAAACAGAAAATCAAAAAAAAATAAATATACATACACTCCTTTTAATTTATAAAATTATATCATATATATATATATAAATAACATGTTGTACTTTTTAATTTATAAAATTATACCATATATTAAAACAAATGATGTTACAAATTTACATCACATATACTATCTTAATCAATTGATTAAACAAACATGTGAAAAACATAAAGATTTCTTTTTTCTTTTCGATCTTTTTTTCCACGCCCTTAGATTTACTTCATCTATCTATCATCCACCGTCCACTCCCTTAGTAAAGGAAGCATTAAAGTTGCAATAAACGATTACATTGTTGTAATAATATAAAAAGACTTCTCCCATCCGTCGCCAGCCGCGCGGGGTAGACCACGAGATGTGTTCCCTCGAGAGACGTGACCGCGTCTTCCTTCTCTCCATCACCGGTGACGGCCAGCACCGCCTTAACGCCGACACGATCGCCTCTCTCCGATCCTCTCTCGCCGAGATCCGTTCGCAAGTGGCCGCCGCCCCCGGCGGCTACTCCCTCGTCACCGCTGCCGAAGGGCGCTTCTTCTCCAACGGCTTCGATCTCGCTTGGGCCAACGAAGCGGGAACCCCCTCTGCCTCCCGACAGCGCCTCTCCTCCCTCGTCGCCCTCTTCAAGCCGGTGGTGGCCGACCTCCTCTCCCTCCCGATGCCCACCGTCGCCGCCGTGACCGGCCACGCCGCCGCCGCCGGGTTCATGCTCGCGATCAGCCACGACTACGCCGTGATGCGGGGGGATCGCGGCGTCCTGTACATGAGCGAGCTTGACATCGGGCTCCCCTTCCCGGACTACTTCATGTCGCTGATGCGGGCGAAGATCGCCGATCTGCGTACGCTGAGAGACGTGACCCTGCGGGCGAAGAAATTCTCGGCTGCGGAGGCGGAGGCGAGGGGGATCGTCGACTCGGTGCACGGCAGCGCGGCCGAGACGGTGGAGGCGGCGTTGCGGCTGGCGAAGGAACTGGCGGCGCGGAACTGGGACGGCGGGGTCTACGCGTCGATACGGATGGGGGCGTTCCCGGAGGCCTGCGCTGCGGTGGGATTGGCGGAGCACGACGACGCGGAGAAGAGGAAGACCTTCGTCTCCAAGCTCTAAGGTGCGCCGGATTAGGGTTCGTGGTCCCCTACTGCGAACGTAACATTGTTAATGGGGCCGTATGGATAAAGAATGAATGGTGTTTGGATCTGACACCTGAGAATAAAAGGAGATATAATAAATTTGCGACTTTCCCCGTAATTTACTTATTTCTCCTCAAATTTATTTTGTAAATTTAGTAGATTTATTTAAAAATTTTGATTGTTTAATTCATAAATTTATTATTTAAAAAAAATAGATTTATTTGATGTCGACTATGTGGTAAAAATATTAACAATTGTGACAAAAAATGAATACGTTCACCTCTCCAATGTCCCTGTCAATCCGTCTCAAGATAAATACGAAAAAGGTAAATCATGAATGATTATTAACTTTTGAGAAGTATTACTAGCTACTAAACTCATCCGAAGAGACTTACGGTAAAATATTAACAAAGATCATCAACTATTCAATATTCAAGTCATATTAAAGATATAAATCATCTAAATGAATATAGTACATAGAATCCAAAACCTGCCAGTTATCATGAAGATATTAATCAAACATGAGCTTCCTAAAACTCACATGAATTCTCTCAAACACAAAATAAAAGTTCATCAGTTCTATCTACTTGGGGGGTATTAAGAATTGTGCATGATCATTGTTCTCATAACAAACATAAAAACAATGCCACCAAATTCAGAAATCTTGCTCACTCTCGTATCCAGATATGGACACAATTCTCTTCCTTTTCCGAGGATCAAAACTATGGTGTGAAATAAATATGTATGATAATTCTTCCAGGGCAGCTATTTCTCTTAGTGGCAAAATTAGTGTTCGAACATTTGATCGGCGGTGAGCGCTTCTGCAGCGAAGTCACGATGAAGAGCTCTCGTGAGTGTTCTTCTGAAGGAAACTTTTCACAGCCTCGTATGTGGACCAGCATATTGCAGCAGCTGGGGTATGAAATAGCACCCTGGGTTTCAAACCTTGCAACAGGGCTCTAGGCCCTTCCTTTGCGACTATTTTCTTCATGACCATGTGAACTGAACTACTACCAAACTTATCCGCGCCACATACACCCTGTAAGACAATGAAGGGAATGAATCATGCAAAAAGTTTCAGTAATTGGTACGAGAGATTACATAGTTTTCAACTAATTAGTCAGGCTCAATCTTTCTCTTGTAAACTTTCAAATTCCATAGACCAGATGTTTGTTCAAAACTCATAACGGCTTTCTAAATATGAAGGAGAAATAATAAAAACGGAGAATAGTTGTCATAAAACAAGCTAAATGAAAATAGGATGGAATTGAGCAACCTAAATATTTGAATACGACAAGCTGACCTACCGATTGGCGAGAGCCTTTGTCATGACAATAGGTTTGCCAGTGGAAAATTTTGGATCTCATCCATCTAGGAGAACAAGAAACAAAAAATAAGAAAGATCTCTGCTTCATTTGTCCAGCTTAAGGACCATCACCTAATTGGTTGTTTTGGGACAATAGGTCCTTACCAGTTTGAAAAAAAAAAAAATGATCGGCAACCATCAATAAAACCAACACATTACAATTTTGTTTGGAATAAAAATGAAAAAGATCATGCCACCTTCCAAGTCTCCGCCCACCCTTCAGGCATCATTTTTTTCAGCTTCAAGATCACTGCCTAACTGGGCTTAGGCATCCCAAAACCTCCCTAAATGTTCAGAAACATCTTTAAATTGAATTAAACACTAGAAAGTGGCAGATAGGATTTCCATGTACAAGACACAGAATATACTGAAAGAGTGTACTTTTCAAGTTGGTTCCACTAAGGCACAGTTGCACCCATGAAACTTATCATTTCTACAGTCAGTGGACTGGAATTAGCTTAATCGAGAAAGGTCATTCCAAATGTCCAATTCCCATTACCACAACATTTGATGTCCCAAGATGAAATAGTTTTTTCACAGAACTTGATTAAGCAAGAAAAGTAGAATAAATTATGCAACCAATCAAATCAGACAAAAAGAGTTGTGCTGCATAAGTTAGCATAGATCGCATCAAAGCTGATTTTAGGTGGAGTAGCTTACTGGTAGGAATCGGATCACTCCATATGACACCAATAATATTGAATAAGCAAGCTGATCTCTTATTAAATTCAAAATCATCTTGGTCAAGTTGTATATGCATTGCTTGAGTATGTAGGGAAGATACCTCACAATGGTTACTACAATGCAAAGATACATATTGTACAATTACAAGGAAGAATGTTAATGCACGAGCCCAAGATTTTTCAGCTAGTATGATAAGTTGATGAAGTGTAGCATAAAAAACACAAATAGGATATGGGTTTACAGTGAATCAACTTTCAAGTTACTTGTGCATAAACCTTATTACATAGTGGTATAAATCACACCTTAGAAATTTCAAGGTGATGACTGATGACAAATCTCAGAGAACAGAGAAACAACTTCAATATTCATAGACCCCATATGTTGGTAAGCATTAGAAAGCAGAAGGATGCCCTCAAATCAATCAAGAGATGGATATGTAAAGCAACCAAGGCAATTCTTAGCAGTTACGCAAATGGAGAAAAATAGTTGTACTGACTATAAAGCTCGGATAAGAAAACAGTGGTAAAATCAAATTTCAAAAAGAAAAAAAAAAACCTAGTTTGGTACTAATTGTACTTCTCCATTTTCATGATGTGGAGGTCTATAGAAACAGACTTATCGGTACTTATACAAATTCAACATATCTAGGTAGGGGATCTCCAACTGGGGATAATAACGTTTAGGAACCACTTAACATGACATTTCATTACCTTTGAACAAGATATATAAAGAGTTTACAGGCCCTTGCATAAAAGCAATATTAACAGCAATTGAAATTGCATTAACATGTCCAGTAGATTCTAGAATTATAAAACATCTTTCCTCCAATAAGTAAGAGGAGGGCTAAAAAACTTACTTTGGATTTTATATGAACCTTGATACGATTAGGAAGCTACTGGACATCAAGATTATTTATATAATAGAATCATAATGTATGTTTTTTTTTTTTTTATCAAAACACTGGTTTTCCATGGACGTTGAGGATCTTAATTCTTAAGGAAATAAAAAAAAATGTTATTTGATATTCACCACCAATGTAAACAGAGAGGTGCATTCTACATTTTTCAAAAGCGCTCAGCAATAATATGGATTAATTTGATAGATAAAGGTTCAACCTTTAATGAGGAGAAGATGAAAATTCGAATTGAATATCAGAAACGAAGTTAGGAAGCATACTTGGCATTGCAGCCTTGTCTTGACCACATCTAGCGGAGTGGTCAAAGCGCTAGCAAGAGCACCTGCCGAGCCACCTGCTGTCAAATGAACCACAAGCTTTTCCTCACTCGAATTCTCCGGAGAGATCTCAAAGAGAATTTTTTTCACTGCCTCATATGTGCTGAAGTGAACAGCGGTGAATGGCGCGTTCATAAGGACAGTTGTCCGATACGAGGCATAGAACGACTTGATCCCTTCGTCCCTCAGCATCCTAACTATGCAATCCCTCACTCCGCTGTAGGGGCTCGAGCGTAGCTGAAGGCGCTGCTTGACAACGTCCATAGGCGTGAATACGGTGTCGCTGGCGACGGTGGCGGCCACCCCGGAGGCGGCATGAATGAGAGGATGGTGATAGCCATCATGGCAATCGCCACCGAGGCGGCCTTTGCAGATTTCATAGACAGCAAAGTAGGCGGCGTGGGCGGGGCCGGCGCCGAGGCCAATGGCGGCGATGCCACGGTAGAGGCCGGAAGGGCCCTCGGAGCGGACGATGGAGGCGAGCAAACTGCCGACGTTAGGCTGTCCACGAGGGCAACACGAGGAAGTGGAAGACAGGGCCACTGTCTGCATCCGGGTCTTGAGGGTGTCGACAGGGAACATCGCCATGTGCTCCGCCATGCCCGCGACGGACCCGGCCACCATGTACTGCCAGAACCCGCGTCCTTCCATCCGGCTACGTTTCCGGCGACGAATGTGAGGCGGGGATTTACGGAGGAACCGAACCCTAGAAAGAGAGGTGGGGCGGCGAGGAGAGGAAGAGGCGCGGTGGCGCAAGAAGCAACGAATAAAAGCGGGCAGAAAAAATATAGCGGGATGAAGAAATACTTCTCTTATCTCACTTTACATACCCACAGTCACTGTTAGCAGCCAATGAAATTATTCGTGTGGGTCCCGCGCGGGAACCACCGCTACTTGTTGCAATAGGAAAGCAGGTACGTTTCGGGTAGCGGGGACGAACCATTCAGAAACGGGCGATCGGATCGGATCTGGATCGGATGATAGCTATTATATATGTTTTGGTTGTTTAGCACTTACAATGTATTTTATTATCTAATTAAGATTTTGTTAAAATTTAATTTTAAAAAATAAATATTTAATAATATTAGTTTATAAAATTAAAGTTTTTTGGAAATTCTTGGATCAGATTAGATTTGATGGACTAAATCACTAGATTAAATCACCACCACAAAAAAATTAAAAAAATGGAACATTGTTTAAATGTCTCAAACTATAAGGATATGCTATATGAGATGGCAAAAGATAATTTGCCCAGCTTTAGCATCCCACTAATCCGTCCATAAGTTAATATGAAGATAAATGACGAATAACTACTAATCATTAATATAAATGACAAAGTATTAATATAAATGACAAAGTATGAGAAAAGGCATGAATGAAATATTGTATTAGAACATTTAATTGCATGTTCAACATAGTACAAGCCAAAATTTATAGTTGATGATCGAACTTCTACCAGATTGATCTAAAACAACCTGTTATGTACATCAGATGGATCAGATTATTACAAAACGACCAAAAATGAGATGTTTAAACAACAAGATAATATTATAATCAACAATACAACATATGTATCTTCTATTCATAATCTATTTAAAATTTTCATCAACCAATGAAATGTAGTCAATGGCCGAGCATAATCAAAGACTGAGTCAGTCTCCTAAACGAACCACCAACAAGCTGGAACTGATTTGCCTATGAGCAAATATGATGATGCTGACTTTTGGGAGGTGATACAGCTTCAGCAATCACTAGGTCTCGTTGCTTCCACCTTGGTAAACATCGTTTAAGTGTACATGGGATACCAAAATTTCTGTTTTATCAGGCTACCGCAATGGCACAAGTTGTACTCGGTTCCAGTCCGCTTGGACGACTTGAGATATTGTCGTTAGCTTTCAGATTGTCGTGGTTGTTAAAACAAGAAACGGGGCTTTGCTTGGATCTTGATGGTTCAACAAGTACGTGTAACTTCAGTGTGCTTATGTGGCTTCAAACCAGGACAAACCTGATGTCTGGGTCTTTTTTGAATGTCGTCCCCATGCCGTATCATACTTGTGCAGAGATCATTTTTTGCATTCTGACCGACTGAATTATGAGCAGTTCCGCCAGAACTTTTTGGTGAAGCCTGACATTTTTCGTGCTTAAACCAGGTGCAGCACTTTCATGCTGCCAGTGGAATTTGTAGCGACCACCATATTTGATTTGCCTCTCCAACAAACACTTGAGACAAACTGTCCGCCATCATCATCGGTCTCCAGTGCGGTGATCGGATCAATGGAACCAAATTTGTGAGAAACCATTGGCATAGGGAAAGTTTTGTAGTAAGCATAAACCTGCAAAACAAACAACAGTGCATCCTGAGATAAAACCGGGAACCAGGACAAGAACAGTCAAGAAACCGTCTTCTTCCTTCTCTGATTGAAGTATGTAATATTTATGGACCAACTAAGTTAGCAAGAGTTACGGCTTCTAGTCTCGTCAATCATGTGACAGATAGTCAGCTGCCAGCTTACACAATATTGAAAACTAAGTTGAAAATTAAGTCCGGCAGTCCGGTACACAAAGCTTCCGCCATGCGAGGTCCCGAGGAAAGATCCATTGTACGCAGTCTTACCCTGCTTTTTATAAGAGGCTGTTTTCAGGATTCGAACCCGTGACCTTTTGGTCACATATTTTGGTCTCAATTTTCAAAAAATTGAAAATTAAGTCCGGATATTAGAAAAATTCCTTCATCAATCAAATAACACGGCATAGATAGTAAAAAAAAAGTCTGACGGTTTTTGGGTGAAAACTAAAAATGAACCAACATGGCAGGAAAAACAAAGCATTGTACAACATAAAAGAACACTTCTGTAAGTGAAGACGGTAGTCTGTGCAAGTATAACTTACTTCATTGGTTTCAGAACCACATGTTATGTATCCATCCAAGACCGACAAACCAACAAAGTTCTGCAGAAGCCACAGTGTCAGTGATGACAACCGTAATTTAAAATAAAAGATCTAAAAGTTTAGGGTGCGTTTGGTTTATGCATTTTCCATTTTCATTTTCTAGAAAACGCACGTTTTCTAGAAAATAGAAAATGACTTTTAGACATTCTTTATTTTTTCAGAAAATTCTATCTAATTTTTTAGAAAACAGACATAGAAAATGTAAACCAAACACCATTTTTCAAAAACACGCATTTTTCAGAAAATGAAAATAGAAAATGCACGAACCAAACGCACCCTTAGTGTTCTTTACCTTCTCATTTGTATGACCACTCAAGGTCAGCTTGCAAGAACTGTCTTGCAATCTGCTTGCATTGGTTTGTTTCAGATCCCAAATTTTGAGTGAGTTGTCAGTTGATGCAGAAACAATTGTTTCTGCGTCTATGAACTTCACATAGCTGACAGCCTTTCCATGTCCAGCCAGTGTACACCATGGAATTCTAGTATTTCGCAGATCAAAACAGTAAATTCTGTAATTGGCACAGCCAAAAGACAACAGATGGGAGGAGTACGGAGAGAACTGAACACAACAGACATTAGCTACGTTCCTGATGGTGCCAATGCAATTTTTCTGCCGATCAATGTATTGCAATGGAATTAGCAAAATGCTTGATGAGACATATAAACACTTAACGATGCATAGTGAAAACCAATTATTTTTCTTAAATGAAGATGTAATTTGAAACATTTGATCAGATTTTCTTTTGCAGCTTGAATCTATAATCTTAATGACATTTGCTGATCATTGCATAATTCCCTCTTTCCTCATTAATGATATTTGCTTGAAATTCATGCTTTATTGAGAAAAAAGAAAAGTTGCTTCCGTTAGGCTACTCAGAAGAATGTACCTCATTAGTGCTCCACAGTTTCACAGAAAAGTCATCACCTCCACTAGCCAGTTTAGCTGGATCTACTTGTGAGAAATCAACTGACCAAGCTCTTTTTTGATGCTCTATGAACTTTGTCAAACCTTGGCCAGTGCTTGCATCCCATAACTACATTCCATTCAAGATAAATTTCATTGTCTTGCGAAAAAATCTTAACAAAAAAGACAGAAATCTCATAATATCACTCATTTATAAGCAAGCATTTTTCAGAAAACAAATCACGAAGAGGACAAAATGTCATTAAAAAGGAAAATGAGATGGCATCTGGACTAACCAATCTTATATCTCAGGAGAAAGAAGCAAGACATTTGCTTTTTCTTCTAATATTCTAATGCTCTTCCTATGAGGGAACCAAATGATAAGTACTAAAAACTTCATAAACCTAATACCAAGAACATATATATTTTTGCAACAATTTGTCACTGCAGCAATCACTGGAATCATCCAATAGAACAAAGTTAGCAATTTACCTTCAAAAAATGTCCAACATGATTTGAAGGATCAGCTTGAGTTTTCGGGTAAGGCATCAGCTAGTCAAAATTAACAATTTACCTTCAAATGTCCAACATGATTTTCTTGAGAAAATATTTTAGATCACACTTAGAAGTTTTTCACACGAGAGGATTTTCTAAATATTAGTCAGCCACCAGTTATACAAACTCAGAGATGAACCATAAAAAAACTGCTCCCACCCTCTAGCCACTTGGCGGTCGGCTATAAACTAACCTAATAATTTACCTCCCTTCACATAGAGGCGGGCTGTGAGGGGCGCCTTTTGCTACAATCAGAGATGAACCACAAAATGGATCTCTCCTTATGATTAAATTTAATAGTTTTTTTACTTGACAAATTTATGATATTATAAATTCTTATCTTAACGATCAGTTCTCATATAGCTAATCTGGCCCATGAATATAACCAATTTGTACGGTTTGTTTTCCTGCAATTTAGGTCATGTTAAAGGGGAAAACTGTAAAAGAACTAATAGAATCACTACATTATCAGTGAGAGCCCGTGAAGAGGTGTAAGCAAAACAAGATGACACTTCATTCAAATTTGTAAAGGTAATGAACTGAATTAAATGATAGTGACGTAGCAGTACAGACCTGAACTACACCTTCATAGTCTGTTGATGCCAAATAATTTCGAATATAGTTATTCCAACATACACAACTGAGCTTGGATCTATTTGTCATTTCAATCAATGGGTAATGAATGTCAACTGTGTCATCCAAAAGAGAGCTAAACTCAAAAATTTTTATTTTCTTTGATACCCCAGCAGTAGCAAAGTAGTCCTCATCACGGTCAAAGCTCAAAGAACAAATCACATTTGCACAGTGAACACTATCTGAATTCTTGAGGCTGCCACATACTTTAAACTTATTATATTGAGCAAATTTGTATAAACCGTCAAAAAATGTTCCCAACTCCTCTGTCTCTTGAACAGCAGTGTGTTGGACATGGAAATTTCTATCTCGCATCTTTAAAACATCTGTGTCTGTACGGGTTGCAGAATTGGGTCCAGATGCCTCCTTTTTGGATCTCATGGTAAAGTATGCATTCTCAAGCTGGTCAATGTTCTTCAAAAACCTTTCTTTGTATAGACATGACAGGGGTGATCTAGTCAGTTCGTCCACATGTTTTATGGTTTTATCATGAGAATAAGATTCAGGGATATAATTTAAGCTTGACGGCAAATATTTGCCACCAGAAGAGAACTTAACTTTCAACAAAGACCCTCCATCAACCTTCTCAAGATCTGTTCTTATACATTCAAAGTTTGCTAAAAGATCACCCACCTGCTTCTCCATCTTCTCTTTCGACAACAAGAGAAAATGCAACAACAAGTCAGCCTCAGCATCTTCCTCTTCAGTCAAGGCAAAAGAATGATCTATGGTTAACAATTCTCTATTTTCTTTTACTAGGTCACTCAAAATAATATCCCTGTCCAAGAAAAATATTTCATTTCTGTTAAAAAAACAATAACCACAGTGATAGAAAGAAGCTAAAACATAGAATTCATGAAACACACAAAACTAAAAGTCAAACTAAAAGTCATAGAAATAGAATAAAGTATTACTATCAACAACCATGACTTGCATAGCTAAATGAAAGATGAGAAGGCAAACAAAAATTAAGAATCAAAGCAGTTGGCTGCCTATTTACAAAACTATTTTCTAAGTAATACATGGATTGCTGAAAAAATAAAGCAAGAGCATGCAACATAAGAAACTGTGAGCCTCCTATACCTACATATGGTGTGCATAAAATCTGCTGCTTTCAGTACAAGTTTTGGTCTATTTGGCATGGCAAGGAACGCTACCCACCAGTAGTATCAGCACATGCTACCAGATAGACACAGGTTGGACCCTGCCAATCTAGCATTGGACCAAATTCATCCACTAATCTCCTCCCACTTGGCATATTTAAATGCTAAAAGAGGATAATTGCATAGTCATTTGAGTTAGGATAACATAGAAACAAATTGAAAAGTTAATATTGTTCAATATCAAAACATTTGTTGTTATATAGTTAGATTGTATAGTCATATTTTATTCAAATTTTAAATAATAATTGCTATTCATGTCTTTGGTTAAGCCAAAATGAATCTTTGATTACCTATTTGAAATTAGACCTTTTAAAATTCTATAAGATTTCAGATGGCATGGGTAGGATTTGAATAGAAATATAAAGTATAGGTTGATCCTTTCAAAAAAAGCTCAAGCTTTTATAATAAGCGGTTAGCCAATCAATTTTAATAAATCTATAGGACTTCAGAGTGCACAGTCTTGTATTACAATCCTGCCCATAAAATATTATTTTATTATTTCCAATGTTGGGTTTGGACGAATTGAATCAAGTATGATCATCCACATGTGAAAAGGGAGAAATTGAAATATAAACTCATAGTAGGTATTTTTCCTATAGCTTGAACTGTTATGATGAGTGATTAGCAATCAACTTTAATAGAAGTTAGTTATTAGAGATGATTTTGAGCACAGTCTAAGCTTTTAACTTGGGCAGAATGTTTTAATTGAATAAGGTAAGGTTCAGTTGTAGGCAAATTAATTTTATTCTAGATAAACATGGAGGATATTATGGATTAAAACGTAGAGGGCAAAATATGTGTAAGTTGTGTGCGGATATAATGGATCTCTTATGATTAATAGAATTTCTTCTTTGATCCCTTTGATGTACGGTCGTAGGCTTGATGTGACACTGCAACCTCCCTCCACAACACTCTTTGTTACTCCATATCTCATTATTTCAACCCTTCTCCACATGTTCTTTCTACTTTCTTCTAATGATGTCATCCCCTACTGCAAAGCCATCTTCCATCTCAACTCTTGCACAGGTTAAGTCCAACTAGCCAACTAGCTTCTTGATGGTGTCCTAGTTGGTGATAGGTGGAAACGAGAGGCATTGTTGCCTCAGTTGTGTTGGAATGACAAGAGGCAACAAATGAGCTACTTATACAAGCCCTCCATCAGTAATTGCTACCACAAGTAGTGTCCCCCAATGAAATCTCACCACAATTTTATGGCACACAATCTCATCTGCACCATGCCTTGTGGATATCTCACATTCTTTCACCTACATATGCCCCTACACACTCATGCCCTTTCCATCTTACTCCATGTGGAGTTGCCATCAGTTTCTCATCCATCATGCCCACTCCTTGGATCTTTCCGAGCTACCATAATAACCTCCAAGTTCACTCACCAAACAAAAGGTAAGGTCTTCACTTCAGTCCTTCCTCCTCTTTTGTCTACTTAGTTACATGAATGGTCATAATCCTGGAATGAATTATAAAGTCAGAAAAAAGCACCTTAATTTTGGCCGAGAATAAGGGTCTGGGTGCAACAACCAAAGGCAGAAACCAGCTTCCTTAGGCCTTTCTGATAGAAAATTTGAAGGAAGGATTCGAACACTGATATCTGACATTGCAGAGCAATGAACTTCCCATGTTTCTGAGTGGCAAAAGAGCTGAAAGAAAGCAAATATCAGAGGTAATTTCATAAGCTGGGAAAAGGAGGTAAAAGCTCCAAAATTCTCCTGATTTACAGGCACAATGATATGATACTGACAAAAATAGATTTTTTTTAAGAACCAGAAAAGTCTAAATTAAGGGGAAAAAGGTCTCTAGCAAGAGAGAAACCCAAAATGTACGTAAACAACAGCTATCCTGGTGCATACTAATTCTCTCCTAGCTATCTTTTTCTAAGAATGATTTAAGAATAGCTCCTAAGTTTTCGCCTTTTTTCTTTGGAAACCAATAATCTAAACTCCTGCTTCCTGTGGCTTTTAATTCTTGATGTTTAAGTGAACCAACAAGAAAGAACCCAAAAGATTCCAACCATATTAGTTTACACTGTATAGCATCTATTTGAAATAAAATTTGGTTAAGAAAAAAAATTAAGAAGATGCCCAAACAATTAAGGGTAAATTTTTAATTATCAACATATAAGAATAAAGGCAATACACAATGTCATTCTAATTATGAAGGCATCAAGTTGATGAATCAAATTATGATACTTTGAGAAAGAATTATTGTTAGGGCAATAGGAGATGAAACAATTATTTCTAAAAATCAATTTTGTGTCATATTTGGAAGATCAAGCATATATGTTATTTATTTGATAAGACAATTAATGGAAAATATAGAGAAAATTTGAATAAGTTACATGTGTTTTTTTATTGATATATAAAACCCTTATGATAAAGTCCCTAGACTAATATTGTGATGAGTTTTGGAAAGAAAGTAATACCTAGAATTATATTAATGTGATAAAACTTGAAAATATGTATGCAAGTAGTTTTATCAATGTTAGCCACTTGGCATGTGACATGATTTTCTATGGTTGTAGGTTTACATTAGAACAACTAAATAATTATATTTAATATAAGCCTCCTTGTGATGTTATTTGCAAAAGATAGATGTTAATTGAAGAGAGTGTAATTAGATTAAATTTGAAGCTTTAATTATCGAGAAGAAATTTAGAATAAAAGTTTTAAGATAAGTAGAACAAAAACTCGTACATGAAATGTAATTTCAGTAATAAGGAAAGAATTGGTGGAATTGTTAAGATGGACAAAAATAAAAATTGTTCAAGTTTTAGACTTTTAGGTATGTCAGATCTATTATTAAAAAAAGAGGATATTGATGTTGGAATAATTAACAGGATAAAGAATGAATGGTTGAAAAGGAAAGAGCTCGTAGAGTCTTGTGTGTTTATCTTTCCCACCATACTGTTTTGTGCTATTAGGAAACAACACACAACAAATATAATTAGTTAATATAACTAGGAAGGATATGTGGAGTTATTGCAAGGATTTTTTAGAAAATGCAAGTATTCGATCATAATTTAAGTATAGCTTCAAAAATGATCCAATGAGCAGCTTCAAAAATGATCAAATGAGAGAAATAGGTTGAGATGATATGGACATACTTAAAAGACAACAAATAGATTAAAAATGAATCTATTATAATGAGCAGTTTAAAGAGTAAAGGGAGGTAAAAAATAATTAGTCAATGAGATAAATATGAGTGAATGAATTTTAATATCACTAATGATATTATCTTGCATAGAACTCGTGGATGAATAAGTTTCATATAGCCAACCACAGATGGTGACGATGACATATCTGCTACAGAAATCCTAAATGATTTCTTGATCAACAAATTTAGTTGGAACCAAACATGAGCTATGAGATTATTATTTCATAGTGCCATTCTCCTTACCTCAAAAAATAGAACCCCGAGACTGTAGATATTTGATGATAAAGAAGTTATGTGATCATGCAATTCCTCTGGACTAGCATACCATCCCTCCTCCAACTTCAAAAATTCAGACATTGACTGTTGGCTGATGGTGCATGAACTTGCTCTATGAATTGTATAAAGCTTGTCCAATGCCAGCCCACCCAAACAAGATCTGAAATTTTCTGATCTGGAAATATTACCTTTTTCTTGGCTTTGATCTTTTCCCCTAAAACCAGAATGTCTGGAACATGCATTGATGTTATTAGTAAGTTTCTGATACTTCAGTTCCAAACAATCGCCAGGCTCCTTGCTTTGTTTAATGTGCATTTTCCTTTTGCCCAGACAACTAGCATAGTGAACATCCTTTTCTACAGAAACTGACAACATATCCTTCTGTCCTAGCGGGATAAAAGATCCTATGTATTTGACTTGATTTAGAGGCATAACAAGAAAATATGATGGTTGTAAATGTTGTAAAGCTAGACCTTGGCAATGGCAAGCATCTACAAGATCCAGAATCTGATTAAAGAATTGCATCCTCTCAACCCTGTTTATCCTTTGCAACTTAAGCTGAAGCCACTCACGTAAACTAATCCCTTCATGATGAGCCACTATCCCACCACCTAAAAGGCACATGCTATCTGTCACATCACCTTGCTTATGTGATGAAATAGATGTTCCTTTGCTATCGGTATTAAGTCTCATAATATTTTGTTCGTGAACATTGGCAACAAATGCATCATTATTTTCTTGATGTCTAGATGCAAGACTCTTACCCTTTATAAAACTTCTATTAAAAAATTGTTGAAATCCAGATGCAGAAAAGATCTTAGATTGGATGCTTCCGGGAAAAGAAAGTCTACTGTGAGAATCATCTACGACCACATGTTTGTCAGCTGCTCCAACATTCTCTGTTATCTTCAATGTTTTTGATTCATGCATGCATGTCAGTGGCCTTGAAGAGTCAATAGAACCCAAATGTGCTCTGCCTTCAGCATCCTTGTTTCCCAATTGCAAATACTCATTTAGTGTTTTTTCCTTTGCTTTGCCAGCAACCATTTTAAAATTTGACCATAAATGTGTCATGGTGGAGGATTTTCCACTAGTTGAGCAACCATCCAAGGACAAGTTAGGGCTCTTATAATTCTTCGAAGTCAGCTCTCCCACTTTAAGTGCTAAGTTAGTAGGCCGTGAGTTTGTACACGGCCTTTGAAAATGGTCCCGATTTACCATATTGTCACAAAACTCTCTTCCAGAGACAGTTTGAAGACTCATCTCAGGTGACTGCAGCAGAGACAATTGCTCAGGCCAATCAGAGTCTTGGGAGACTTCTGGACCTGATGTTTCAAGTGCTTTTCCATTGTCTTGTTGTGGTAGCTGATCACTTTCTATGTTTTTAATATGAGAAGCCTCATTCGGATTACCAGTATCTGCGTTTTCAGTTGCTTCAGTTTTCCCCTCCATGCAATTTCATCAGGTTATTTAATCGCTGAAGACATAAACTGTGGAAGAAACAGGGATCCCAGTAACATCAGAATAACCAAACAAAGCTTTTTCAGAAAGATTGATTAGAAGAATATTTCAAATGGACAGACATTTTGGATTTAAATTCAAGACTGGGAACGGCTACATAACAATTATCAGATAGGCAGAGAGGATTTACCAGTACATTAAGCTCTTCAATCCCCAATGAACTATGAAAAAAAATAAGTGCATCCATGCAATCAAAAGAGGAACCAAGAGCAGAATGAGTCTATGATAGTGGTCTGAAAAAGCATTCTTGCCACCCAAAATTTCACTATGTTTACTAATTACCAAGTATAAAGAAATGCTGACATGGTTGAATGCAACAGGCGCAATCGAGGGCAACGCTATGACTAAAAACATAAAGAGGCCGAAGGGAGGAAGATTATCATTACGCTTTGCAACAGCTACCTTTTTTCCTGTCTCCAATGTGATTGCACAAACAATTACAAGGGAAAAAAAAGATTGTTAAGATTTAAGAACCATCAAATTCCTACCAAATTTGAGCCAAACAGTGGAGCCAATGGCTCCGATTGGCTCCATTAACCAAGACCGAGTGCACCGTGTGAAGAAAAACCCTAGTCACCGTACATACCTCGAGGCTCCGCAAGAACAAAATCGATCGCGGAGAGGATTCCCGCTCGAACGCAAACAATTACCCTTGGATGTTGCAGCCAACAGATTCCCAAACCCAGACGATTGACGGGAACAAAAAACAAAAAACAAAAAAAAAATCGATCAACAGGATCCAACTTTCCAAACAGAAAAGCCAGTAGGGATTATATGATTTCCGGATCAAAAAAATATATATATAAATGAGCAAAAACTTTACCTTCGCAGCCAAAATCTCCCCATCCGCCTCGTCCGTCTTCGGTTGCTGTTTTTAAAGCCTAGCGAAAGCGATCGCCTGACTCACTCTACCGAGGAAAATTTTCATTTATCTCCCTCCAAACTCGAATGTTCTAAATTTTACCTTTGTAACTACGAAGTGAACAGGAAAATTACCTTTACACGCCTTAATTTTTACATATTGAATCAGATTTCAACACCAGATGTCTTTGTTATCGTCAAACTATCCCCCAGATTAATTTACACAAGTTTCGATGTGAAATCACATTTATTAAGTAGTTTATTGAAAAAGGTAAAAACGAGGTGAACATTTTTTTAATAAAAAAATCACACGATGGGTGAGAAAAGACGAAGGAGGTTTTTGCTATTCATCAAGCTGACGTGGCTCTTTCGTGACCGTGGCGTAGCCCAGCTAACAGTTTGTTCTTCGGTGGGACCAACGTATATCGGTCCGATCCAGGCCCCGTCAGCGAGGAGCCACCGCCCCGGTGGGACCGGAAGACAGTCACCACGTGAAGCTGGTTCGCGGGAGGTGTGGGCCGGTCGGAGAAGAACGGAGCTGGGGCTGGAAGTCCACGTGAACAAGGGCCAATGGCATTTGAGAATTTTAAGGTTCTGGTAAAAGAATTGTTAAACTGTTAGAAGCGAACAAAATCCGCATTCATGCCGAGCGTGGTTATCTGGGGCTTGTTTCTAACTCCAATTGGATATGCAACACTGTCAGTGAGCCTCTGTTTGCGTCCTTGTGAGATTCTCACCTGCTATTTTATCCGGCCTTTCTATTTGCTTTGGGATGCTGCCAGGATGTGGAAAAATTTATGCATACCTGTTGTTTCCTATTGATCATTTTTAAAAATTGCATGATTAAGAATCGTCTATTTTCAGTTATATCAACTCAAGGAATCCTTAAATCTTATGGAGAAGAAAAACACATCCATTTTTTTACGGATTTTCATCTTATCACTACAGAACATAACGGAAATCTTAGTTCAAACTTTAACTAATGAATAAAATACAAATAAAAATTTTGTTAAAAATAAGAAGGATGAAAGTGAAGAATTTGAGAGAAACCAAAGTAATGAGAATGAAACATTTATAGGAAATGAGAAAAAAATATAAATTATAATGATTTGAATGAAAATGAAATTCACAAAACTAAATATATTGATAATTGTTGTGATGATGAGTATATAAATGAATATCAATGTTTGACCCCTAGATATGATTTGAACATATTTGATCCAAGAGTTTGAGATAATCTTTATATATATTTATATATATATATATATAAAAGAGATTTACTCATGGAAAGAGGTATTAAAAAAGAGAAGATATTCTAAATATTCCTTTAAATAAAGAATCTTGATACTATTGGTGTAGGGAACACTAGACGATCGAGCCTGTATTTTGATAATGACAAAGAGATTCAAAGTTAAATTGTCTTGTGATCTAATAAGTGTGACTAAGTGTACAGAAAAGTTCTAAGTGATCTTAGGTAAAAGAAAATCCTAGCTGCAGTTAGGCAGGTGGAAAGTCCTAGCTGCGATTAGGTGTTAGTACCTCAAGGTAGTTTTGATGTGATCAACCAAGTGAGGTTAGGTCCTGTTGGTATTTAACCCCTGTGTCTAAGTGTGCAGAAACTTAGGAGCACAGGAAGTTGAGCGAAAGATACAACTAGCGAGAAGGACGGCATGAGAGAGAACCGACTGGCTCGGTGTGTCCGAGGTATGAGGTGCTACGAAAGAGTACGCGGGCGGATAAAAAGGAGGTGTGCGACGTTCTCCGAGGGCCGAGAAGCCGAAGCGGAAGTTTGCTCGAGAAGGTCGGGAGTTGGGCTCGGGTGAGCCCTATTCCGGATGGCCGAAATCACTGAAGCGGAAAATCCGGACCAATGTTAGCGAAACCGGAGCAGAAGACCGGGATACCTCCAACCAAAGAGTTGGCCCAAGGTCTGTTCAAGGTCCAAAAATACTATATATCTATATATATCTTTTCCTCACCGAGGTCGCTATTCTCCTCATCGAAGCCCTAACTCTCTCTCACCCTCACAATTCTCCTCGATAAAGGCCTGAAGCCCTCCCTCACCATGCTTTCCCTCCCTCATGACAACTACACCTCAGCAAGACGAGCTCTCTCTAGCTATATCTCCCCACCCTCCTGTGGATCTAGGTTTTTCAGCCCTCTCTCACTGCGACGAAGCTCCTCGAAGCTCCCCCGCAATGTCGACCCTCGCTATGCCCTCCCTCAAGCCTCCCTCACTCGCCGCGACGAAGCTACGGTTTCCTTGCACCTCCCAGCTCCCTCCCTCACCGTGACGAAGTTCCATTGTCGGTAAACATAAATTCCAGATAGGAAAAACTTTTAAAAGACAAAACTAGTTAAATTTTAATTTGCAAATTTTCTTTCTGAATTTAAATTTACAAATCAAAAAGTTACTTCCCCTGTTGATTTTCCCCGTTGTACCCTACTCTCCCTCGCCGCGATAAAGCTCCCTTACCGGTAAACACTCATGCTTTTCATTTTTTTTGTTAATCATGTTTTGTTTTTGTCATTTTGTGTTATAATTCCTTCATACATGTGTTGGACCCTGTGGTTGTTTTGATGTGATTAACCAAGTTAAGGTAGGTCCTATTTTGTGTTGATCCTTGTGTCTAAGTGTGCAGGAGCTTAAGAACACAAGAAGTCAAGCGAAAGATGTAGCTAGCGAGAAGGATGACACGAGAAGGGAGCTGACGGGCTCGGTGCATCCGAGGGACGAAGTGCTGTGGAAGAGTACACCGGTGGACGAGAACGTACGTGACGTTCGAGGGACGAGAAGCCGGAACGGAAGTCTGCTCGAGGAGAATGCAAGAAATTAGGTTCGAGTGAGCCCTATTTCGGTTGGCCTCAATCACTCAGGCAATCGGAGTAGCAACGGAACAGAGAGAAGCTGTAAAGATTGTTGGAGGCGCCCTCAACAAGAGTTGAAGGCGCCTTTGAGGCATGCCCGTGCCTCCGCCACCTTCAGGCGAAAGGCACCCTCCATAAGCATGGAGGGTGTTGTCCATAAGCATGGAAGACGCCCTCCATGAGTATGGAAGTCATCTTCGGCCAATCAAAGTAGCCTTTGCAGTGGATAAAACTTTATCCACTGCGCCTCGCTGGAGGCACCCTCAAGTTACAGATAAGTTTTTCCAGGGGTTATAAAAAGACCTCTGGACCTAGGAAATATGTAGCAACTGCTGTAATCAATTTTCTAGTCTTTTCTGAGTTTTCATAAATTGTAAGAGGCTTCTCCGCCTACATGAGGGAGATATTTCTAGTGGAGTTTTGCAACCGCCTTGGATTAACAATCACCTTGGTTGTAATCAAGTTAAATCTGTTAGACTCTTTTAATTATATTAGTTGTTTATTTGAGTTTATAATTATTATGATAGTGCTATTAATCTTAGTTGAAAAAATAGAGAAAGGTTTTGTCTTATTTTTTTTTACAGACGTTTAAAAGAATTGTTAAACTGTTGGAAGCGAACAAAATCCGCATTCATGCCGAGCGTGGTTATCTGGGGCGTGTTTCTAACTCCAATTTTATATGCAGCACTGTCAGTGAGCCTCTGTTTGCGTCCTTGTGAGATTCTCACCTGCTATTTTATCCGGCCTTTCTATTTGCTTTGGGATGCTGCCAGGATGTGGAAAAATTTATTCATACCTGTTGTTTCCTATTGATCATTTTTAAAAATTGCATGATTAAGAACCGTCTATTTTCAGTTACATCAACTCAAGAAATCCTTAAATCTTATGGAGAAGAAAAACACATCCATTTTTTTTTACCGATTTTCATCTTATCACTACAGAACAGAACGAAAATCTTAGTTCAAACTTTAACTAATGAATAAAATACAAATAAAGATTTTGTTAAGCACAAGAAGGATGAAAGTGAAGAATTTGAGAGAAACCAAAGTAATGGGAATGAATTTATAGAAAATGAGAAAAAAATATAAATTATAATGATTTGAATGAAACTGAAATTCACAAAACTAAATATATTGATAATTGTTGTGATGATGAGTATATAAATGAATATCAATGTTTGACACCTAGATATGATTTAAACATATTTGAGCCAAGAGTTTGAGATAATCTTTATTTATATATATATATATATATATATATATATATATATATAAAGATATTTACTCATGGAAAGAGGTCTTAAAAAAGAGAAGATATTCTAAAGTTTCCTTTAAATAAAGAATCTTGATACTGTTGGTGTAGGGAACACTAGACGATCGAGCCTGTATTTTGATAATGGCAAAGAGATTCAAAGTTAAATTGTCTTGTGATCTAATAAGTGTGACTAAGTGTACAGAAAAGTTCTAAGTGATCTTAGGCAAAAGAAAGTCCTAGCTGCGATTAGGCAGGTGGAAAGTCCTAACTGCGATTAGGTGTTAGTACCTCAAGGTAGTTTTGATGTGATCAACCAAGTGAGGTTAGGTCCTGTTGGTATTTAACTCCTGTGTCTAAGTGTGCAGAAACTTAGGAGCACAAGAAGTCGAGCGAAAGATACAACTAACGAGAAGGATGGCATGGGACAGAACCGACTGGTTCGGTGTGTCTGAGGTATGAGGTGCTGCAAAAGAATACGCGTGCGGATAAAAAGGAGGTGTGCGACGTTCTCCGAGGGACGAGAAGCCGAAACGGAAGTTTGCTCGAGAAGGCCGGGAGTTGGGCCCGGGTGAGCCCTATTCCGGATGACCGAAATCACTGAAGCGGAAGATCCGGACCAATGCTAGCGAAACCGGAGCAGAAGACCCGGATACCTCGAACCACAGAGTTGGCCCAAGGTCTGTTCAAGGTCCAAAAATACTATATATCTATATATATCTTTTCCTCACCGAGGCCACTATTCTCCTCATCAAAGCCCTAACTCTCTCTCACCCTCACAATTCCCCTCGCCAAAGGCCTACAACCCTCCCTCACCGTGCTTTCCCTCCCTCATGACAACTACACCTCAGCAAGACGAGCCCTCTCTAGCTATATTTCCCTGTTGGTGCAATATTCCCCAGGTCAAGGTTGACCGTGATGACTGAGCTTGAATTAAGTCAAGCTCGAGTCTTGATATTGTGGTTTCGATATTTGACAATACATGAAGACAAGACATGGAGATTACAGGTGCAATTGTTCATGTGGTGAGATTGTAAAGGATAGCCAAGTAGGTCAAGGTTGACTGGATACTTGACGGGAAAATCCTGGTGAGTGAAGTCAGGTAAAAGTCCTAACTGGGAAGTAAGGCAGAAAGAAAGTCCTAGTGAGTGAAGCTAGACAGAAGGAAATCCTGGTGAGTGAAGCCAGGTGAAAGTCTTAGTGAGTGAAGCTATGCAGAAGAAAATCCTGGTGAATGAAGCCAGGTGAAAGTCCTAACTGGGAAGTTAGGTAGAAAGAAAGTCCTAGCGAGTGAAGCTAGGTAGAAGAAAATCCTGGTGAGTGAAGCCAGGTGAAAGTCCTAGTGAATGAAGCTAGGCAGAAGAAAATCCTGGTGAGTGAAGCCGGGCGAAAGACCTAGTGAGTGAAGCTAGGCAGTTGGAAGTCCTGGTGAGTGAAGCCAGGCAGACATGAAGTCCTAGTGAGTGAAGCTAGGCAGAAGGGAAATTCTGGTGAGTGAAGCCATGCAAGGAAAATTCAGATGAATCAAGGATGATCGGACATCTGGTGTTGGGAAGTCCAAGTAGGTCAAAGGGATTGACCGGATACTTGGCACAAGGAAAATCTAGATGGATCAAGGATGATCGGACATCTGGTGTTGGGAAATCCAAGTACGTCAAAGGGATTGATCGGATACTTGGCACGAGGAAATCCAGATGGGTCAAGGTTGACCAGACATCTGGTGGAAGTTCAAATGGGTCAAAGGGATTGACTGGACGCTTGGTAAGGGAGTCCTAGCAGGTCAATGGTGACCAGATGCTAGGCATGATGTACCAACAGGTCATGGTTGACCGGATGGTGGTTTGAGGGACGTTTGGACTTGATTTGGCAAGTCTTACATGGGTTGGATCGATCAACCGATCGATTGGCTCATGCCCAATCGATCAATCGATCGATTAGGCGAGTCTTCGTGACAAGCCTCCTCCCAATCGATCAGTGGATCGATTGGGAGAAGTGCGCGATCGCACAGAATAGCTCTGGATCGATCGGCCGATCGATCCAGAGCCCCCAATCGATCAATGGATCGATTGGGAGGCGCGACTTCGCGCGATAAGCCCTGGATCGATCGGCCAATCGATCCAGGCATTTCCCGAGAGCACAGAGGCGCTCTGGATCGATCAGCCGATCGATCTAAAACCTTCCCGATCGATTGGGATCAATCCAATCGATCGGGATCCGACCGTTGGCGTCGTATTTAGCTGCTGGCGAGCTGTTCTCTCGGTAGAACTTCCACGGCTTCGATTCTTCTCTTCACAGAACTTCTCCACAGAGTTCTCACCGCCAGTTCTTGAAGTTCTTGGAGGTTATTCCAAGTCAAGAGGCTGATCTATAGCAAGAAGAAGAAATCTAGGGTTAGGGTTTTCTTGTGCAAACTTGTAAGCTTTTGCTTGTATTTTATTCCCTTTCCTCTTCTTCTTGTAGTGTGAACTTGTAGGGCTTCTCCACCTTTGGTAGTTACCATAAAGGAGTGTTTTCATAGTGAAGGGTGCGTGAGTGTGTGGATCCTTGGATTAGTCACCTCTTGTGAGGTGGATACCAAGTAAATCCTCTTGTTAGCGTTGTGTATTTTGCTTCTTTGTATTTTCCGCTGCATATCTTGAAGAAACAAGCAACGAAGAGCACGACGAGCACACCGAGCTATTCACCCCCCCTCTAGCTACATAATCGGTCCCAACAAGTGGTATTAGAGCGAGGTCGCTCTTCACCGGAATCATCACCGGAAGGGTCAACAAGCTAGAGGGTGAAGAAGTTGGAGCAATTCTACAAGTCGAAGACTTCATCACAAGAAGCACAACTTCAAATGGAATTCCAAGACGGACTTGGATTCGATACAAGGGTGCCTCCATCATTTATTTCAACAAGCTTCGATTTGTGGAAATCAAGAATCGAAAATTTTCTTATGATGGAGATAGAGCAATGGTTTGCTCTAATGGAAGGCTTCGAAACTCCAAGAAATTCAAAGGGCAAGATCCTCAAGAGGAGCAAGTGGAGCCAAGAACAAATCCAAAGATGTGAGGTCAATGACAAAGTGACCAAACTTTTGGTCAATCTATTGCCGAGCAACATCTTGGAGAAAATTGGAGAATTTGAAGATGCCAAAGAGCTATGGAGCAAATTAGCATTGCTTCATGAAGAACCTTCCACTGTATCAATTCAAGATAAATCCAAAGAGGGCGACTCATTGGAGCAAGACCAAGAGGAGGAAGACTCCGAAGTTGAGAGATGCTCAACTTCCCAAGAAGAAGTCCAAGAAGCCTCATCTTCAAAGGAGTACAATGAAAAGGGCAAAGAGGGAGCATACTCTTTGTTCCATATACAAGATGAAGATGAAGAAGCCCCCACCTCTAGGATTTAAGGGGAGCAACTTTCTGTGACACCGGATCAAGAAGAAGGAGAAGTCTCCACATTCGGGTCAAGAGAAGAAGAGGATGAAGAAACTTCCACCTCCACAAGTCAAGTCAAATCTACTGGAGGAGTATCATTTTCGGATCAACAGGAAGCATCTACCTCCGGATCTAAAGGAGAAGATGTCATTCCTACACATGAAGGTATAAATGTTTCAATTAAAAATAAAAATCACATTGTATGTTTTGAGTGTAGGGAACATGGGCATTATAAGAGCAAGTGCCCCAAATTAGTCAAGAAAAAGGGGCAAGTGGCACCCAAGGGCAAGGAGAAGCCCAAAGAGACCGCTCTCGGAACAAAGAAGAGCAAGGAGCACATCGTGTGCTTATCTTGCAATCAAAAGGGACGCTATCGGAGTCAATGTCCCAAGGGAAAGAAAGCGGTCAAGGCTCAAGGAGGAAGCATGAGTAAAGGGGGAGCCTCCAAGGTAAAACGAAAGGTATCATTTATTGAGCATACTCCTTTAAATAATGGTAAAAAGCATGCCAGTTCTAATTTATATCATTTTAATGCTATTTACCATGAAAATAGTAAGCATGATAGCATTAAAGAAAAACATGTAGCTCTTCATGCTAAAAATACCATACCTAGGTCTAGGAACATAGCTAAAAATTTAGGCAATAATTCTAAGGATTTTAGTTATAAGCCTAAAAATAAAAAGGCTCAAGGATTTAATGAAAAATCAAAATCTAGGGATTTATGGGAAGAAAATCAAGTCTTGAAGTCAAGACGTGATAAAATGGAAAAGACCCTAAAAAGGATGGAAAATATCCTAAAAGGACAAAATGAGCAAAACCTAAGTTTAGGACAACAAAAGTCATCCAATGGCCATAGAGGTTTGGGATACAAACTTAAGGCTAAGAAGGATGTAATTTCTTACCATAGGGTTCCATATAGCTATGGAACTGAGTCTAGGTCTAAGGGTCATGTCAAAAGTACAAGGGAAGTTATCCCTAGGAGTATTTTTGCAACTAAGGTGATTAAGACTTCTAGGAAGTCTAACAAAGTCACTGAAAAGGTCACAAGGGAAGAAATCCCTAGGGTTGACCTAGAAAAGGTGACCAAGGCTTCTAAGAAGCCAAACAAAGTCACTAGGAAGGTATCTAGGGAGGTTATCCCTAGCGAGTACCTAGAGCATCCAAGGAGCACCAATAGGTTTTGGGTTCCTAGGAGCATTTTCTCTACCCCATAGATGGGTTAGAGAGTATCAACTCAAATTGAATGGGTAGTTAACCTAATCATGATGAAGTTGACACTCAAGGAGCATTTTCAAGGTGATTATTAATCTTTAAAAATGAAAAGGATCATTATTTACTCTTAATTGGAGTAATATGTGCTATGAGTTGAGAAGTTTTGATGTATTTTCAATGGCACAACAAAATAAGAGTAAAAGAAATGCCAATTTAGGATTTTGACATTTTCTTAGAAAGTTATGGGCAATTTAGGCCTTATTTTTAAATGGTTACTCTTGTAAGAATAAAATGTGTCAAACCTTGAGGAATTGTGTTTCTAAATTAAATTGGCACAATTGGGACAATAATAAGAACTACCAAGTTGATATTTTGGTAGTAATCTTAAAGGACTTAAGGGCAATCTAGGACTTAAACTTTAAGTTAGCCAAGGTTTTAGGATACTTAGATAGGTAATCTAGGTATTTTATTTATGCTAAAACTTGCCATGATTGTTTGCCTTTTATATGTCATTACATCATATTTATTTGCTTTGGCATTCATACCTTATTATGAAAAATATTAAAAAAAAATACCATGTCATGTCATACATACATCATATAGTCATAGCAAATTTTCTTTTGAAAATTATTTTTCTTTGATGTATGTCATAACATTATCATGCATTAGTTTATTCCTTGCAATTAAGGACTAATGACACTTATTAACAAGTAATATCCTTGGTGAATGTTCATAACCTCAAAATGCCTAGGTAGATATGCATGATCTCTAGATTAGGGCAAAACCAAGACTTACATATCACAAAGAACTATAAGGTGGCTTGTATGTGTTTTTGTACACATTAGATGCAAGTGAGATGTTAGGATGATGAACAAAACTCAAGATGCGATTTAGTGCTTTCTTTTGAGTTTTATGTTCATCAAAACACATAGTTATGTGTTTTTCAATCATTGGAAAAGCTAATGTACAAGTCATGTGCATTGAGCCCAAGGAACATGGTTGGATATTGGTTTTGAAAATCATTTTAAAATGCTTTTGGAAAACCTTGGTGAAGACTATCTTTTGATAGTAATCATCATTGAATAGTTGAGCACAGACTTGAAGAAAACACTAGAGTGTTTACAAGTTTTCAAGTTTGTGTCAATCTTTGAAAATATGAAGTATTTTCTTAGAAAACTATTTTTCCATGATACTATATGCCCTAAATAATGTCTACAACGATTTTTATGATTTTTGAAATTTTGTAGATTTTTCTAGGGGTTTCTGAAATTGACTTAAATGGAATTTCAGCTTTTTCAGAGCTTCAATCGATCACCTGATCGATTGAAGGGTCTCAATCGATCGGGCGATCGATTGAGAGCAAGCTTCTCATGAACAGAAGCTTCCTGGATCGATCCACCGATCAATCCAGCCCTCCTGAATCGATCAGTGGATCGATTCAAGCAGGTTCAATCGATTGGGACCCAACTCCAATCGATTGGGAATGCTGATTTTGGCTGGTAAAGCCTGATTTCAGTATTTTGGACCATCTTTAGTCTAGGTAACCATTCCTATCCTCTCAAAACATATTTATACACACTTAAGGGGAGTTTTCATGATGAAAACAATGATGGATTGGTTAAGGAAGACTAAGTCAAAGTTTAGGTTGAGGTTTGGTTTCAATATTGAATTTTTGAACCTCAAAACTTCTAAATTTGGGTTTCCTAAAGTTTAGGGATTCCAAGTCATTGTTGGTGCAATGACAGAAGTTACGTGCATGTCTTTAGGGGGGTTACTCTTTAAGGACATGAAAATTTATTTTTCATACATCTTGGAAGGTGGTTAACCTTTTTTAGTGAAAATGCTCAAGGTTGGACATTTGAATGTAATGAAAAGTGGATATCTTCATTATTCATTTGGTGTTTGCTCACGAATGAACATTTGATGACAATGAAGGGTATGAGACCTTCATTTGAATCGTGTGTGAATATACCAAGTGGTATATGCTCAAGGATGAGCATTTGATGAAAATAAAGGGTATGAGACCTTTATTTGAATCGTGTTGTGAACAACGGTGAGTAACTCTTCAGGGGGAGAGTTTCTTTTTGATGTGTGCCAATAGGGGGAGAATGAAGGGTTTAAGTTATGCCTTCATTATCTAAGAGGGAGTTTGCCCTCTTAGGGGGAGAATGTAGGGTTTAACTTACATCTTCATTACCTAGTGGCATGAAGAAGGTTGAGGCTATGAGATTAGCATAACTTAAAGAAGGTATTATCAAACATTAAAAAGGGGGAGATTGTTGGTGCAATATTCCCCAGGTCAAGGTTGACTGTGATGACTGAGCTTGAATTAAGTCAAGCTCGAGTCTTGATGTTGTGGTTTCGATGTTTGACAATACATAAAGACAAGACATGGAGATTGCAGGTGCAATTGTTCATGTGGTGAGATTGTAAAGGATAGCCAAGTAGGTCAAGGTTGACTGGATACTTGACGGGAAAATCCTGGTGAGTGAAGCCAGGTGAAAGTCCTAACTGGGAAGTAAGGCAGAAAGAAAGTCCTAGTGAGTGAAGGTAGGCAGAAGGAAATCCTAGTGAGTGAAGCCAGGTGAAAGTCCCAGTGAGTGTAACGCCCGAAAATTCTTAAAACTATTTTAGAAATATTCTATGATTTTTCTGGAATTTTAGAATATTTTATGGAATTTTTAGAGTAGCGGAAGTAGCAAAAATAAATAGAAAACGAAAATAGCTTAAGCGGGAATTGAACCCGAGACCTATTGGGTCCTATGACTTATGGTGAACCATGGTAACCAAGTGAACCCAGCAGGGCCGTGCTGAAAGGAAAGGGAAATAATTTTATTTAAGTTGGAGTTGGGCCGGAATTATCACTTAATATAAATAGGAAATAATTAGGTGAAGAGTTATTTTCTTGGATCGTAGCTTTCTCCACCCCAACCTAATTCCGCCGCCCACTTCTCCCCTCCCTCTCTCGGCGCCAACCACAAGGAAGGCTGAGGTTCGGCCCAAGGACACTTTCCAGCGACGACTTCGACACGAGGACGCTCCCCTCCGCGAGAGGAACGCATAGACGCGAGAAGATCGTCGAAAGGATCGCCTCCTCCGGAAATCTAACGATTAGAATCGTAAGAAAATCCGAACAGAAGGTAAGAAACCCCTCACCTGCAGTATAAGTAGCTTTCGTGTGAATTCCATGTTTTAGTTTAGTAATATGTAGACTTTCGGCATAAGGATGCGAATTAGTGCATACTAAGTGTTCGATTAAATTATTTAGCACAGAAAAATGCAACTTAGGCATTTTAATAGCTCAGTAAATGCAATAGAAGCATTTAAATAGTTTAGTTAGCCTTGCCACAGCATATATGGGACTACGGTCCAATGGGTGGGCACCCATAGTCGCCTCTAGGTTCAGATAACCTAGTAAAAGCATGATAAATTAATTAGCTATGATCCAGTATTTTACTTCCAGTAGGGGCACTGTACAGGATTAGATATCCATTGGGCTGGGCTCCCATAGTCGGTCCCTAGGTTTAGATAACCTAGTAAACCTTACTAAATTCGGGATTTGCAACCCCGGGTCTAGTTAAGGATGCGCGCATAGCATGTACAGTTGACGGGCCCATTAGCAGTATGATTATGTATTTTAATCTATTATATTATAGTTTTTCAAAACTCACAAAGATCAGTTATGTTAGTTGAGTTTGAATTCAGTTCCAGACTAGTTTAATTCATGTTCAGCTCAGTTTTCCTTGTTGTTACACATGATAGTTATGGTTAGCTTTGTATGCCATGCTTTGGTGTTCATGTTCAGCTTTTATTACACATGTTTAGATGATAGTATACCATGACTAGCTTTGATTTCTAGGTATGATAACATGCCATGTTTCAGTCTAATCAGTGCACTTTCAAATAGCATGTTTTAAAAGCATATTGCATCGAATGCATGTTTTAGTGAGGTAGATGGTTTCTTACTAAGCGAAAGCTTATAGATACTTTCTTTTCCTTATACTGCAGATAAAGGTAAAGGAAAGATGGACTAGCGGAGACTGGAGGGCAATGCTACGAAGATGTGTGTGGGCAGGAACTTGGAAAGAAGATCTTAGGGAACTCTAGCAAGCTTTGTTTAAACATTAGTACTCTTTAGTGTTTTAGCAATTTGCACTTTAGTATGTTGATCGCTATGAATTAGTTAACCATGCACTCTATTATGCTTAGAACATTGTTCTTTATGATGTTAGAATGTTAGTTGTGGTTGTTAGAGTGTTTCCTAGCCATCTTAGAACATGTAATGTGATTGAGGCACGAAATAGTGTTGAAATCTGGGTTCCGTTCAAATCGAAACCCGCATCGATCTACGATCAATCAGAGTTGAGTTGTGCCACTGGATCGGTCAGCTGACCGATCCAGTCGAAGAGTTAGAGCCACTGGATCGGTCTACCGACCGATCAGTGTGCTCCTGGATCAGTCAGTAGACCGATCCAGCCGCATACAGAAGCGATGTGTGCTCCTGGATCGGTCGGCAGACCGATCCAGCCGCGCACAGAAGCCATACAGCTTATGGATCGGTCAGCCGACCGATCCAGAGTTTTTCTCCGTGCCAGTATCAAGCTGGATCGATCACTGGATCGATCCGACAAGCCAATCGATCCATGGATCGATTGAAATGCCTGATTACAGCTAGCAGGACATCCGAGAGGCATAGATTATTTTCCCTAGCATGTGTACAACTCCTAGGTACACCTAGAATATTAAGTTCAGATTTTACAGTAATCAGTTTAGCAAAATTTTAATCAATCCAGATTTTCGCAATAGTAATTTAGCACAACATAATGTAGCGATCGGCCTCACAGCCTAGTCAGTAGAAGGCGGGTCGTTACAGTGAGTGAAGCTAGGCAGAATAAAATCCTGGTAAGTGAAGTCAGGTGAAAGTCCTAACTGGGAAGTTAGGCAGAAAGAAAGTCCTAGTGAGTAAAGCTAGGCAGAAGGAAATCCTGGTGAGTGAAGCCAGGTGAAAGTCCTAGTTGAGTGAAGCTAGGCAGAAGAAATTCTGGTGAGTGAAGCCGGATGAAAGACCTAGTGAGTGAAGCTAGGCAGTTGGAAGTCCTGGTGAGTGAAGCCAGACACACATGAAGTCCTAGTGAGTGAAGCTAGGTAGAAGGGAAGTCCTGGTGAGTGAAGCCAAGCAAGGAAAATCCAGATGGATCAAGGATGATCGGACATCTGGTGTTGGGAAGTCCAAGTAGGTTAAAGGGATTGACCGGATACTTGGCACAAGGAAAATCCAGATGGATCAAGGATGATCGGACATCTGGTGTTGGGAAGTCCAACTAGGTCAAAGGAATTGATCAGATACTTGGCACGAGAAAATCCAGATGGGTCAAGGTTGACCAGACATCTGGTGGAAGTTCAAGTGGGTCAAAGGAATTGACTGGACGCTAGGTAATGGAGTCCTAGCAGGTCAAGGGTGACCAGATGCTAGGCATGATGTACCAACAGGTCATGGTTGACCGGATGGTGGTTTGAGGGACGTTTGGACTTGATTTGGCAAGTCTTACATGGGCTGGATAGATCAACCGATCGATTGGCTCATGCCCAATCGATTGGTCGATCGATTAGGCGAGTCTTCGCGACAAGCCTCCTCCCAATCGATCAGTGGATCGATTGGGAGAAGTGCGCGATCGCACAGAATAGCTCTGGATCGATCGGCCGATCGATCCAGAGCCCCCAATCGATCAATGGATCGATTGGGAGGCGCGACTTCGCGCGATAAGCCCTGGATCGATCAGCCAGTCGATCCAGGCATTTCCCGAGAGCACAGAGGCGCTCTGGATCGATCAGCCGATCGATCCAAAACCTCCCCGATCGATTGGGAGCAATCCAATCGATCGGGATCCGACCGTTGGCGTCGTATTTAGCTGCTGGCGAGCTGTTCTCTCGGTAGAACTTCCACGGCTTTGATTCTTCTCTTCACAGATCTTCACAGAACTTCTCCACAGAGTTCTCACCGCCAGTTCTTGAAGTTCTTGGAGGTTATTCCAAGTCAAGAGGCGGATCTACAGCAAGAAAAAGAAATCTAGGGTTAAGGTTTTCTTGTGCAAACTTATAAGCTTTTGCTTATATTTTGTTCCCTTTCCCCTTCTTCTTGTAGTGTGAACTTGTAGGGCTTCTCCGCCTTTGGTAGTTACCATAAAGGAGTGTTTTCATAGTGGAGGGTGCGTGAGTGTGTGGATCTTTGGATTAGTCACCTCTTGTGAGGTGGATACCAAGTAAATCCTCTTGTTAGCGTTGTGTATTTTGTTTCTTTGTATTTTCCACTGCATATCTTGAAGAAACAAGCAACGAAGAGCACGACGAGCACACCGAGCTATTCACCCCCCCTTCTACCTACATAATCGGTCCCAACAGACCCTCCTGTGGATCTAGGTTTTTCGGCCCTCTCTCACTGCGACGAACCTCCTTGAAGCTCCCCCGCGATGTCGACCCTCGCTACGCCCTCCCTCAAGCCTCCCTCACTCGCCGCGACAAAGCTAGGGTTTCCTTGCACCTCCCAGCTCCCTCCCTCTCCGTGACGAAGTTCCATTGCCGGTAAACATAAATTTCATATAGGAAAAACTTTTAAAAGACAAAACTAGCTAAATTTTAATTTGCAAATTTTCTCTCTGAATTTAAATTTACAAATCAAAAAGTTACTTCCCCTGTTGATTTTCCTCGTTGTATCCTACTCTCCCTCGCCGTGATAAAGCTCCCTTACCGGTAAACACTCATGCTTTTCTTTTTTTTTTGTTAATCATGTTTTGTTTTTGTCATTCTGTGTTATAATTCCTTCATACCTATGTTGGACGGCGTGGTTGTTTTAATGTGATTAACCAAGTTAAGGTAGGTCCTATTTTGTGTTGATCCTTGTGTCTAAGTGTGCAGGATCTTAGGAACACAAGAAGTCAAGCGGAAGATGCAGCTAGTGAGAAGGATGACATGAAATATGGTCTATTATGACATTTTCTTTATGACATTTAATTTTTAATGTCATTATAAATAATCTATAATGACATATATCAAAAGAGGTTATTTTATGTATTAAAATATCATTTTAGGTTATGTATGGTGACAAATTTTAATAATATCATCATATAACATATTTAATGTATAACGTGTATTTTTTTCCCACAGCCACGTTATCATCAAGGTATTGTCTGACCGGGATTGGCCTTCCTCTCTCAAGGTATATCCCGGCGCATATTGATCTATCTTCTCAACTCAGCCATCTCCTTTCCCTTCCTCACCGGGGATCCATGAAACCTAACCCATATCACTAGCCTTCCCTTCAAGTCTAGTTGAAGGAGGTGTAGCCGACTGACTAGACATGAGTCTTTTCTTTTGTCTCTTTGCCTATCTTAACCCGTGACTCTACTATTGTGGTTTCGTAAACCTCTGCTATAGTCATCCCATGAACTCAAGTACAGTGATCCCGTGAGTCTTTTTGATCCTTTAAATAGAGCTATTACCCCCTCTTCATTCTTCATTCGCCTCAGTTCTCTTCCCTCCTCGCTAACTTTTCTTACCAAGAGTATGGCCTTAGATCCCCCTTTTTGGGGGTGACTCTTGTTGGATAAGGCGAGATCTATACATGAGTTTATTCAAGTTTTTGCTCTAGCTAACTCTTTAGTTCGAGAAACCATCCTAAAAAATGATGTTTCTCTGGATCCAGGATCTTCAGCCAAAGGCGTGACTGTTCTGCAAACCCAACGGGTTTCAGAGGAGTTCCCACTACTCATGGAGGACCAACTGAATAGCCCATGGATGTTGCTACGAATGCGTAGCCCATGTTACCCGCGGGCTAGGATTGGTTGCTCTGGAAGCAGAGCTCTAGGGTTCAAACAGGGGAGGGACTCTTTCAGTCACCTTTGCACCAGGGCCTGAATAGATCTGTCCCCTCCCCCTTGTCCTTGAGACCACCCTGCTTCATAGTTTCCTTCGTCCCGGGCAAAATATTGCCACTTCTGTCGCCCGAGCAAGCTTCCTTCGTGCCAGGTAAAATATTTCCACTTCTGCTTCTTGGCAAGTTTGACTCCAGTGGGATTAAAATTTTCTAAGCATCCTGAGAGCTTATGTTTGCAACTTTTGTTGACCTTTATAGATTTAATGTTTTGAGGGGGAAATGTAATGTTATGTATTTGATCAGATTCTAAATGTAAATTCGAACAATCTTTTGTATTGAATTGGGTGACTTTCTTGAATTCCTCTAGTTCATAAGAATAGATGTAATGCTTTGCCTAATATTAACTTGTATATCATAAACGTTGTCGTTTCAACCGATATTCGCTCATTTATCACAGACAAGGCTATCCCGGCCGATGTTATACTTATCTATTATAGCTGATGTTATGCCGACCGATATTCATTTGTTTATCACGAACAAGGTTATCCCGGCCGACGTTATACTTATCTATTATAGCTAACGTTATGCCGACCGATATTCGCTTGTTTATCACAAACAAGGTTATCCCGACTGATGTTATACTTATTTATTATAGCTACAGTTATGCCGACCGATATTGTAAGTAAAATTACTTCGATCGATGCTAGTTTATGCTTTATAATAACATTAATTTGGACCATGCTTTATGCCTAAATAACTCTCATTATTTTTTGTCCTTAGCCTAGATTTCGTCAAACTCAATCCCTCTTCCTTTATTACACCTAGTAAACTACGTCTTCTCTTCAGAATTTTCTTGCTCGTGATTGGATTTTCAACGGTAAGAGAATGTTGGAGGTGTATGACGAGGTGTTACCAACCCCAGCATGATTCAATTTGTCGCGTCCAACATAAATGCTCCTTTATGATTATGTAACACATATTCTCTCTCTCTGCTGCGTCACACGGGCATTTGCCCCTCTTCTATAATCCTCAACGTCTATTGAAAGAAAAGCGTTTTGATCTAACGACAGTTGTGTATTTTCCAAACCCTAAACCCTTCGTCTTCTTGTCAACTTTGTCCCTTTCTTTCTTGCCTTAGCGTTCTTTTCTCGCTGCAGTCTTTGATCAAAACCTCGCGCTCACCACTTTCCGGCGATTTCCTTTCTCGCTTCCAGTAAGTAACTTGCTATTCCGCAACCTTTACTTCTTTCTATGGCTGAGGAAACGATTGCTCCTTGGTATGCCCAAATTTCCTCTTCCTTTGATAAAAATGCTAGGCTTACTATCCGCCATCAATATGAAATCCCTAGGGAATATAGCATCTTAATCCCGAAACCAGATGATCATCCTCATCGTCCCCCCGTTAATTGCGTGACTTTTTTCAAGGATCAATTAATAGGGGGTTTAAGGTTTCCCATTCCTCCTTTTCTAATTGATGTGAGTCAGTATTTTGATATTCCTTTGCAGTAATTTGCACCTAACGCCTTTCGTTATCTGTGTGGCACCTACATGCTATTTCGTCTGTTAGATATCCCTCCTACTCCCCAAAATTTTTTCATGTTTTCTTACCCAAAGTGTTCGGAGCCCGGTGTTGTCCTTTTCCAATCCCGGACTAAGATGGTCCTTTTTGAGGATATGCCCTCGTCTCTTAAAGCTTGGAAATCTCGTTTCTTCTTTATAAAATTTCCAAGACTCATTCCTTGGTCTCATGCATGGAGATCCTCCTTACCTCCCTTGCCCGACGTCAGGGAGTTTCATCTTCATCCTTCTTTTCCTGTTTATTGTGAAAAATTATTATGTCGTCGGCTTTCTATCCCCAAGTGGCTGAGGGTCGATCTTCTATACTTATTTGGTCTAAGCCCTGTCAAGCCTGCTACACAAGTCTCTTTAGGTAAAATCCTGCTTCTTCCTTATTGATTTTTACTAACTAAGACATTTTTTCTCTCTATGTAGTGGACAATTTTTATTCTGCTTTAATCGATGAAGAACTGCGTCTGGAAGAGGACTCACTTCATGCAAAAGAACAAGAGCTTCTCGCTGCCATTACTCCGCCACCTCTAGTTGAGGATCTGATTCCCCTTGTTGAAGTGTCCAGCTCTCAGGTGGTTCCTGAGGCTCCCGAAGGCCTTCCTGCAAAAATTCCTGTTGTTTCTTTGCCGACTATTTCTTCATCAATGGATGCTGCTCCTTCATCAGCCACTCCCCTTCCTATCATTGAGCTTACATCTCCTGTGAGCTCCGGTAAATCGATAGATGAAGTTGCTCCTGGCAAACGCCCGGGGTGCAAACTCACTAGGGCTCCTCCTCCCAAAAGGAGACTCATCCTTTCCGCCGAAGAATTGTTCTCAGAAGACTTTACTTCTACTACCCTTCCTTCTGATGAGCTCACTTTGGCTGACCTTTATCCTTCTCTTGTTTTCTCTTCTCCACCTTCCTCTAGTACCACTGCTCCTGGTGGCCCTTCTTTCACCTTTCCTCTGTCTATACCCACATCTGGATCTTTACCTTCTTTACCTTCTTCTTATCTAGTTTTTGCTCCCCCTTCTATTCCAACTTCTTCTTTTTCTATAGGCTCTTCCGCCATTCCCGTCCTCCCTATCTTACTGGGAGGTTCTTTTGCTGATGCCTGGGAAAAAATTCATTCTCTTTTTGGGGAGCTCTCTCCTCTTGAGACAATTGACCGATTTTCTAACAAGGAAACCCAGGTATGTTTGTCAAAGTTTATTTATTATCTGTCTTTTACTATTTTATGATCCTTTATCATGTTTCCAGCGATGGCTAGAGAATATGGGTCTGTCTCGGTTGATGCACAACTTATACGATGAGAACAAGAAGTTGAAGCAACAAATTGCTGAGATGTCTTCTACTAGAGTTTCAAGAGAGTCCAAAAGACAATATGAAGCTCAAATTGAGAGTCTTCAATCACAATTTAAATCATCTATGGATCTTAACAAAGAATTAACTTCCAATTTAGAGAAACAGACGGCTGAGCTCAACAAGTTAAAGTTTGATTATGAGTCGACATTGGCTAATAAACTTAAGGCCTTGCAGCTGAAAGATGACGAAATAACTTCCTTAAATACTTCCCTAAATTCAGCTAAAACCGAGGTCTCTACTAAAGAAGCTGAACTGAAAACTTCCCAAACGGCTTTGGTCGTCCACAAGGCTAATGAAGACACCCGCTTCAAGGATAGGGCCACCATCATGATTAAATCTACTGAGTTCAACAGGCCAATTGTAAAGTCGATCTTGGCAGCCTTCACTACTGGAGCTGAAGGAGCGGTGCAACAATTGCGAGAAGAAGGCTTCTTATCTCACGATCCTCCTCCCAACTTCCTGAACTGTCGTAAACTTCTCGATAACAGGCCTACCAATCTGTTTCCCCAGTTGACGATAGAGTGATTTTCTTACTTGAATTCAAATCATTGTAAGGTGGACTAGGATTTGTGGCGACAGCCTGGTTTATGTAAAGTTGAACTTCTATCTTTATTATTAAATATGTTCCTTTTCATGGTGGTTGTTTGTTTTATCTAAGTATGTTGAATGTCGCCTGGCTTGCCGCCATAAAACTTCACTCAATATATTATAATATCTTCCATTTCGACCGATCTATCATGACTGATCGATGCATACTAGTGTTGACAAATACCGTCCGGTATTTTGTAATTAATTAAGTCCCGTTCGATTTAGTGCAGCCTATTGCAATATTCTTAATATCGGTTGGTTTATTATACTCAATCGATTTATACTTGTATTTATGAATATCATCTAATGCATTATACTTAACCAAATTTTATCTGGTTCATAATGGTGGGTGTCACCTAACTTACCATTATAAATCTCAAATCCATATATTAAAATAGTATTCATCTCGGTCGGTCTATCGTGATTGACTGATTCATACTTATGTTTATAAGTCTCGTCCGGTAGTTTCTAACCAAGTCTGATTTGATGTGCTGATTTCGATATCAACTAGTTTACTATACCTGGTCGATATATCCTTGTGTGGGAACATATCGACTAATGCCTTATACTCAACTAAATCTCGTCTAGTCCATTATGCTTGTCCGGGTTTATTGTTTTACTCAAATAGATAATCTTGAAATTATAGTACTCGACCAATTTTCCCCATATTTGTTTGATTCTCTTAAGAATCAAGCTTATATCGAGAGAAACTTGGTTGTGTTTCCCAAGGAAGATTACCCAACTTAGCATCTTTTTCTTGGGATTCATCCTTCTTTTTGAATTTGATTTTGTCCTTTGATGACATTACCTCTTTATGACGGTTATGATTCCGAGTACTCTTCCTTATTATATTTCTTCTGCTATCTTTATTTGAGGGTTTTAGCATAGGATCGAAAGGAGAAGCGAGGGTTTAAGATGTTCTCTTTCGCTTCCCGACTTTTTTCTTGCTTTCCTCGATTCACCTTCCTTTTACTGTTCCGCCATGGCTACCTCTACTCCTGTGTGGTTTCTTTCGTGTGTTTCTGACCTCACAGAGACAGAGGAAGTGAATTTATGAATGAGCTATGGTTTTCCTTCCTATATAGTTCGTTCCAATCCTCAGGATAGTCCTCATCTTCCTCCTCTAGGGTGTATATCTATCTTTCGGGACCAAGTTCTACAAGGTTTTCGATTCCCTCTTCATCCCTTTTTTCTTGATGTTAGTATCTACTTTAATATTCCCCTTAATTAGTTTATCCCTCAGTCTTTTTCTATCTTCATGGGTTTCGTTGGAGTGTCAAAACTGCTAGATTTTCCTTTATCCCCTCGTCTTTTTCATCACTTCTTCGTTCCGCGCCAAGCAGACATAGGTGTCTTCAAATTTCAGTCTCGCCCTAAGGCTATTTTGTTCAACCGGATTCCCCCTCAAGGGGAATGGCGTCACAAACTTTTCTTTATTCGTCTCCCTTCTCCTCCCCCTTTTCCTATCCAATGGATATATAATCTACCTCCAGTTCCTAGTACCAACAATCTCCTCAATGATCCCTCTATTGCTTTTGCTTTATCCAAACTAAAGGGGGCAAAATTCAGCTTACCACATTTGATTGTGGAGGGTTTGATGTTCCCTTTTGGGATAAGTAACATTGACACCCCTGGATGACTCTTTTGGTATGTATAAACATTTTGAACTACATTTACCAATTGGTATATCTCCTCTATAATGATGCCCAATTCTTATGTTTCAGCTGATGCTTTTCTTCCGGCTTTCATGTATAAGAACACTACCATGACTAAGTCTTTTCTGAATAATCTCGGAGAAGAATGGCTGCAGGCTTGCCGAGCTAATCTTAATTCCTCTACCCTGGGTCTACTGTCTAAAGAAGAGCAAAAAGCAGAAGTTGTTGCAGCTATGGAAGAGGAAGAGGAACAACCCTTCATTGCCCTAGTCAAAAAACCAAAGCTTACTGAGAATGTTCTTTTTAGCGACCTCTTTGGTACTTTTGTGCAAGCTCCTCTTGTTCCGGCGCCTATTTCTTTTGAGAGAGGTAAGACACCAATGTCCCCTAGCCATATTATCTCCAATCCTACTCTTAGGATGATGAGACCGACTCTACTCATCCCCTCCTCTTCTGCTATTGTTTTAGCTTCTTCTGCTTCTGAGGTGGCTGTTATCCCCTCTGTATCCTCTCAGCCTCTTACATTGGCCTTGCCTCCTTTGGCTTTTGGGCCGCGAGCTAAACGAACACCTTGCCGGAGATCTTCTCCAAGTGCAGGGCCCTTAGCGATTCATGCTTCGACAACTGAATCAACACCCCTTGCATTACCACCTTCCATCCCCTCTAGCTCTTCTTCTGCTGCTCTTGTTTCTACTACTTCTTTCCCTTCTATCACGTCTTCTTCCTCCTTACCTCCTTCTTCTTCAGTTCCCCCACCTTTATTTAGACAAGCTCTGGGTCACCTTCCCAAATGGGGCAGACTTCTGATCCCCCTAGTTATGGCTCTCTTCAGTTACAAGGCCTGTTGGCTGAATCTTGGCTACATAGCCAAGAGAAATTAAGGGGCATCAATATTTCAGATCGGGTTGACAGTCACAGTCGCCAAGCTATTGCTGTACGTATTCTTAGTTATAGGTTACTTCCTGTCTATCATTTTTTCTTACCACATTATTATTCTGTTTAGTTTCTTGCTTCAAGTATTCACATAGACCAACTACTTATGGCTCGGGACCAGGAGAACAGTAAGCTAAAAGCTCAAATAGAAACATTAAAAGCTACTCTCCCTCCTTCCCACACTTACATGACTCAGCTGCAAGAGAAAGTAGTCTCACAAGATCAACAACTAGAGGCACTGAGGCAAGAATTACAGGAATTGCAACAATTACTGAAAGACAAAGAGCTTGAAAGGAGAACTTTGGAGCTACAAGTGGATCGATTACATTCTAGTCTTCGACTAGAAATTGCTTTGCAGGAAAAAGATCTCTCAGATGTTTCTCATAAAATCCTTGTTTTAGAGAAAGTAGAGAGGCTTCATAATGTCTTTCTTTCTGAGCAGGCTCAAGATTCAGCCTCACATGACTTTGCTATTCTACAGGAACAAGAACAAAGAAAGGCTCAAGATGTCGAGTTATCACTGCTCCAAAAGGAACTGGAACAACTTAAATTGGAGAAAGACACTCTCAAAGATCAAGCTGCTAAAATACAGGCTGAATTTCAAAGTTATAAGGAGTAGGAGGAAAATTGATGGGAAGAGAGACGCCTAGCTTATCTAAAGTCGAATTGTAGGGGCTTTAAATCATTCTGTGCCAAGAATTCTTCAACAACTGAGAGAGGGTGGTTATCTACCTAGGGAACCTCATTCTTTATTCATAAACCATCGCAGACTCAACAAGGAGTTACCCGAAGATTTAACGAGTCATTTTGAGTAAGCATGGCCATGTATTTAAAAAGATTGATAATGAAAAGACTTGCAATAAAAAGACTTGTAATGAAAGGACTTGTTGTTGGTGCAGCGGAGACCGGCAAGAGGGGGGTGAATTGCTGAAAACAAGAAAACAAAAACTACCCTCCTCGGATTTCAACTCAGAATTAAATCAGCAATAAAAATAACAGCAACTAAATTAATGAAACAGAAAAAGAAATAGGAACAGAAAAGACTCAGGGATTTAACCTGGTTACAACCAAGGAGGTTGTTAATCCAGGACAGTAGAAAAGAGCGCAGTAAGAAAAATCTCCTTCTCTGAAGGCGGAGAAGCCTTTTACACTTTTGAAGCTCACTTGTTGCTTAGGAATTGCTTACAGATTGATTGCTTGAGTTGTTGTTTCATTCCTAGCTCCAGGGGCCTTTATATAGCTCCTGGAAAGTCTATCCCGAGGGTCCAAGGCGCCTCCAACAAGGTTCAAGGCGCCTCCAGCTCGGTCAGCGGATAAAACTTTATCTGCAATGCAAACGGTCAAATATGACCTGTTGAAGGCGCCTTCAACAGGGTTGAAGGTGCCTTCATGATGGAGGCGCCTCCAGCAGGCTTGGAGGCGCCTCCAAGATGGCAGCTCAGTTTCCAGCTTGGTTTTTCCAGCTTCCGACGCTCCATTTTTTTGGGTGATTGCGGCCAACCGGAATAGGGCTCACCCGAACCTAATTCCCGGCCTTCTCCTCGAGCAGCCTTCCATCCCGGCTTAACGTCCCTCAAACGCCGCGCACGCTCTTCACGCCCACCGGAGTACTCTTCTGCAGCTCTCTCGTCCTTCGGACGCACCGAGCCCGTCGGCTCCCTTCCCGTGCCGTCCTTCTCGCTAACTGCGTCTTCCGCTCGACTTCTTATGTTCCTAAGCTCCTGCACACTCAGACACAGGGATCAAACACAGCAGGACCTAACCAACTTGGTTGATCACATCAAAACTACCACGGGGTCCAACACTTGTAACTGAAAGAGTTGTAATTAAGTGGTTGCAATATCAGGAGAAAGTTTGATACTTACCTGTTTTCTTTCTAGTTCGCATTAGCTTGAGATTGCTTCCTTTGAAATGCTTCTGAGAACTAAGCATAAGTGCTACTTTGTTCAAGAATTCCTTCCTTATTCCTCGGAATTAGATCTTGTTTTAATGAACTCCTTTGCTGATAATATCTTCCTTGACCATATAATTTTGAGCACTAAAATTTCCCATAATCTCCCTGAATTTCAATTAGGTAGGTATGTGTAGAGTATCATTTATACTTCAGAAGAACAGGTAATTCTGACCGATTTTATATGAGGAACTTCATGGAATTTCTGAGCTTTTAGCTGAGTATAATATTCCGGGTGATTTTAAATAAAGAGCTTCATGTAATCGGGCCTCCAAATAGGGAATGTAATTTTGACAGATTATATGTATATATATATATATATATATATATATATATGGAATCCCCTTCGAACTTCGGTTCTTGATTTAGCGTGTAATACCAAATGATTTTTGTGAAGAAATCTGCATAACTTTGAATTCACCTTGACAATGTAATCTCGGTCGATTATGGATTATGCTTTTATGATAGTTTAAAGTCTCCGGTTCCTCCCATGAAGACTCGTCCGAGTTACTTCGTGAGATTTCCTGATCGACTGTGTTTTGTAATAGTTTAAAGTCTCCGGTTCCTCCCATGATGACCCATCCGAGTTACTTCATGAGATTTGCCAATCGACTGTGTTTTGTAATAGTTTAAAGTCTCCGGTTCCTCCCATGAAGACCCGTCCGAGTTACTTCATGAGATTTCCCGATCGACTGTGTTTTGTAATAGTTTAAAGTCTCCGGTTCCTCCCATGAAGACCCGTCCGAGTTACTTAATGAGATTTCTTGATCGACTATGTTTTGTGATAGTTTAAAGTCTCCAGTTCCTCCCATGAAGACCCGTCCGAATTACTTCATGAGATTTCCTTATCGACTATGCTTTGTGATAGTTTTAAAGTCTCCGGTTCCTCCCATGAAGACCCGTCCGAGTTACTTCATGAGATTTCCCGATCGACTATGCTTTGTGATAGTTTAAAGTCTCTGGTTCCTCCCATGAAGACCCGTCCGAGTTACTTCATGAGATTTCCCGATTGACTATACTTTGTGATAGTTTAAAATCTCCGGTTCCTCTCATGAAGACCCGTCCGAGTTACTTCATGAGATTTCCCGATCGACTATGCTTTGTGATAGTTTAAAGTCTCCAGTTCCTCCCATGAAGACTCGTCCGAGTTACTTCATGAGATTTCCCGATCGACTATGCTTTGTGATAGTTTAAAGTCTCCGGTTCCTCCCATGAAGACCCATCCGAGTTACTTCATGAGATTTCCCGATCGACTATGCTTTGTGATAGTTTAAAGTCTCCGGTTCCTCTCATGAATACCCGTCCGAGTTACTTCATGAGATTTCCCGATCGACTATGCTTTGTGATAGTTTAAAGTCTCTGGTTCCTCCCATGAAGACCCGTCCGAGTTACTTCATGAGATTTCCCGATCGACTATGCTTTGTGCAAAACTAAAATGCTTGCACTAACCTTGTAATGGTTTAATGTTTTCTGAGCTTTTCTTAAGGAAATTGGATAAGTCCTTCCTTAAGGTTCCCAATTGTTGATCACTTGAATAGATTACAAATGTTCGCCCAATAATTGCCAGATTATTTGAACCACATTTATTTCTCGGGCGACGTTTGTCTTACATTGTATCTATTAAAAGAAATAGAGTACATAAACTATGAGCATACTTATCCTTAGTTCGCCAGAAACTTGCTTCAAATAATTTTGATTTGTTCCTTCAGATGTATTCTTGAATGATATGATCTTGTTAGGTCTGGTAAGGCTGTAAATGATTTGCACTCCAGGGACGCTCGAGAATTCTTCCTTCAGTATCCTGAAGATAATATGAACCCGATGTGAGTTTTTCTATCACTTTGTAAGGTCCTCCCCATTGTGGTGCTAGCTTGTTGACATCCCCAACGGGTTTAACACGCTTCCATACTAGATCTTTTACTTGGAAAAATCTTGGGATAACTCTTCTGTTAGAATTTTGCCTCATTCGTTGTCGATAAGAGGTGAGACAAGCTGCAGCCTTATCTCTAATTTCCTCTATCAGGTCTAACTCCATGAGTCGTTGACCAGCATTGTCTTCATCATATAACTGTTTTCTATCAGATTCTACTCCCACTTCGATGGGAACTACTGTTTCTCCTCCATAAACTAATTGAAAAGGAGTGATTCCTTTAGCTTCTCGAGGTGTAGTACGATATGCCCAAAGAACACTGGGTAATTCATCTACCCAGCTACCTCCTACATGATCCAGTTTAGTTTTTAAACCCCTTATAATTTCTCTATTGGTTACTTCTGCTTGACCATTACTTTTTGGATACGCCACGGAGGTGAATGCCTGGATAATACCATAACTTTTGCACCAGTCTAGGATTATATCTCCCTGAAATTGCCTTCTATTATCATAAACTAATTTATGAGGAATACTGAATCTTCATATGATATTTTTCCATAGGAATTTAATAACTGCATCTTCAGTAATCCGAGCAAGTGGTTCTGCTTCTACCCATTTAGAGAAATAATCTACTGCTACTAATAAAAACACTACAACAAAATCGCTCATAGACATCAGTGGAACAACAACGGTTTTAGGCTAAAACCGATGTCTTTGAGTATTTTACACCGGGTTTTCTAAAAACCGGTGTCTATGAGCGCAGATTTTAGCTCATAGACATCGGTTTTTTAGGCGATGTCTATGAGCGCCCTTTTTTTCGTTAATAGACATCGATTTTAACATCGATTTTTAAAATCCGATGTTAATGAACCCAAATAAAATATTTTAATTTTCCCCACAAGCCAAAATCTGCACACTGTGAATTCCCTCCAAACCTAAATCTTTATCCCGCCCCTTCCTCCGCGCGACCATCTCTCTCGCGATAACCTAAACCGAGACATCTCTCTCAGCCTAAACCTAAACCTCCGACCATCCGACCATCCGACCATCTCTCTCAGCCTAAACCTAAACCTCCGACCATCTCTCTCAACCTCATCTCCCTCTTCCCCCCTTCCTAGATCCTCTCCCGATCAGGATCAAGACACGACGAACTTGCTTCTCCGTCCAACCACACCGCATCTCCTCCAACTCCTCCATTTGGTTGAGAAGAGGAGGCCTTCTTCGAATTCCGATAGTTTTTCCTTCATCCATCTCCGGTCCAACATTCACTGTCATCGTTGGAGTCCTTCTTTACATTCCGAAATTTTTTTCTTTATCCATTGTCGCTACTGAAGTTCTTCCTCATCTTCAATAGTTTAGCAGGTGGGTTAAGTCAAAATGGGTCGGCGCCACAATTATCAAGGCTATAGATAATACGCTACCTTCGTCCTCGAGCGAAGTGGCAGTGAGCGACGCCTCGCCATCGACGAGACCAACCTCTTCGAAACCCTAGGCGGAATCCAGCCCTTCATCGATCTCTCAACCAATTTCTACAACAGGTGAGCCGATCTACCTACCTCTTCCTCCGCGGCCCTCTCCGTCCGTTGTAGATGCTCGATTGATTATGACCATCTCTGATTTTGTTAACACAGATGGTTGGTAGGGTTTTCGCTGATGAGGAAGAGTGGGGTTCTGATCTATCTTTTCGAATTCGAAGAAGGAGGACGCGATTTGGAACTAGTACGAGTTCTTCGTTCAGAGGATGGGAGGCCCTAATCTGTATTCCCAGAGGAAAGGTGAAGGGAACTTGCTCTTTTGATGTCTGATAGCTTCTTTCTGAAACTTGCACTATTTGTTTCGCCTTTTAAAGTAGCAAAATCATTTAGCATCTGCCAAATTTATCATTTTATATTTATTTTATATGATCAGAATCTTACACAAATTGATTATTGTGATGATATTCGTATCATTGTAATTTCATATGACCTCTTAAATATTCTATTCTCTTTTGTAATCACCTTGTGTTCAGGATTTGTTCATTGAGCCTTTAGGAGAATGGTGGTTAGGAAGTACAAGAATGGTTGGTGTCCTACTTTGATGCATACTGAGATATTGTTATACCGATCATATCTCTGGTGTTTCGGTTATGTGATTATATCAAAAATAGTCACATAACTGAAACACCTGAGTTCGTGCATTTGAATTTATCATAAATAATTAATTTTAGTTTGTGGATATGCTGCTATATTTAGACCGGTATTATGGAGTTTGATGTAACAAAAGGCATGTTTTATTCATTTGGTAAGGAAATCATAAGAACAATTTAGTATCTGGACTCAGCTGATACAGAAGAAAAAATCTGAAAAATATACAAGAAATTGATACATCCATCTCTCTCTATAGATTCCAGTTCTAAGTTTGCTTCTGTAATGAAGGGAAACCATTGGCTGAATTGTTGCAACACGGTTTCGTTTGAATTAATCATTATTGCAGGTCATCCAGCTTTGATCGGACGACATGCACCATTCCCTGTTACACACCAAGCTGCTGAGAGGTGGTTGCACCACATGCAACAAGCACTCGATAGCACCATGAGCATCGATCCTAATTCAAAAGTCAAAATGATGAATTTTTTCAGGCACATATCAACCCACACTGTGTCTTCCTTTGTTGATGATATGAATACTATTATTATTTTTATTATTTAGGCTGGCTTTCAGGCACACTGCTTACTTTCTCGTGGGTGGGAATGAGATGACAAGGAAAAGGCAACAAGTTCTCAATGTAAGCATGCAGCAAGTGGACCATCAACATCTACTTGAGATTCAACTTGCTCTTTAATTGACATAGTTACTTGATATCATAATTCCCTTTTGTGTTTGGCATGGAGCGCACAGTCTATGTTAACTGCAATGACATAATTCCCTTTTGTGAATTGAAGCCAATCACAGACACTTGCATAGTTGTGTATATGTGGTAAGCTTTCGATCGAATTGGACTTTATTTATGTGTTTTATTAATTTAGATTTTATCATTTTTTGTTCTTTGCTGTAGTGAACAAAGTATTTTTTGTTCTAATATGTCAACAGATGCTTGTGGAGTCTTGAAGGTTCTATTCTTGGTATGCCGAAGCAAAAAAACAAAGTTGGATTATTTTGATCAAGTTCATCAAACTAAAATTCTTGTTATTCTTCTGTGATACTAATAGGTGTTGCATTTTCAAAGCATCTAGTGCAGATCTATGCTTTTAATTTAAATGAAGAATTACGACAACATTTGGAGGTCAGTTAATAGTTATGGTGTTTGGCAACCATATATATGATGATGATGATAGCATCTTGTTCTGCAGATTGATGCTCATATAGGCAGTGTTAATGACATTGCCTTTTCCTATCCCAAGAAGACTCTCTCGATCATCACTTGCGGCAATGACAAGGCAATTAAAGTGAGTAAAACCGTGTGGTTGATCAGTCAGAAGCTTGTACAAGAAGAATTGTATGTTCTTAACAGGTTCCGTTGCATGATGAATAGGTGTGGGATGCTTCAACTGGACAGAAACAGTATACTGGACAGAAACAGAATTATATATTTCTAGTGTTTCATTATTTCTATCTGTGAAGTTTTTCTTCTCAACTTCAACTGATGGTAAAATCAAAGCACTTGGTTTCAATGCAGTTTTTCTTCTGGATGCAGTTTACTAGCACTTCGTTCCAATGCAGTGCATAAACTCTGGCAGTGGCCGTGCGATGAACGAAATCCATCGGGCAAGGTCAGAAAGAAACAGTTGTAAGAAATTATCTATTTGCTATAAGCCTAGTGCTGATTGTTTGCTTTGCTTGTTCAGTCAACTGCATCTGTTGCTCCTCAGCTCCGTCAGCCACCAAATGGTATTCTTATGACCAATGAAAGGAGTGATAACAATCCAGAAGAAGCAACTGCTTGTATTGCTTTATCTAAGAATGACTCTTATGCAACGTCTGCATCAGGTGGAAAAGTTTCTCTGTTAAATATGAGGACTTTTAAGGTGAGTAGCCATATTTTATCAACACACTCAGAAGAATTTTTTTTTTGTATTATTTGTGTGCCTTTACCTTCATTAGATTCGTCTGGCAGGAAAATGAAATAGAGAATGGGGTCGGACTTCTACCACTGAGGACTTCAGAGCCGACCACTGAACTATGCTATGGGACCTAGGGAAAGGATTGAATGTTGGATCTGGACAGGAAGTGAGGCCTACTGCTCCGTGGGGTACCCATTAATGGTTAGGGATAGTATATCTATTAGCTAGCTTTTGATGTAAAAAGAATGTTTGGGTATTTTATGGATATTGTTCTAAGAAGATTATTTATATAATTTGTTAATATTTGTGTATTTTATGGATATTATTGAATGAAGAATATTTGTATAATTTGTGAATATTTCTGTATTTTTTTTTGTTATTGTCGGTTTTTCATGGTTTCGAAAATCAAATTTGTGAAAAAATATACATATTACATCGGTTTTCCACCGCTGTAAAACCGGTGTTATTAACTAATATTACATCGATTTTCCACCGCTGTAAAACCGACCCGATGTCTAAAATGGCAGACTTTTAACATCGGTTTCATAGACATCGGTCGAAAATGAAATAGACACCGATGGAAAACCGATGTCTATGAAGGTTTTTGTTGTAGTGAAACCTTCTTTGTGCAGCTGCCATAGGAAATGGGCCCACTATATCCATGCCCCACTGATCAAAGGGACAGAAGACTATAGAGGTCCTTAACAATTGCGTAGGATGATGCGGAATATTCTGATGTTTCTGACAAGAAATACAAGTTCTTACCAATTTATTAGCATCCTCGTGTAGAGTAGGCCAGAAATATCCTGCTAATAAAATTCTGCGAGCTAAGGATCTCCCTCCTATATGACTGCCACACGAGCCTTGATGAACCTCCCGTAGAATAAATTGTATATCTTCCGTGCCAACATACTTTAGCAAGGGTCTGGAGAAAGCTCTTTTATATAACTGCTCCCCTATCATAGTATACTGAGCATCTCTCTTCTTAAATATCCTTGCTCGTTCTGCATCACTGGGAAGAATACCTTGCTGTAAGTATAATATGATTTGTGCCCTCCAGTCGCCCTGTATTTCTACGTCAGCTTGTCTCTTAATGCAAGATATTAACAGAGTCTGTTCTACTGGCCGATCCAAATTCCATGGTGTTATAGCATAGGCCAACTTAGCTAATTCATCCGCTACCTGATTTTCAGACCGAGGAACTTTTTATATATTCACTTCTTGAAACTAAGACTTCAACTTATCAAATGCCTCGACATATAACTTGAGCCTATCATTATTAATTTCAAAGTTACCTGATAGTTGTTGGGCTGTTAATTGAGAATCAGAATAGATGATGACCCGAGCTGCCCCTATATGCCGAGCGGCCTGCAATTCGGCTATCAATGCTTCATATTCTGCTTCATTGTTAGTGGCTCTATAATTCAATCTAATAGAAGTTTGAGTCTGTCTTCCCTTGGAGATATAAGAAGGACACCAATTCCGCTACCTTGTCTGGTTGAGGAGTCATCCACATAAACTTTCCAAGTATTTTCTTCCTCGGGACCTTGAACTTCTATAATGAAATCTGCTAGAGCTTGTACCTTGATGGCCGAGTGGGGTTGATACTGTATGTCATATTCACTAAGTTCAGTCGTCCATTTGATTAGTCGACCTGCCTCCGGGTTGAGTAGCACCCGTCCGAGCGTACTGCTGGTCAATACAACAATTTCATGTGCTAAGAAATATGGGTGCAACCTCCGGGCAGTCAACACTAATGCATAAGCCAACTTCTCTAGTGTAGTATATCTACACTCAGCTCCTTTTAATAAATGGCTACAAAAATATACAGGTTGTTGTTCTTTCCCTTCTTGCCTAACTAATACAGAGCCCACAGCGTGCTCATTAGCTGACAAATACACCCAGAGGGTTTCTCCCACTATAGGCTTAGCTAATACAGGAAGGGTACACAAGTAATCTTTTAATTCCTGGAAGGATTTATCACATTTCGCGTTCCATTGAAATTTGTTCGCCTTCCGGAGTATTTTAAAGAAATGGAAGCTACGATCGGCCGACCTGGAAATGAACCTAGACAAGGCTGTAATCCAGCCGGTAAGTCTTTGAGCTTCCCTCATGTTGCGCGGCGGCTCCATGTTCTGAAGTGCCTTGACTTTGCTCGGGTTGACCTCTATTCCTCGATCGGACACCATATACCCCAGGAACTTTCCCCCTTTTGCTCCAAATAGACATTTGCTCGGGTTTAGCTTGAGCTCATATTGCCTCAATGTCTTCCAGGTCTCCTCTACATCCCTTTTCTTGATCCTCCTTAGCTAGGGGGACCTGATGATAGCCTTGATAAGCATCCATCATAGAGATGTATTCACACCCAGCGATAGAATCTACTAATTGATCGATCCGGGGTAGTGGATAATAATCTTTCGGGCAAGCTTTGTTGAGATCCCGAAAATCAATACATACCCGCCATTTGTTTCCTGGCTTAGAGACTAAGACCACATTAGCTAGCCAGCTAGGAAACTGTACCTCCTTGATGCAGCTAGCTTCCATGAGTTTAGTTACTTCTTCCTTGATGATTTGGTTCTGCTCTGTACTAAAATTTCTTCCCTTTGCATGAACAGCCGAGCATCTGGAAATACATGCAAAGAATGCTCCATTATTGCAGGGGAAATGCCCGTGACCTCTTTGGGTGTCCAGGCAAAGACATCATTATTCTTCTTCAAGCACTGCACCAGCTCGTCTTTCAGCGTAGGATCAAGATCAGTCGCGATATAAGTAGTAGCTTTAGGTCGACCGGTCTGAATCTGGACTTCTTCCTTTTCTTCATAAACTAGAACAGACGGCTTTTCCTTAATGGCATTGACTTCCATTCTTTGAATTTTTTGAGCAGCATTAGCTTCAGTCCGAACGATCTCTAAATAACATTTTCGGGCTGTCTTCTGATCACCTCGCACTTCCCCGGCCTGATCATCAACAGGAAATTTAACTTTTTGATAGAAAGTAGAAACGACCGTCCTAAACTCGTTTAAGGTCGGTCGACCCAATATCACATTATAAGAGGACGGGGCATCCACCACCATAAAATAAGATCTTCTTATTCTCATTAGGGGATCCTCCCCTAGAGATATGGCCAACTTTATTTGACCATGCGGTTGTACTTCATTACCCATGAATCCATATAGAGGAGTTACCATCTGTTGAAGTTCGCTCGGGTCAATCTGTAATTGATCAAAAGCCTTCTTAAAGATAATATTGACAGAACTACCAGTGTCTATAAAGGTACGAGAAATAGTATAATTGGCTATCACGGCCTTGATTATTAATGCATCATCATGGGGTATTTCTACCCCCTCAAGATCTCTAGGTCCAAAACTTATCTCGGGACCAGCTGCTCGTTCCATGCTGCACCCCACAACATGAATCTCAAGTCTCCGTGCATGTGCTTTTCTGGCCCTATTAGAATCTCCATCAGTGGGTCCGCCCGCGATCAAACTGATATTGCCCCGGTTGGCATTACTCCTGTTTTCTTCTTGTTGGGTTGTCATGGCTTCAGACGGAGTCTTCTCTGACACCTGACTTTTACCGGCCGGGGTAGGTAATGCAACCTGCCGAGGCCCAACCGGGCGATATTCCAATTTGAGCGGACTTTGCTGCCTAGGGTACTGCTGCCGATAATAGTTTTGCCTTTGGTAGCGCTCCCTGTTTGCTCTTTTATTTCTCAAAACAAAACAATCTTCAGTATGATGACTGCTAGTTTTGTGATAAGTGCACCATCTTCTAGGTGTCTCTGGCTGTATCTCCACATGTTGCACTGCTTGCGGACGATATTCTGGATGACGATGAGGTGGATGAATTGCCCGCGGCCCCCTTGGTGGAGGAACATGAGCAGGAGCTTTCTCCTTAACCAGAGTAGGAGAAGAAGTAGTGCCCTCCTTTCTGCGGGCAGCTTGAGCTTCTTCAACATTAATAAATTCAGTGGCACGTTCAATTAAAGAATCAAAATTGGTAGGAGGGTTTCTCACCAGATCTTTAAAGAAATTATTATCATTTAAACCTTGAGAGAAAGCTCTTACTAAGATTTCAGTAGTAGCATTGGGTACATCGATAGGTACCTGATTAAATCTTTTGATGTAGGCTCTGATAGACTCTTTAGATGCTTGTTTAATTGAAAATAAATTCCAAGGAGTCTTATGATACCTCTTGTTACTGGAAAATGGTATAGAAAAACCTTCTTGAAATCTTTAAATTTTTGGATAGATGTTTCTGGCAATCTCTTGAACCAGCGTTGTGCAGCTCCTTCGAGTGTAGTAAGGAACATCCGACATTTCACCCCATCAGAGAATTGTTGTAATAATGCTACATTCTCAAATTTCAATAGATGATCCTCTGGATCTGTAGTCCTAGTGTACTCGCCGATCTGTAAATTTTGATACCGCTTAGGAAGCGGATCATCCAGCACGCTTTGAGAGAATGGAGAGATGACTTTTTATGGTGAGCTATCACTAGTTATCATTTTAATTTTACGCTTTTCTCTATCTAGTGCTTCGCCAGAAGATTCCTGAAATACAGGCCTTCGTCCTCCCTGCTCCATAGGAGTGCGAAGAAAGGCTCGCGGACGCCTTGTCGGAGAAACCGTGGCTGGAGGAAAATATGCATGTTCTTCCTCTTCTAGCTCTTTTCCCTTTTGGTGCTCAGTAGTTGAAATTGCTGGATTATGAGCTACCTACAGAGTGGCTCCAGTATGAGCTTGTTGTTGTTGCTGTTGTTGTTGTAGAGCCTTCTGCACATGAGTGTTGATGAGGAAATCCAGATCCTCATGGCTAATGGTGAGTAGATTTGATTTTCCATCCTCTTCCATCTTGTAGTCTCAGATTCAGGTGAAGTTCCCACAGACGGCGCCAAAATTGATCCTGTCTGAGAAGCTTGACAAAACGGAAAGCTGGGAGAAAACCTACTGCTGATGAAGAGTAATACCTGACTGAATACTGATCCGAGAAACCCAAAGAGGATCTAAGAGAATAAAGTCCCGGAATCTCCTTCTGGTGCGAAGCTCCAATGGCGATAAAGAAACCCGACTGAAGAAAACCCAGATCCGGAGCTTCCAAGGCTTCCTGCGCACAAGAGACCAACCAACACTATCGTTAGTGACCTAAGACCGAGGTGGGAATCCCTGGCTAGGCCCTCCGACGCTGAAGTCAGTGATCTCTCTTGCTGTGGAAGAAGGAAGAAGAAAATGAACAGTAGTTGAAAACTAGGGTTATGAATGTGAGCAATGATGTGAACTTACCTTGCCAACGGAGAGGATTCCCCCTTTTATACCACTTCGTATAACCTCCGTAGTCATGAAGTGGACCCCAGTTCATTAGAGTTTGTTATGAGATGACGTAAGCTGTGTACTTGTGGAAAATGATTTTTAAAGAATCTTTTTTGTACCCCAGATGTACCTTCTTTGTCGTCTAGTACCTGTAGAAAAATCTAGAAGCCTTTCTACCGCCACGTTAGCAAACCTGCTATACAATCACACACTACAGGTATCTTCATTAAACTACTTTATTTGAAATATTTACTTCTGTCCTGTTTTATAAGTTATTTCAGAGTGCATCTATCATTCCTGCTCGCCCCTCTTGTCTTTGCTATATCATAGATAGCTTAATATAACATTGCTCCTTGTATCGGTCGAAACCAAACTTTGACTAGGTCCAGTCAATTATTATTACCTCTCATGATATTTCTTGGGCAATACCGGTCCGCCCCCTTCTAAGTTTAATATCCTAGCTGATATTGGGCTGTATTTTATTAAGAATGTAATCTCGGCCAATATTAGCATATCCTTTTCAAGGTATTATCCAGCCAAGACTGGCCTACCTCTTCCAAGGTATGTTCCGGTCGGTATTGGCATGTCTCCTTGGAGGTATATCCCAATCGATGTTGGTCTACCCTCCTGGAGGTATATCCCTATCGATATTGTCTACCTCCTTTGAGGTATATCTCGGCCGATATTGGCCTTCCTCTCTCAAGGTATATCCCGATCGATATTGGCCTACTTCCTTTGAGGTATATCTCGGTCGATATTAGTCTTTCCTTCTTAGGGTATATCCCGGTCGATATTGGCCTACCTCCTTTGAGGTATATCTTGGTCGATAGTGGCCTGCCTACTTGGAAGTATATCTCGGTCGATACTGGCCTTCCTCCATGGAGGTATATCTCAGTCGATATTGGCCTACCTTCCTGGAGGTATATCCCGATCGATATTGGCCTACCTCCTTGAAGGTATATCCGGGCCGATATTGGCCTACCTCCTTTGAGGTATATCTTGGTCGATAGTGGCATGTCTACTTGGAAGTATATCTCGACCGATACTGGTTTTCCTCCCTGGAGGTATATCTCGGTCGATATTGACCTACCTTCCTGGAGGTATATCCCGATCGATATTGGCCTACCTCCTTTGAGGTATATCCCGGCCGATATTGGCCTACCTCCCTGGAGGTATATCCCGATCGATATTGGCCTACCTCCTTTGAGGTATATCTCGGTCGATAGTGGCCTGCCTACTTGGAAGTATATCTCGTCTGATACTGGCCTTCCTCCTTGGAGGTATATCTTGGTCGATATTGGCCTTCCTTCATCAATGTATTGTCTGATCGGGATTGGCCTTCCTCTCTCAAGATATATCCCGACCCATATTGATCTATCTTCTCAACTCGGCCATCTCCTTTCCCTTCCTCACCGGGGATCCATGAAACCTAACCCATATCATTCCTAAAAAGATATAATACAATTAAAAATGTATATAATATGAAAATTAATTGATATATTTTGCATGTTTCATAAGTGATAAAAAAAATAGAAAGGTAAAAGGTCAACACACCTCTGGGAATCTACTGATCAGTATGGTCCTGAGACTCTTGAGTCTCTTGAAAGTCAAGAATTTCAGCATTTCTTGTTCAATTTCCTCAAGATTCTAAGGCTTCTACTCTAGTAGATGATCTGGATCTGCTAAATGATCCACTAGGATGACCTCTGGCCCTAAGAACTATCACCCGATCATATTCGACTCTCGCCTGGGACCCAAGACCGTAGAGGGTGGAGGTTTTTTTCCTTCCACTGACCACATTATAATAAATCTCATTTATCTGATCGGTGGATAGAGTCTGCGCCTTAGCTCCCTCTGAACTAGGCTAAGATGCATATGCAACCTAGCCGTCATCTTTTCCTAATTACATAAAAAATATCCTTATAAGATATTTATTAAGAAAAAGTGATCATTGTTAAGAGTTAAAGATATTCAAGTTTATATTCTTATGTCTAATGTCAACGATCGATTAATATGTCTCTTTTGACTTGTGTGTCTAGGAAAATACCTCTCAACAAGTAGAAGGTCATTGTATATGATGTTCTTGAATATTATAGAATGCAATTAAATCAAAATATTTGAATTCATTGATAATCACATAATTCTTATATAAATTTATTATTTGTAAATTCACCAAGTCTAAGGCATGCTCAACAATCGATTGGGATCTAGTTGTATGCTTTGTGGATCCGATACTAGGGATAACCAACTCACTGTTTTTGTTGGCTCAAGCTATCATTGCATTTTTCTGCCATATGTTTACAGCCCAGATGACTCACCATGTATCCCAAATATCCTCTAGTATATAGGATGACTTTATTCCTTTTTGTCTTACTTTGTATAAGATATCTTTATACAATTTGGCACAAGTTGTGTTCCAGGTTGTATAAAATGTCGCCTCGTGCCCTACCTCCCATATATATCTCTTCTGTAAATTTACAAATTAGTATAAAAAAGATTAAAAATCCTAATAATTAAATTACTTACCCAAAATTCATCGTAATAAAATTGCTTCATCTCCTGGTCTACACGCTTCCATGTAGTACCAACAGAGCTGAATCGTTCCTTAAATTTTAACATAATGTACATAGCTACTCGATGACCATCTAGGATAAAACTGCATCAAACAAAAAGAAATATTAGAAATATGTTACAAAAAAATAGGTACAATGAAAATTACTAATGATACCAATACTTACTAACTCCCAACAATTCACAAAATAGTCTGCCAACCAAGTGCAACTCTAATATTTGGCATGTCTATATATGCACAATTACAATATAACACAAACACATTCATACTTGTAGTAATCAAATCAGAATAATAATGACTTATATGATAGAACTAGTAAAATTTAGATCTAAACAGAAATTTATCTTGACATTAATAATTAATAGAATATAACTAGTGAGATTTAAGAATCTAAATCATTAATATTAACATTTTGTAAGTCCTCCTCGCTAGATTTTGTTAGTTCAATAAGCTCCTCACTGCTAGATATCTCTCCATCATCTTTTTCCTTATAAGATACATTAATATCTACAAGTAATTGAGATGTTGATTGAATGTAGGAATCTACTGAATATATCTCCATTGTCTCATTTTGAAATGCATCATGGTTTTGGATTGTGATGGAATTAGATATTTCTATGGTAGAGCGAGGCTTCGTTCAACAAACTGCTAAATATTCACTAGCTCTTAATTCTTTTTTTAGTCGGATATTCAAGATAGAATACCTGACCCACTTGTACTACAAAAATCAAAGATTCATACTAGTTGAAGTATTTGTTTATATTTACCTCAACTAAATTTTAGTTTGAATGTATTATGGTACCTGTTCTTGGAGTTGGATCATACCAAGAATATTTGAATAATATACACCTTTTGATGGATAAGGCAGGATATTCAATCTCTACGATTTCTTCAAGTCTCCCATAATAAATCAAAGTCATAATTATTGTTGTTGATAGATCATTTTATGCAAATACTAGAATTTAAAGTTAGTCTGCATAAATCTCATTGTACCATATGAAATTTAAAGCTATTAACATAGTAACTAGAGTACACTATTATCTTACGGAGATGTCCAGATGTAAGCACTACAAGAAAAAAGCCTAACAATAATAGTTTTTCACCGTTGTTGTAACCCCTTTAGAACTGTTGTTAAATGTCATGTTGTTAAAGGAGGTGCTCAAAGACAATAATTTTTAACCATTGTCTTTGAAGGCAAAGACAACAATTTTACAACGGTGAAAAATTATTGTCTTTTCCTTCAAAAATAACAGTTTTTCACTATTGTTTTTGAGAGTGTGCGTTTAACAACAGGACATTCAACAACAATTTTAAACTATCTACAACAACGGTGAAAAATCATTATCTTTTTTCAGATTAAAAATAAAAAATATATTAAAATTTAATATATAATTTTCTAATATTATAAATCATTCAAATACTAAATCTGAAAATAAAATTTAATATACAACTATCTAATATTCGAAAATAATATTTACAATATTCTAAAAAAAATTCATAAACAACCAATAAAATGACAACTAATAACTCTATTAAAACAAAAGTAGAGCAACACAACATCCTAATCCTAGAAGAGTAACACAACATCCTAATCCTGTTATCCAGTTTTGAAGAGTTGGATCATTCAAGCTACTTTTTCCATGTACAACACTAGAAGAGTAACAAAAAACCGCTTCTTAATTCTCCTAATCCTTCATCTTCTTCATCCTTGCCATGTTTACATTGTACTTGGATCAAAGTGGATCGTTCAAACTCCACCTTTAAGAAGAAGATAAAGAAATGTCACTTGATCTGAACTAAATGCCTATGAATAATAAAATCTGAAATCTCATAAAGTAGACTTAATTCATTAATAATGCATCATATTGATAATCAAATTGCCATAACAGTTCAATAGGAAATGTACATATTAGTAGATAATCATATACTAGTAGCCAGCTATTTATTTATTTGAGATATAAAGTATGAGGAAAATAACTACAAATAAAGAATAACTGCAAATCAAGTAATTGTAGAAAATCATGCAACTGCATACATTTGACCCAAGAAATTGTAGAAAATCATGAGTTTCAAAAGTATATGGATTGTAAAGTAAAGATGATCATTTGTCACATAGGAGCAGCCATATGCCTACAGAAACATTAAGCTAGAACACACATGATCTGAACCATGTCAAGTGGAAGTCAAGATACATTGATCACTTCCCATTGTACATGTTTTCTTCCTTTCCTTCCTTTGTTCAGAATTAAACAATCTTAACAGCCTTCATATATACATTCAACATGGATGATATATGAGTGTTTTATGATTAAATTAAATGCATAATAAAAACTATATATGAACTCATATTTTGATTAGGGGTGCTGGATCATACATTGTACTTCATATTTTTTTGAATATCATCCTCATTGTATGATTTTATGATAAATAACTTTGCATTAGAGTATTTGTTAGAGAAATCTAGCTGGTTGTATCGTTCCCTGTCCAGTGGTACTCTAGAGTTCTCATTCTGAAATGAAGATAGGTTCTGACTCTCACTAGAAATCACTGGAACATGCTCAGCAACCTTCTGATTCTTCGAGTAGACTTCCCTTAGTCCTTTTTTTAGCTCACTGAATTCATGATCATTATTACGGCCTCAAGGATGATAATTGCCATCCATAAACATACCTGGATGTCCATATCCAAATCCACACATTCTGTTACTAACCAAAGGCACAGTTGGACTCATTCTAGATGTTGACCATGGGTCATTCATTCCCTAGGAAATATATAAATAAGCAGTAAATGTCACGGGATACAAGCATTTGTAATGTAATTGTTAACCTTGACCATCAAAGAAATACAACATAAAAATGTAAATACTCTAAAAAGGAGTCATGATAGAGTTTCTTTTTGTGCCGTGAAACGATATCAAAAGAATTTAAGTTCTGAACCCCTTCTAACTATACTAATGCAGTATAGAAATGACTTAAGTCGTCTCCTAATGAATGTAACGATAGGATGATAGTTCTTAGGATTGATTATTGCTTTCGGAGTTTTTGATATGAAAATGGGAGGTTTGGATTTTGAAATCTAATCCTAATTAATGAAAGACAATGAAAGTAAGAAAATCTAGTCTAACTTAAACTATGATTGTAAGAAAATTAAAGACAACATAAAGTAAGCAAATAATGAAATTAAGCATGGAACGTAATCTAACCTTACCTAATTGCAATTAAATGAAGACATAAATATAAGAGACCCATAAAACATTCAATTAACAAAGCATTGCAAGAATCTAAGTTAAGAAAATGCAAAACTAGGATGACAAAAATGGTTGGGGCATTTCAACGAACATTTGGTGAGCATTAAGCAAACTAAGCAAAATACGTGCAAATTGAGCATTGGAGATCATCAAGTAATACCACCATTCAACACAATTGAAACACATCAACTCAACTCAAAGAAATAACTAACAATTAGCGCAAAGCATTAAGCAAACTAAGCAAAGTACGTTCAAATTGAGCATTGGAGATCATCAAGTAATACAACCATTTAACACACAATTGAAACACATCAACTCAACTCAAAGAAATAACTAACAATCAGCGCAAAACAACTCTAAAGAAAGGAAACACCTCAACACATCGGAATGGCTTCGAATGGAGGATGCTGGGCCGGATCTCCCTCTTCTAACCCGAATAGAAAGATGACCGAAGATGATTGGACGGAGCAGCAGTGGTTGAAGGCGATGAGAAGATGGTGTTGGGGATGATGTGAGTCCAAGAGAAGTTGTCCGCATGAGGGCCTCTATCCGTGAGTTAAGGGATGCGAATGAAATGAAGGTCGTCGATGGGAGAGAAGATGGGGGTTAAGAATGGTCGGATGGCGGTGATGGATGAGCAGAGTTGGCTGTCGGCCGTTGGTGAAGGAGGAAGGAGAAGGGGAGAAAGGCGACAGGTGGGATGTTTCGTTAGCCCTAACCTTAGAAGAAGAAACGCGATCCTCCCGAGACATAGAAGCACTATACCATCACGTGAGAGCTTAAGAGGGAATTTTCTCTATTTCAATCTGATCCATCCATACTTGAGATGAATAAACTAAAGATCTAACCATCCAATCTTAACATGAATGGTTCAAATCTCTTGAGATTAAATTGAGATTGATTTTCTCTTTAGATCTGACGGTCCACATAACTTCAAATCTGGATGGAGGGTTAGAGATGGCTTAGATCTGAATGAAGGGGGGAAATCTCTCTTGATCTGGATCAACGGTTTATATTTATTCAGCTTGATCTCCTCCGTTTAACCTCCAAATCAAGCCAAATTCGATCCGATCATACCGTAATTCATGGTTTTTTGAATTTCCTACAAAACCACATAAAAACATGAGATTAAATTCCACAATTTGTAAAAAATTTACAATTAAGTCCAAAAATAGATCTTACTCACACAACATTATATAAACACAAAATTAAATATGCGAGAAGGTAAAAAAAATACTAAGTCTAAGAACCAAAATAATATATCAAAATGCTAGTTATCAAGGCACACGATGATATGAAGGTCATCCAATATATGGCCAGGAAACGGTTGCAAGTAAAGCAGACATAGTTTGAAATTACATAAACAACGATTGTCATTTAAGTTGCATACGATGACATGAGGAATAAGTTGTTGTCCTTGGATTCTTATAGATGAGACAACGAAATAGTTTTAAAAAAAACCATTGTCTTTGGCATACATAAGATAATGATTTTTTAAAAACCATTGTCTTTAAAAAAAGGCCAATAACAATAGTTAGTTTTTTATAAAATCATTGTTAAATGAAATAATTAAGACAATAGTTTTTAAAAAAAAATATTGTGGTTGAATCTCAAATTTCTTATCGATGCACTGACACTTTACAAATAAAGCGGGGAGAGCGACGAGGAGCGTCTTTCATGGAGGAGTTGCGAAGGAGGCGTCGGAGCTAGGTTTTTGTTCATGGAAGAGTCCCGGAGAAGTGGGTTTTAGGTTTTTGTTCATGAGTTTTTTTTCTGTGAAGTTAAAAAAACTGTTATTTTTTTGGGATTCCACAACATTCAATAGACAACAATTTAATAAAACTGTTATATATTATTATGTAAGTAACACTAAAAGACAACAGTTTTTTAAAACCATTGTCTTTGACATATATTAGACAGCAATTTTTTAAAAAACAGTTATCATTTAAAAAACATTATGGTGAACAATAATGGTTTTCAATAAAATTGTTGTTAAATGGCAAAAAGACAATAGTTTCTCAAAAAACTGTTGTCTATTAGGTGTGGTTAAATCCAAAATTTCTTGTAGTGAAGATTGATTATCCTGGAATCTTGCACATTTAATATTTTATGATTGTTCATCTATAAAAGTAGTTATGATATAAATTAAGCATAAATTTGATACTAATGTATAAAATTTAAATTATTCTCTAATTTATATAGATTTGAAACTATAATGCAAATTCCGTCTCTAACTTTTCAGTTATCTCACTTATATCCATTGATAGATTTTGTAGTTATAATTGTTGTTCATACAAGCTGTCATGGAAGGTAATTTTATGACAATTGTGATAACCAACAAATATAATGATATAAATGTTTGATTAGATAAGTCAACTCACTTTATATAAGATTTAACCTCATCACAGTTTAAAAGTATGTATGTTCTTGTAATATGGTATTCTTGTTGAGTTAAGTGTCTAGAAATATTTGCACCCATTGCTTTACCAGGAAAATTGAAAACAAAAAGAATTGATGGATCTATTGGTTGAGAATCATCATAATTTATAGGACATTTGAGATGTTTATTTTTCACATTATCAATAAAATAATATGAGAAGAAAGAAGATATTTTTTCAACTAGATAAGCATTGCATATTGACCCCTTAACTCTTGCTTTATTATGAATATTATGTTTTAATTTCCTTAAAAATTGTTAGAATAGATACTGTTGGGACCGATTATATAGCTAGAGGGGGGGTGAATAGCTCTTCGCGATCGTGTGCTCGGCGTTGCTTGTTTCTTCACGGATATGTAGCGGAAATACAAAGAAACATACACAACAATGCTAACTCGAGGCTTTACTTGGTATCCACCTCACAAGAGGTGACTAATCCAAGGATCCACACACTCACGCACCATCCACTAATAAAACACTCCTTTTCTGTAACTACCGAAGTCGGAGAAGCCCTACAATACTCTCAGTACAAGAAGAAGACAAGGGGAAAACAAATACAAGAATTCTTACAGGTTTGACAACTGAAAACCCTAACCCTAGCTTCTCCTTCTTGCTTTTGATCTGCCTTTTGACTTGGAAAACTTCTAAGAACCTTCAAGAACTGGCGATCTAAACTTCAGAGAGATGTTGTGGAGTCGCTGGTGAAGATCTGAGATGAACAGTGCAAGCTCTTATCGAGGAAAGAGCTCGACAACGGCTTTAGTCGACACCAACGGTCGGATCCCAATCGATTGGGGAGGCTTTGGATCGATCGTCTGATCGATCCAGAGCGCCTCTGTGCTCTCAGGAATTGCCTGGATCGATCGGCTGATCGATCCAGGGCTTATCGTGCATAAACAGCAGCTCCTAATCGATCCACTGATCGATTGGGACCTCTGGATCGATCGCCCGATCGATCCAGAGGGGTTCTATTTGCGTGGCACTTCTTCCCAATCGATCCACTGATCGATTGGAAGAAGGCTTGTCGCGGGGACTCGCCCAATCGATCAGCTGATCGATTGGGCATGAGCCAATCGATCGGCTGATCAATCCAGCTCATGGTTTTTGCCCAAAACCAAGCCCAAAGTCCCCTAAACCAACATCTGATCAACCTTGACCTGTTGGTACATCATGTCTAGCATCCGACCACCCTTGACCTGATAGGGCTCCCTCACCAAGTGTCTAGTAAATCCTTTTGACCCACTTGGACTTATCTTCACCAAGTGTCCGATCAACCTTGATCCACCTGGATTTCCCGTGCCAAGTATTCGATCAATTCCTTTGACCTACTTGGGCTTCCCAACACCAGATGTCTGATCAAATTTGATCCATCTGGATTTCCTGTGCCTGGCTTCACTCACCAGGACTTTCCATACTGCCTAGCTTCACTCACTAGGACTTCCCATCTGCTTGGCTTCACTCACCAAGACTTTCCTTCTGCCTAGCTTCACTCACTAGGTCTTTCACTCTGCCTAGCTTCACTCACTAGGTCTTTCACCTGGCTTCACTCTCCAGGACTTTCACCTGGCTTCACTCACCAGGACTTTCCATCTGCCTGGCTTCACTTACCAGGACTTTCACCTAGCTTCACTCACTAGGATTTTCCTTCTGCCTGGATTCACTCACCAGAACTTTCACCTAGCTTCACTCACTAGGATTTTCCAGTCAAGTATCCAGTCAACCTTGACCTACTTGACTTTCCTTCACAATCTCCCCACATGAACAATTGCACCTACAATCTTCATGTGTTGTCTATATGTATTGTCAAACATCGAAATCCAAACATCAAGACTCGAGCTTGACTCAATTCAAGCTCAGTCAACTTGGTCAACCTTGACCTGGGGAATATTGCACCAACAATCTCCCCCTTTTTGATGTTTGACAATACCACATTTAAGTTAGGCTAATCCCATAGCCTCAACTCCCTTCATGCCACTAGGTAATGAAGACGTATGTTAAACCCTACATTCTCCCCCTAAGAGGGCAAACTCCCTCTTAGATAATGAAGGCCTAACTTAAACCCTTTCATTCTCCCCCTATTGGCACACATCAAATCCTTACATGCCTCATCTTTGGGCACATAACAAAAACAAACTCTCCTCCTAAAGAGTTACCCTACGTTGTTCACAACTTCACTCGTTGTTCACAACATAATAACGAAGATCCTATACCCTTCATTATTCTTAACGCCCATCCTTGAGCATATACCACTTGGTATATTCACTTGTTGCATACAACTTCACTCGTTGTCTTCACACACGATTCAAATGAAGGTCTCATACCCTTCATTATCATCAAATGCTCATTCATGAGCATGCAACACTTGGAACAATGAAGATATCCACTCTCCATTGTAGTCAAATGCCCAACCTTGAGCATTTTCATGAAAGAAGGTTAACCACCTTCCAAGGTGTATGAAAAATAATTTTCATGTCCTTAAAGAGTAACTCCCCCTAAAGACATGGTCGTGACTTCTGTCATTGCACCAACAATGACTTGGAATCCCTAAAACTTTAGAAACCCCAAATTTAGAAGTTTTGAGGTTCATAAATTCAATAATGAAACCAAACATCAACCTAAACTTCTACTTAGTCTTCCTTAACCAATCCGTCCTTGTTTTCATCGTGAAAACTCCCCTTAATGTATACAAATGTGTTTTGAGGGGTTAGGAATGGTTACTAGACTAAAGATGGTCCAAAATGTTGAAATCAGGCTTTACCAGCCAAAATCAGCATTCCCAATAGATTGGAGTTGGGTCCCAATCGATTGAACCTGCTTGAATCGATCCACTGATGGATTCAGGAGGGTTGGATCGATCGGTGGATCGATCCAAGAAGCTTCTGTTTGCGAGAAGCTTGCTCTCAATCGATCGCCCGATCAATTGAGACCCTTCAATCGATCGGGTGATCGATTGAAGCTCTGAAAAAGCTGAAATTCAATTTCAGTCAATTTCAGAAACCCCTAGAAAAATCTACAAAATTCCAAAACCCATAAATATTTGTGTAGACATTGTTTAGGGCATATATTATCATGGAAAAATAGTTTTCTAAGAAAATACTTCATATTTTCAAAGATTGACACAAACTAGGAAACTTGTAAAAACTTTAGTGTTTTCTTCCAAGTTTGTGCCTAACTAATCAATGATGATTACTATCAAAAGATAGCCTTCATCAAGGTTTTCCAAAAGCATTTTAAAATGATTTTCAAAACCAATATCCAACCATGTTCCTTGGGCTTAATGCACATGACTTGTACATTAGCTTTCCCAATGATTGGAAAACACATAACTATGTGTTTTGATGAACCTAAAACTCAAAAGAATGCACTAAATCAACATCTTGAGTTTTGTTCATCATCCTAACATCTCACTTGTATTTAATGTGTACGAAACCACATACAAGTCACCTTATAGTTCTTTGTGAGATGTAAATTTTTAGTTTTGCCCTAATCTAGGGATCATGCATATCTACCTAGGTATTTTAGAAATATTTAACATCCACCAAGGATGTTTCTTGTTAATCAATGTCATTTGTCCTTAATTGCAAGGAATTAAAATTAATACATGATGTGTTATGGCATACATCAAAATAGAAATAATTTCAAAAGAAAATTTCTTATTAACTACATGATGTATGTATGACATGACATGGTATTTTTATGTTGTTTTTCATAATAATCATGAGTGCAAAAAATAAACATGATGTCATGGCATATGATGGGCAAACAAAGCATGGCAAATTAGCATGAATAAAATACCTAGATTACCTATCTAAGTATCCTTAAACCTTAGCTAATCTTAAAATTTAAACCTTAAATTACCCAATTTCATCAAGAAAAATAACAAAACCCAACTTGACATTTCTTTAATCTCTTGATTTGTTGTGTCAATTGAAATTAACTATATTCCTCAAATTTTGGCACAATCTACTCTTCCAAGAATCACCATTTGAGTTAAGGCATAGATTGCCTTTAATCCCTTAAGAACATACCAAAATCCCAACTTGGTAGTTCTTATGATTTTCCCAATTTGTGTCAATTAAAATATCATCCAATTTATCAAATTTGACACATTTTAGTCTTATAAGAGTAAACCATTAATTCTTCTTCATTTTCAAAGGTTAATAATAACCTTGAAAATGCTCTCCGAGTGTCAACTTTATCAAAGTTGGGTTAACTACCCTTCTAATCGGAGTTGACACTCTCTAACCCATTTATGGGGTAGAGAAAATGCTCCTAGGAACCCAAAACCTATTGGTGCTCCTTGGATGCTCTAGGTATTCACTAGGGATAACTTCCCTAGACACCTTCCTAGTGACCTTGTTAGGCTTCTTAGAAGCCTTGGTCACATTTTCTAGGTCAACTCTAGGAATAGCCTCCCTTGTGACCTTCTTAGTGACTTTCTTTGACTTTTTAAAAGTCTTAGTCACATTTGTCGTTGCAAAGATACTTCTAGGGAGAACTTCCCTTGTATCCTTGACTTAACCCTTAGACCTAGACTCGGTTCCATAGCTATATGGAACCCTATGGTAAGAGATTACATCCTTCTTAGCCTTAGGTTTGTATCTCAAACCCCTATGGCCATTGGATGGCTTTGATACTCCTAGACCTAGATTTTTATCCTTAGACCCTTGTGTTCCATTTGTGATTTTTCTAAGAGTCTTCTCTAATTTATCAAGTCTTGACCTTAAGACTTGATTTTCTCTCCATAATCACTCAACCTTGGATTTTTCACTAAAACCTTGATTTTTCTTTTTCTTAGGTAAATACCTAAAATCCTTAGGATTACTTCCTAGTTGGTTATCTACCTTCTTAGCCCTAGATGTGGTAGTCTTAGCATGGAGAGCCATATGTTTTTCTTTAATACTATTATGCTCCCTATTTTTATGGTAAATAGCATTAAAATGATATTCATTGGAACTAACATGCTTTTTACCATTATTCAAGGGAGTAGGCTCAATAAATGATACCTTTCTTTTTACCTTGGAGGCTCCCCCTTGAGTTGTGCTTCCTCCATGAGCCTTGACCTTCCTCTTCCCATTAGGACATTGACTCCAGTAATGTCCTTTTTGATTGCAAGAGAAGCATATAATGTGCTCCTTGCTCTTCTTTGTTTCGGGAGCGGTCTCCTTGGGCTTCACCTTGACTTTTAGTGCCACTTGGCCCTTCTTCTTGGTCAATTTGGGACATTTGCTCTTGTAATGTCCATGTTCCCTACACTCAAAACATATAATATGATTTTTATCTTTAATTGAAATATTTTTACCTCCATGTGTAGGGATGGCATATTCTCCTTTTGATCCGGAGGTAGAGGCTTCCTCTTGATCCGATATCACCAAGAGTTGCTCCCCCTCAATCCTAGAGGTGGAGGCTTCTTCATCCTCTTCTTTTCTTGACTCGGATGTGGAGGCTTCTTCTTGCTCCGGTGTCAATGATCTACACTCCCCCCCAATCCTAGAGGTGGAGGCTTCTTCATCTTCATCTTGTACATGGAACAAGGAGTATGCCCTCTCCTTGCCCTCTTCATTGCATTCCTTTGAAGATGAAGCTTCTTGGACTTCTTCTTCGGAAGTTGAGCATCTCTCAACTTCGGAGTCTTCCTCCTCTTGGTCTTGCTCCAATGAGTCACCCTCTTTGGATTCTTCTCGATCTTGTAGAGTGGAGGGGATCTCATGAAACTTTTCCAACTTGCTCCATAGCTCTTTGGCATCTTTGAATTCTCCAACTTGAGCCAAAATATTGCTTGACAATAAATTGACCAAAAGCTTGGTCACTTTATCATTTTCTTTGCTCCTTTGAACTCGCTCTTGACTCCATTTGCTTTTCTTGAGAGGCTTGCCTTTAGAGTTTGTTGGAGCTTCAAAACCTTCCATAAGAGCAAATCATTGCTCTATCTCCATCATCAAGAAATTCTCGATCTTTGATTTCCAAAGATTAAAGCTTGTTGAAGTAAATGATGGAGGCACCCTTGTATCGAATCCAAGCCCGTCTTGGAATTTCATTGAAGTTGAGCTTGATAAAATCTTTGACTTGAAGAATTTTGCTCCAACTTCTTCACCCTCTAGCTCTTTTCCCTTTCCGGCGATGATTCCGGTGAAGAGCAACCTTGCTCTGATACCACTTGTTAGGACCGATTATGTAGCTAGAGGGGGGTGAAAAGCTCTTCGTGATCATGTGCTCGACATTGCTTGTTTCTTCACGGATATGCAGCGGAAATACAAAGAAACATACACAACAATGCTAACTCGAGGATTTACTTGGTATCCACCTCACAAGAGGTGACTAATCCAAGGATCCACACACTCACGCACCCTCCACTAATAAAACACTCCTTTTCAGTAACTACCGAAGGCGGAGAAGCCCTACAATACTCTTAGTACAAGAAGAAGACAAGGGGAAAACAAATACAAGAATTCTTACAAGTTTGACAACTGAAAACCCTAACCCTAGCTTCTCCTTCTTGCTTTTGATTCGCCTCTTGACTTGAAAAACTTCCAAGAACCTTCAAGAACTGGCGATCTAAACTTCAGAGAGATGCTGTGGAGTCGCTGGTGAAGATCTGAGATGAACAGTGCAAGCTCTTGTCGAGGAAAGAGCTCGACAACGGCTTTAATCGACGCCAACGGTCGGATCCCAATCGATTGGATTGCTCCCAATCGATTGGGGAGGCTTTGAATCGATCGGTTGATCGATCCAGAGCGTCTCTGTGCTCTCAGGAATTGCCTGGATCGATCGGCTGATCGATCCAGGGCTTATCGCGCACAAACAACAGCTCCCAATCGATCCACTGATCGATTGGGACCTCTGGATCGATCGCCCGATCGATCCAGAGGGGTTCTATTTGCGCAACACTTCTTCCTAATTGATCCACTGATCGATTGGAAGAAGGCTTGTCATGGGGACTCGCCCAATCGATCAGAGCCCAATCGATCAACTGATCGATCCAGCTCATGGTTTTTGCCCAAAACCAAGTTCAAAGTCCCCTAACTAACATCCGGTCAACCTTGACCTGTTGGTACATCATGCCTAGCATCCGGCCACCCTTGACCTGCTAAGACTCCCTCACCAAGTGTCCAGTCAATCATTTTGACCACTTGGACTTATCTTCACCAGGTGTCCGATCAACCTTGATCCACCTGGATTTCCCGTGCCAAGTATCCGATCAATCCCTTTGACCTACTTGGGCTTCCCAACACCAGATGTCTGATCAAACTTGATCCATCTGGATTTCCTGTGCCTGGCTTCACTCACCAGGACTTTCCATACTACCTAGCTTCACTCACTAGGACTTCCCATCTACCTGGCTTCACTCACTAGGACTTTCAACTGCCTAGCTACATTCACTAGGACTTCTCATCTGTCTGGCTTCACTCATCAGGACTTTCCTTCTGCCTAGCTTCACTCACTAGGTCTTTCACTCTGCCTAGCTTCACTCACTAGGTTTTTCACCTGGCTTCACTCTCCAGGACTTTCACCTAGCTTCACTTACCAGGCCTTTCCATCTGCCTGGCTTCACTCACCAGGACTTTCACCTAGCTTCACTCACTAGGATTTTCCTTCTGCCTGGCTTCACTCACCAGGATTTTCACATAGCTTCACTCACTAGGATTTTTCAGTCAAGTATCCAGTCAACCTTGACCTACTTGACTTTCCTTCACAATCTCCTCACATGAACAATTGCACCTGCAATATTTATGTGTTGGCTATATGTATTGTCAAACATCGAAATCCAAACATCAAGACTCGAGTTTGACTCAATTCAAGCTCAGTCGACTTGGTCAACCTTGACCTGGGGAATATTGCACCAACAGATACATCTATCTGTACTGTACAGAACTAGCTAGTTATGCCTCATAAGATAGGTGAACTAGTAGATGTTCCATAGAATCAAAAAATCTTGGTGGGAAATGCTCTCAAGCTTATATAGTATAAGAGGAAGGTTTATTTCTAGATGAAGCATATCATTCATCATAATACAGCTCGCGATAAAATCTTTAAAAAGTAGACTCAATTCTGTTAGTGCTTGCCAAACATTTTGAGCAAGTAAGTCATAAAAAATTATTGAAATAAGTTGATCCTGCCCTGAAGCTAAGTGGACGGCTGCCGGGAAATAACGCTGATGTGGATCTTCGTGTGCGGTGGAAACGCCTCGCTCCTGCAATCACAAGTCGTTAGTGTCAAGCCAGGAGGGGGTTCCCGGTGATGGCCCTCCGACGATCAAATCACACGACCGCAGGAAGAAAAAATGAAGGAAATGAAGAAGTGAATGGTGGGGCTCAAAGACGTCTCTGCGCGTACCTCCGCGGGTAGCCACTCCTCTTCTTATATAGAGCTTCGACGGGTTGACTACACACTTCTCGGGTGGATACGACTTCCTAAGTTTTCCTCAATAGCTAATATCGGGAAAGGATCCCTGACACCTTACCATAACGGGGCTGACACCTTTCTGCCAAGGCGGCACAATCTTCTTCCGTACGATTTCCTGTCCATTCGCGCTGTCAGCCGGCGGCATTGACTCCCAAAAGGATGTTAAGACATATTTCCCTTCTTAAATGTCAGTTGCTAATCTGTTGACACTTCCTTTGGTCTATCCTGCTGGTCGGCCAACTCTTTGGCCTTCTACGGGTATATCTATTCCGATCGGCTCGAGCATCTCTTTCCTCGACCCATCTTAGATTCAGCCCGCCTTCCTTGAACTCTTTAGGCTGATCGGGTTGTGGGCTTGGCCTATGGGGACTTCGGCTCAGCTAGTCTCTTAGCTGACCACCTTTGGACTTTGACGACCATCCGAACGTTGAATCTCCTCAATAGTGGACCCTCCTAGATCATCACCGGATCACATGCCTCCCCTTTAAGTCTAGTCGAAGGAGGTTATAAGTCCGACTGATTGGACCAACTGGTGTGAAAAGACAATCTCTTGCCGGGTTTTTCGGTCAACTATGCCTCTTGGCCAGCGCTCGGTTATCTGGCCCTGATTTTCCTTTCGACGGGATGCTCTCGGCTAGCCAATCGGCAAGAACGAAGGACTTTCTGAGCTATATAACTTGCTCGATCGGCTCAAGGAGTCGTTGCCTGGGCGATCTCCGCAAAATCTCTTGGAAATCGTATCACCCTGACACATTGATGCGCCGCATGCTTCCTTAATTACTCTGGCAGTTGCCCTATCGAGGCACGCCACGCGTCTCCCTCTGTTGACGCACGTTTGACGTGACCCATTGGGATGTGACCTTTGGGCTATTTGAATTTGAACGGCCAGATCTGCCTCTAGATGTTCGTGCGGTCTATCGGACGGCCAGGCGAGATCTCTGGGTGTTTATAAGCTTGCCATTGCCGTCTTCTTTCGTGCTTTCGTTTCTGGCGGCTTTGTTTGTTCCCCTCAGCGATTTCTTCCGTGTTCTTCGGCGACTCTTTTTACTTCCCTTGCTGCTTCCATCTCGGGTGAGTTTATCACCCTCTTCTGTGGCTCCTTTTTGTTATACCTTCTTTGCTTTCCCGACGAACTCCTTTCTTTGCCCCTGTCTTCCTTTTCCGCTTTGTTTTTCTTCCCGTCTTCTTTCACTTCATTCCTTTTGCTATGGTCGGCACATCTGAGCCCTCCTCTTATGCCCCTTGCCCTTGGTACGATACTATGGAGTCCAGGTTTGACGAGCAGGACACTAGAACTCTAGCCAACACCTTAGAATTTCCTCCCGGCTACGAGATCCATGTCTCGCTGTCCACCGATCGACCTTCTGTTCCGCCGACCGGCTGCATCTGCTTCTTCTGTGACCAATTTGCTGCCGGCCTACGGCTTCCTCTCCATCCATTCATCCTGGATGTTTGTAAATACTTTGGCTTATCCATCTCCCAGCTAGTCCCGAACTCCTTTCGCCTTTTGTGTGGGGTAATCATCTTATTCCGTTTACATCGCATCCCCTTGACCCCCTCGATTTTTCACTTTTTTTACTACCCGAAGCTTTCCGATCAGCCAGGCACCTTTCTCTTGCAAGCTCGACCGGGCCTGGTCTTTTTTGACAGGATGCCTTCCTCTAATAAGCATTGGCGAGAATACTTCTTCTTTGTTTGCTTCCCCGATCGGCCTTTCTTCCAAACCACTTGTCAACTTTCACTGGGGCCTCAACCCTTGTTGCCTCGGTACAAGAATACTCCTGCTTACTTGCTTGCTGCCTCCATGCTGGCTGGTCAGAAGTTCAACATTCACAAGTTGTTGGAGGAGGGAGTTTTGGCACTTTTTGGCCTTAGTCCGATCAGCCCGTCCGAGCCAGTCAACATAGGTACATCATCCCTTTACCTTTTTCATCTTTATCTAACTGATTTCTCTCTTTATTTTGCAGCTGACATCATGATGAGGGCATGCTTGATCGGGCAATCGAAGCTCACCACTGCCGATGTTGACAAGGTAGTGGTTGAAGTCTTGGCTGAGCGGGGGTTTCAGCCGGAAGATCTCCCCGAACCGCTAATGCTCGAGCAGGGGCTTACTCAGGAAGCTGGTGGGGAGTCGAACCTGGTGTCGGCCGGCTCAGCGGCGGTGGGAGCGCCAATCGCAGAGCCTTCGGCGGCTCAACTTGTTCTGGAGGAGGGCTCGTAATTTGAGGCACCTCTCGAGAACGCACGTAAAAGGCATCGGGCGAAAAAGCTGCTTGCTCTGCGTCTTCACTTGAGAGGGTAGTCGATCGGACCGGCGCTTCTGGCCCGATATCGTCGGAGGTCGTCCCCGCCTCGTCTGACCGAACACCTTCCGACCCTCTCATCAACTCTCCTGCCGTTAGTCTGCCACCCTTATCGGCTCAAGGCCGCATCTTAAGGTCAAGCATCAACCCCATACCCACCTCCTCTCGTGCGGGCCGATCGGCCTCTTCCCATTCGGCCACGACTCGCCGAAGACATGTCACATCCACACTCCACCTTCCTACCGAAGATCTTTTGGCGCCGGGTGGCTCGGCCGATCAGACTGAACACCGAATTATCATTCGGGGCCAATTGGCTGAGATATGGGAAGATGCCCGCGCCCGGGCGACCACCGCCCCTCCCGGCGTGTTAGCAAACAGTTACACTAAGCATATCACCGGGGTGAGTTTTCCTTTTGGCTTCCTCACTTATTAATTTAGCCTTGCTTTTGATCCACTTCTGCTTCTGACTTCCACAGTTTTGGGTGGACGGCCTGGCTATGAGCCAGAGGCTCGCCTTTGTGGAGGATGAGCTGAAACGGTTGCAGGAAGCCCCCGATCAGTCGGGAACCACTCATGGTTTAAATGACACCTAGGTGGCTCAGCTGCAAGCCGACTTTGCTAAGAGAGAAGAACTACTGACTGCTGAGTGGGGCAAGAGCGCTGAGTAAGTCGGGTACATTGACCGACTCAAGAAAGAGATATCCACCTTTGAAGGCAAGATCACCCTGGCCACCAACCGCAAGCAAAGGGCTATTGAGGATCTGGAGAAGAAAAATGTGGAAGCCCGGGCTCTCGAGCAGAAATTAAAGCAGACAGAAGACAAGTTAAAAAATGTTGAAGGTCTGCTGTTATCCGAGCGGCAGGCTCGCGAGTCTGAGGAAGCCACTCTAAGAAACCAGCTGTCCGACAAGGACGCCGATCTTGCGATGGTGAAGGCGAATCTGGAGAGCGCCCGGTTGGCCTTGGAGGCTCATAAAGAAAGCGAGCCTACCCGCTTCGAAGTGATGAAGGTGGCTTACATCCGGTCCGACACCTTCGTGAATAAGTTCGTTGACCGAGTTCTCTGACTTTTCGGCTGCGCCGTGGACAACATTTTTGATCAACTCCAGAAAAAGGGGCATCTGCCTGCCGATCTGCCCGGCTCCATGATTGATCGCGACCAGCTTAATGGCTCTATCCCCGACGATGCTTTGGATTATTTGGAGTGAACCCTTGAAAGCGTTTCTGTCAGCTTGATTCACCAAGTGATGATTTTTTTTTGGGTTGTATTAGTCAGCCACCGTGTGTATCCGGTTGGCATAAACTTTTATGACGTGACTTATTTCTGTCTTATCTTTGATGATTTTCTTCGATATTTTGCTGGTATTTGAATATGCTTAGGCGATCGTCTTGCTTTTACTTGTCGATCGATCACGCGAGATTTTAAGGTCTCCAATCTACCACGGCTGTCACGAGTATTTAAGGTCGCCGCTCGACCGCCGATGATGCGAGGGTTTAAGGTCACCGCTCGACCGCCGATGACGCGAGGGTTTAAGGTCGCCGCTCGACCGCCGATGACGCGAGGGTTTAAGGTCGCCGCTCGACCGCCGATGACGCGAGGGTTTAAGGTCGCCGCTCGACCGCCAATGACGCCAGGGTTTAAGGTCACCGCTCGACCGCCGATGAAGCGAGGGTTTAAGGTCGCCGCTCGACCGCCGATGACGCGAGGGTTTAAGGTCGCCGCTCGACCGCCGATGAAGCGAGGGTTTAAGGTCGCCGCTCGACCGCCGATGACGCGAGGGTTTAAGGTCGCCGCTCGACCGCTGATGAAGCGAGGGTTTAAGGTCGCCGCTCGACTGCCGATGACGCGAGGGTTTAAGGTCGTCGTTCGACCGCCGATGACCGGAGGGTTTAAGGTAACGCTCGACCGCAGATGAAGCAAGGGTTTAAGGTCGCCGCTCGACCGCCGATGAAGCGAGGGTTTAAGGTCGCCGCTCGACCGCCGATGACGCGAGGGTTTAAGGTCGCCGCTCGACCGCCGATGACGCGAGGATTTAAGGTCGCCGCTCGACCGCCGACGAAGCGAGGGTTTGAAGTCGCCGCTCGACCGCCGATGACGCGAGGGTTTAAGGTCGCCGCTCGACCGCCGATGAAGCGAGGGTTTAAGGTCGCCTCTCGACCACCGATGACGCGTTTGATAGGAAGGGGTTTAGGAGAGATCCAATTGTTTTCTTCCTGCGTCCAAGGAAACATACATACATGCACATGTACATGAATTCGTTCGCTCACCTCTCATCCGGCTCTGTAAGGTTGGAGGTGATTTGCGCTCCACGATCTATCCAGCCTCCTTCCCTCCGCGTCCTCCAAGTAGTATGCACCCGTCCGCAGCCTTTCTACAACTTTGAATGGACCCGTCCATGGAGCTTCAAGCTTTTTGACGTCCCCGACCGGCTTGACCCTTTTCCAGACTAGCTCGCCCACCTAGAAAGATCTGGGGATTACCCGGCGATTATAGTTTTACTGCATCCTTTGTTTGTAAGCTGTAGCCGGGCGGTTGCTTTGTCGCACATTTCGTCAACCATGTCAAGCTCCATCCGCCGTCTTCCCCCGTTTTCTTCGTCGTAGCGAAGCACCCGATCGGACTCAATCCCGACCTCGACTGGGACGACCGCCTCTCCTCCATATACTAAATGGAATGGCGTGAAGCCAGTTCCTTCCTTGGGAGTCGTCTGCAACGCCCATAACACACTGGGTAGCTCGTCTACCCAGCTGCCCCCCATGTGATCGAGTCGCACCCGAAGTGTTCGCAGGATCTCCCGATTGGATACTTCGGCTTGACCATTGCTCTGATAATACGCCACGGAGGTGAAGTGTTGTTCGATCTCATACCCTTTGCACCATTCTCCGAGCTTTTGACCAACGAATTGTCACTCGTTATCCGAAATGAGCCCACGAGGAATGCCGAACCGACAAATTATATGTTGTCAGATGAACTTTTTGACCATCTGCTCGGTTATTTTGGCCAGTGGCTCGGCTTCCACCCATTTTGAAAAATAATCAACGACCACCAGCAGGAATTTTCTCTGACCGGTTGCCATAGGAAAAGGACCAACTATGTCCATTCCCCACTGGTCGAACGGGCATGCCATAGTGGACACTTTCATCTCGGAGGCTGGTCGGTGAGTCAGATTACTGTATTTTTGGCAGGACAAGCAAGTAGCTACTACCTTGCTCGCATCTCTCTGGAGTGTTGGCCAAAAATACCCTGCTAGGATAATTTTCTTCGCCAGCGATCGTCCGCCCGGATGTCCCCCGCAGGAGTCCTGATGTACTTCTTGAAGGATGTATTCGGCGTCCTCAGTACCCACACACTTGAGCAGAGGGCGTGAGAAGGCTTTTTTATACAATTGCTCGCCAACCATAGTGAACTGAGCGGCTCTCCTTCTTAAAACTCGCTCGGCTTCGCGATCTCCTGGTAAGGTTCCAAACTGGAGGAACCTAATAATGGGTGTCCTCCAGTCTTCTGGAAGTGATATTTCTATTGACCGATCCACGTGCGCCACTAGGGAGACCTGCTCGATGGGACAACTAGCGACGATCGATGTCACCGCGATAGCTAGCTTCGCCAGTTCATCCACTACTTGGTTCTCCGATCGGGGTATTTTGTGAATAACGACCTCTTGGAAATTCGCCCTGAGCTTTTCAAAGGCGTCCGCATATAATCTGAGCCGAGCGTTATTGATTTCGAACGTTCCATTCAGCTGCTGGGCTGCCAACTGTGAATCCAAATGTAAGAGTACCTTGGTGGCCCCGACATGCTGAGCGGCTTGAAGGCCAGCTATGAGAGCTTCGTATTCAGTTTCGTTGTTGGTGGCTCGGTAGTCCAATCGAATGGATAGATGCATTCGGTCTTCTTTTGGGGATATAAGCAGGATACCTATTCCACTACCCGGTCGGGCGGACGATCTGTCAACGTATACCCTCCATGGGGATTCTGGCTCAGGGTCTGGTACTTCTGTAATGAAATCTGCTAACGCCTGCGCTTTGATAGCCGACCGGGGTCGGTATTGTATGTCGAACTCACTGAGCTCAGTGGTCCATTTGATTAACCGGCCAGATGCTTCAGGGTTGAGCAGGAGTTGACCCAAGGCGCTATTAGTCATCACGATTATGGGGTGAGCCAAAAAATACGGCCGAAGCCTTCGGGCAGCAAGTGTTGATACAGTCTGACCTGGATGTTATTTTGCTGTTGACACTGATTTAAGTTTGTATCAGATATTTAACTCAGATTAATTACTAATCTAGGTTGACTAGGTTGACCTGATTGAGAAAGTCCTAACTGGGATGTTAGGCAGTTGGAAAGTCCTGGTGAGTGAAGCCAGGCAGATTGGAAATCCTGGTGAGTGAAGCCAGGTGAAAACCCTAGTGAGTGAAGCTAGGTGCAAGTCCTGGTGAGTGAAGCCAGGCAAGGGAAAATCCAGATGGATCAAGGGTGATCGGACATCTGGTGTTGAAAAGTCCAAGAAGGAAACTTGGCATGCGGAGTCAGAGAGGGTTCGGTAGCTCGTTCTCTAGGACCAGATGAAGTCGGAGAGTGCTAGGGAGCTCGTTTCTCCAGACTAGGTCAGAGAGGGCTCGACCCGGACTGAGTCGAGAAGCTGGATCGGCCGCACCGATCCAAAGGAAACTGACACCGATCGGCCGACCGATCGAAATCGATCGCAGCTCATCGTGATTTTACCGACGGTCCCGCACCGATCGAAATCGATCGCAGCTCATCGTGATTTTACCGATCGGCCCGAGACCGATCGAGGCCGTAAGCGCTTGGGAAGAGCGACATCTGATCGGTCTCGGGACCGATCAGATAGTGCCCGATCGGTCCGCAGACCGATTTCGCGTATTTGGAAAGAGCGACATCTGATCGGTCCGGGGACCAATCAGATTCCACACCGTCCAGAAAGCGTGGATCGGTCTGCAGACCGACCCACGGTATTGTTTGTTTTGCATGCACTTTTTCTGATTGTCGTATTTATTTTCACCCATCTGTTTTTAACCATCTGCTGTGAGTCTTTTTAGCTTGCAGGTTGCAGGTCACACTCTCATGGTTGAATTCAAATTAAGCTTCATTAAGAGAAGAAGACAAGTGCTCTTTACACTGTGATTTGCTGCAACAGATGCATTTGAGGCATCAACGTTCGCTGGCGAATCTGATTGCGTTGACCTCTACTCATTGGTTCGTATCCAGAGATGCCAGTGATTTCCATTGGCATGGGTTCAGAGAACCAGATGAGGAGGAGAGGTGATTGGCTACGCCTAGTTGGCAGCAGCGATTCTACAGGCAGCGGTGATTTGAGCCAGTGAAGCAGAGAGACATAAGAAGGAAGAAGAGAGGTTCAGAAAAGAAAACCGATTCTCTGTTTCTTTGCGATCAATCCTTTGAGAAAGCAAGTTGGTGAAGCTGTGAGCTCCTTGCTAAGAAGGTTGTTGTGCGCTCTCTGCTCCGTTTTCTTCTCCGCGTGGCTGTAAGCTCATCTGATTATTCTTCTCAGCCACTGTAAGTCTTGTGCTTAATTCTATAATCAACTGAGACTCTGTTGAGAGGTTGCTCCACCGAGAAGGAGACATCTTTAGCCGGATTTTGTCCGGGGTGTGATCTACCGAAAGATCAAGGAGTCGTCCTCCTTACGGACACGCCGAGGAGTAGGGGCAAGTTATCCCCGAACCTCGTATATCCTTGTGTCTGCTATGTGTGTTTGTTTTCCTTCGTTTTAGTTTTCTACTTCCGCTGTGCTGTGCTAACAAGTTTTTCTTTGAGAAAGATTGTGTTTAAGTTTTTAAGAGGCTATTCACCCCCCTCTAGCCATCTAAGATCCCAACAGCAAGGACCAGAGCGTAAGCAAGCTTCTCGAGACTTGTATAGCGTAACTCAGCGTCTTTCAGTATGTGGCTTAAAAAATATACCGGTTGCTGATTCCCCCCTTTCTCAGTGATTAACGCTGAACCGATGGCATGCTCGGTGGACGATAAATAAATTAAAAGCGGCTCCCCCACAGTTGGCTTGGCTAGGATGGGCAAGGAGCTGAGATATTGCTTGAGTTCTTCGAATGCTTTGTCACATTTGCCATCCCACTGGAACTTGGTCGCTCGCCTTAAAATCTTGAAAAATGTCCATCTTCGATCAGCTGATTTTGATATGAACCTTAATAGGGCCGTGATTCTCCCAGTCAGCCTTTGTACCTCCTTCAGGTTGTGGGGCGGTGTCATGTCTTGGAGAGCTCTTACTTTACTCGGGTTCGCTTCGATTCCTCGCTCAGTGACTATGTATCCCAGAAACCGTCCACCTTTAGCGCCGAACAGGCACTTGGCTGGGTTTAGCTTGATCCCGTACTTTCGTAGCGTTCGGCACGTTTCTTCCACATCTGCACACAGGTCGACAGATCGGAGTGACTTAATGAGTATGTCGTCGACATATACCTCCAAATCCCGTCCGATCTGCTTTCGGAACACCTTGTTCATCATTCTCTGATAGGTGGTGCCTGCGTTCTTTAATCCGAACGGCATGACCTTATAACAGTACGTCCCGTCGACCGTGATGAAACTGACTTTCTCCTAGTCTTCGCGCACGAGTGGCACCTGATGATAGCCTTGATAGGCATCAAGCATGCAAATCAGCTCGCATCCAGCCGTCGAGTCCACCATCTGGTCTATCCTGGGTAGCGGGTAGGAGTCCTTGGGACAGGCCTTGTTTAAATCCCTGAAATCAATGCACACCCTCCATTTATTACCTAGCTTGGAAACTAACACTACGTTGGCTAGCCAGGTCGGAAACTGAATTTCCTTGATGTGTCCGGCCTCCAGTAGCTTCTCTACCTCAGCTCGGATAATCAAATCTTGCTCAGCGCTAAAGTCACACTTCCTTTGCTTGACCAGTCAGGCGTTTGGCCGAACGTGTAATTCATGCAACGCCACACTTGGATCGACGCCAGGCAGTTCGTGCGTCGACCAGGCAAACACATCGTGGTTCTTTTGAAGGCAGGCTACCAGCTTCTCTTTTTGCGAGCCGGTCAGATCGGAGGCTATGAAAGTGGTAGCCTCAGATCGACTCGGACGTATCTGCACCTCCTCCTTGTTGTCGTATACCAGCGGGGGCGGCTTCTCTCTGATGGCGTTTACTTCCAATCGGGGGCACTTCTTGGCAGCTTTAGCGTCCGCCTTGACCATCTCCACATAACACCGTTGGGCTGCCACCTGGTCCCCTCGCACTTCGCCTACCAGATTCCCCACCGGGAATTTAATCTTCTGGCAGTAGGTCGATTCCACAGCTCAAAATTCATTGAGAGCTGGTCGGCCCAATATCATGTTGTATGCCGAGGGCGCATCTACCACGATGGAGTTCGTGGTGCGCGTCCTAATCAAGGGCTCTTCTCCGAGCGAGACAGCCAATCTTGTCTGACCGATTGGCTAGACTTCGTTGCCAGTGAAGTCGTACAGTGGTGTTGCCATGGGCAGGAGTTCAGTCCTATCAATCTGCAATAAATCAAATGTTTGTTTAAAAATAATGTTTACCGAGCTTCCTGTGTCGATGAAAGTCCGACGGATGGTGTAGTTTGCGATCACCGCCTTGATGATCAACGCGTCATCATGAGGGATTTTGACCCCCTCCAAGTCCTTAGGGACGAAGCTGATTTCGGGCCCCTTTGCTTTCTCCTTGCTGCATCCTACAGCGTAGATGGTCAGCTACCACGCGTGGCCCTTCCGGGCTCGGTTGGAATCTCCCCCGGTCGGGCCACCCGAGATCATCCCAATTTCTCCACGGGAAGCGTTCCTCCTGTTCTCCTCTTCTCGTGCTGAATGTCTGTTCCGATCGATTGAGGCGCGGGCAGGGCTTCTTTCTCGGGGGTGATGCTCCCGCGGCTCCTGAGCCCTTCGACTCTTGACTTTTCGGTTGATTCGGCGCTCGGGATGTCGATCCATCGTGGGCGATCGACGTCTATACTCCTTGGGCGCGGGCCGATGCACATTAGGGTCGCCTCGGCACTCCCATGTGTTGTGCGTCTCTGATTGATGGAACTTACAGAACATCGGGGTTCACTTTTTACCCTTCTTGAGTTGGGCGGCCTCCATATGAACTGCATGCGTTCTTGGCTCATGATACGGTTGCGACCCCGCGGCCCTAGGACCGGTCGGAGGCTGGTGATTGCTTGGTCTCCTCCGATCGGACGCCTGTTGAGGGTCGGTTGGCGCCTCTTTCCTCCGGGCTGCTTGTGCTTCTTCTACATTGATGTATTCCATGGCCTTCCTTTGAAGATGAGCGAAATCCTTCGGGGGCCTACGAATGAGGGATCAGAAAAACTCACCTTCCACGAGCCCTTGAGTGAAAGCATTTACCAATACTTCTGATGAGACTGCTGGTATGCCCATTGTCATCTGGTTAAATCGCTGGATATACGCCCAGAGTGCTTCTCGAGGACCTTGCTTTAGTGAAAACAAGTTAACGCTCGTTTTCTGATGCCGACGGCTACTTGCGAAGTGATGCAAGAAAGCGGCCCGGAAATCCTTGAAGCTATATATGGACCCGGTCGGTAACCGGGTGAACCACCGTTGAGCCGGTCCCGAAAGTGTTGTCAGGAATACCCTGCACTTCACTCCATCGGTGTACTGGTGGAGAGTGGCCGCGTTGTCGAACTTGGCCAAGTGATCATCTGGATCGGTGCTCCCATTGTATTCCACAATCGCCAATGGGGTGTAATGGCGAGGTAAGGGGTCCTCCATGATTCCTTGCGAGAACTGACCATTGATCCGCTCTGGCGAATCCCCATCTCGCGGCGCTTTTCCCTTCCTTGCATCCCTCTCGGACGCCTCATCTGACGAAGAACCTCGGTCTCATCGGGCTCCGCCTTCTTCCTCTGAGGGTGTCCTAAACAACGCTCGGTGAAACGGGATTGGTGTGTTTGGTGTTGGTCCAGTCGTCTCTGATCTTTTTCCTCTGACTGGCTAGACTATAGGTTCAGCCCTGCGACCAGGATCTCCGGGCTGGCCGGACCCTGAGATGGCTGGCTCTTGTGCTGGCCACTCGGCTAGCATTCGCTGTTGCTGCTCCATTGCTTTTGCTATTCCAGCTTGGATTAACCTTTCCAACTCTTCTGTCGTCAGCGTTACGATTGTTGGTCGTCCGGCGTCTTCCATCCTCTGCTTCCGGGTTCAGGTTGATTTCCCACAGATGGCGCCAATTTGATCCTGCCCTGAAGCTAAGTGGACGGCTGCCGAGAAATAACGCTGATGTGGATCTCCGTGTGCGGTGGAAACGCCTCACTCCTACAATCACAAGTCGTTAGTGCCAAGCCAGGAGAGGGTTCCCGGCGACGACCCTCCGACGATCAAGTCACACAACTGCAGGAAGAAAAAGTGAAGGAAATGAAGAAGTGAATGGTGGGGCTCAAAGACGTCTCTGCGCGTACCTCCACGGGTAGCCACTCCTCTTCTTATATAGAGCTTCGACGGGTTGACTACACACTTCTCGGGCGGATACGACTTCCTAAGTTTTCCTCAATAGCTAATATCGGGAAAGGATCCCTAACACCTTACCATAACGGGGCGGACGCCTTTCTGCCAAGGCGGTGCAATCTTCTTCCGTACGATTTCCTGTCCATTCACGACGTCAGCCGGCGGCATTGACTCCCGAAAGGATGTTAAGACATATTTCCCTTCTTAAATGTCAGCTGCTAATCTGTTGACACTTCCTTTGGTCTATCCTGTCGGCCGACCAACTCTTTGGCCTTCTACGGGTATATCTATTCCGATCGGCTCGAGCATCTCTTTCCTCGGCCCGTCTTAGATTCAGCCCACCTTCCTTGAACTCTTTAGGCTGATCGGGTTGTGGGCTCGGTCTCACTGCCACAAACTCCTCCTGCCGCTCGGCCTATGGGGACTTCGGCTCAGCTAGTCTCTTAGCTGACCACCTTTGGACTTTGACGACCATCCGAACGTTGAATCTCCTCAGCAGTGGGCCCTCCTAGATCATCACCGGATCATAAGTCTTTGTATCAATACATGACAGTCATGACTCTTCATTCCAAACATCTTTAACCTATTTATATCCATGCATCAAGCCATATTTGAGGCATACCCATCTCAGAATTTGATGTCTTTCAACTAACTATATAAAGTTTGCTTACCATCTTTGTCCAATGTATAACAAGCATTTAGGAATTTATTGGTTATTTCATCCTGATGCAACTCTGGTCTGCTGACTAGTTTTTTTTTATTTTTCACATGATTTTGTAGGTCTTTAGTTCTTTCAAGCACATTCATCATAGTGTTGAAGATATTATCGAAGAAATTTTTCTTAACATACATCATATCTAAATTATGACGAATAAATAGATACTTTTAATATAACAGCTTTAAAAAAATACTTCTTTTCTTATAACCACACTTGCACTACATAATAATGTATTTATTTATCTCATTAGAATTAGGCTGAGATACTGGTAAGAATCCATAGTTGTATATTTAGTTAATGATTTTTTCACCTTACTTGATTGTTAGCAGAAGTTTTCTAACTACAATATTGTCAATGAAAATTTTATTATTTCGCTTGAAAGGGTGTTGTTCACTGATAAAAATTTACAGTTATTATCAAACCAAGATATCTTCCCACTGCAAGATAATAAAAATGTATGACTCTGTCATGCAATGTGGCATGTTAATTTACCAAACATGCTCTATCCCGATAATATTGAGTATGCTAGAAAATTACTGGTCGTCTATAATAAGACAGCATGCAATGTAAAATTAGTTTTACTTGTAACATCATAAATCTCTGAGCCTATATTCCATAATTCATTTAACTTGACAATTGGAGGTTGCAAGAAAATATTATCTTCTCTTTCGGATTTGTTGGCCTTGGAATAAGTATAGTAAGAAATATAAATTTATCTTTCATGCACATCCATGGCGGTAAGTTGTAAGGTGTTAATATAACTGACCAAGATGAATATTACTATCCTAACTGACCAAATGGCTAAAATTCATCTGCAGAAAGTCTCAGTCTCACATTACGTGATTTTATTGTAAAAGAGAGACATATTGTAGCAAGATGTTTTCATGTAGAGGAGTCATAAGGATGACACATTATACCTCCTACATACATATGCTCATGATGCCACCTCATGTGACTTGCTGTTGCCGCAGATGTATATAAGTGTTAAAGTTTAGCAATTAACAGAAACTAATACATAACTTCCCATGCAATCTTTTTCTTTTTCTTCTCTGGTATGCGACTACTATGCTGATAACGTGGATGAGTATAGATTCTGCATGCAATCAGTTCACTATCTTCATTCCAAAATATCATGTAGTTGTTTATGCAACAATCAATTTTCTCTACAAGCAAATCTAAATCCCTTATTAATTTTTTTGTATTGTAGAATCCATCAATCATTAGATGATCAGTAGGGAGCAACTCTGACACTAATTGACAAATGTCATCGTAACATCGTTTTGAGAAATGATACTCTGTCTTGATGTTCAATAACCTTATAGTAGCTGATAGTTGAGAATGATCAAATGGACCCTTCTCACAGTTCTCTTTCACTAGCCTTTAACATGTCCTACAATTGCTAAACTTCATATATTGGTATTTCATCTATATTGGAATGATCAACTGTATTTATCGTGTCATAAACCATTGATTGCATTGCATTCTCATTAGATGATGATTTCCCTATAGAAGTTGTGTCAGATGAAGAAGCAATTGAAGTTCCAATACGATGAGACAAATCAGACTCTCCATGACAATACTAGTTGTAGCAATTTGAAACAATTTCTTTTTTACATAGATGCACTTTAACAGTATTCTCATCACAGAAAATTTTATTTCTACATTTAGAATGATTACATGGACAATGTAACTCAACACCATCCATATATTCTGGATGACTCTTTGCAAAGTTCACAAACTCTTCAATTCCATCAAAATATTCATCTCGGATAAATTTAATTTTAATCTATTGTACATCCAATCTCTATTCATGTACTTTGTATCCTAATAAGCATAAAATTGACAGCATTTCAAATACAAGATTGATTACTTAGCAATTATGCAATTAATATAAAAAGGTACTATACAACATGATTCAAGTAATACAAAACTTAACATAGTCTTAAGCATACATCCATCAATATAAGAGAGGTACTATATACATGATTCAATGTATTCAATGTATTAACTAAGCATGCCATGAATAAAAAAAAAAGTATACAAGAAGTTTCTCAATCAAGGCAATGAAACTAGGTTAAAATTCTACAACTTGCTAAAACAAAGTTAAAATTATCAAGAATCATATTTAGGTTTGTATCCTAAACTTTACAACCAACTAGTTGGTCGAGGCCTTGTGGCCAAGGTTGACATAATAGTCGAGGCAGATCTGGCTGGCCAAGCTCGCAGTACGTCAAGTTCCTAACCGCTAGCTTAGGGCCAGCCAAGTTCGTGGGTGCGAGCTCAGAGTCGGCCAAGTTCATCACCGCGAGCACACAGCGGGCAAAGATCTCAGATGCGAGCTCACGACCGGCCAAGATCATCACCGTTAGGTTAAAAACGAGAGGAAAGGAAAGAGAGAAGATCATATGTGCACGATCACTGGAGGAGAGGACACTTGAGATGGGAGGGCATGGTCGTCAAAGGAGAGGATGGCAGAGATTAGAGGGTACGATCACCAGAGAGATTGAGAATCACCAAAGGAGAGAGCACTTTGGAAGATTAGAACCGAGTGATATCCTAAATCCCGATATTAGCAACGGATTATTTATTCTGTTGCTATATAATGACGAATTATTTATTCCGTCGTCATATATCAACGGATTGATTTATGTCATTGCTAATATTTAAAAACAATAATAATATTAGCCACGGAAATAAATTATCCATCGCTATTTAAACGTCCATTATTACTTTGCGACGAATGATTTGTTTTTGTCGCTATTAATTTCAGATTATTTTTTTTATATTATTAGCGATAAAATTAGAAACAGAATTATAATTTTATTTTTATTTAGATGGAACTTTAATTTATCTTAAATACTTTGAGATGGAATATTAATTTTACTGATTTTATTGTTAAAATTTATTTATTTTTACAATGAAAATAGTAAGAGATTAAGTTTAAAGTAGATAATATTATATAATTATAAAGTTATATGAATTTTTTGGACACAAAATATATATATATATACGGTTTTGATATCCTGCGCGCCCGCACAGTGCGCGACTGTGCGCGCGCAGGATATCAATCGTTTTAGTTTTAGTTTTTTTTTAATTTTTTTTTATTTTTGAATTAAAAAAATAGTTAAAATATTTTTTAAAAATTTTATTTCTAGGTTCAGGCTTTGGGTTATAGTATCAAAGTTATTTTTTTTAGATTTTACCTTTAGGGTTCAGACTTTGGGTTATAGTATCAAAACTATTTTTTTTTAGATTTTACCTTTAGGGTTCAGGCTTTGGGTTATAGTATCAAAGCTATTTTTTTTTTATATTTTACCTCTAGGGTTCAGACTTCCCAATTAAGTTATAGTGTTTGGTTTTTTAAAAAATAAAAATAAAATTAATTTAAGTATTTATTGAGTATTGTAATATGTTGAGGGAATATATTAATGTATTAGAAATTTATATAAAAAAATATTGAATTTTTTAAATTCAAAATATTAAAAAATAATAATTTAAAAAAAAACTTGATATTGTGCGCGACGCGCACAGTCGCGTACTGTGCACATCGCGCACAATATCAACACTAGAGGTAAAATCTAAAAAAAATAGTTTTGATACTATAACCCAAAGCTTGAACCCTAAATAGCTTTGATACTATAATCCAAAGGCTGAACCCTAGAGGTAAAATCTTAAAATAAATAGCTTTCATACTATAACCCAAAACCTGAACCCTAGAAATAAAAATTTTAAAATTTATTTTAATTATTTTTTAAAATTCAAAAATTAATTATAAAAAAAATAACAAAACACAGACATTTTGAATTAAAAAAATAATATTTCTTTATATAAGTTGCGACGTTAAAATATCTCCATTAACATATTACAATACTCCATAAATATTTAAATTTATTTTATTTTTAATTTTTTTTAATTAAATATTATAATTCAATTGGAAAATCTAGAGATAAAATCTTAAAAAAAATTAACTGAAAAATTATATCCCAATTAGGATGCCTGAATTCTATTAATAAAATCTTAAAAAATATATTTTAATTTTTTTTAATCAAAATTAATATATTTTAGTTATTTTTTTAATCAAAATTTAAAAAAATAAAAAAATCATGATATACTGCGCGATACGCACAGTTAAATATATATATATATATATATATATAAAAGTAAAATAACTAGTGAACAATAAAAGAAGAATGGAAATTAATAAAAATCTGGAAGAAAATACTCGTCTGGTTCTTTGCTTATGGCTCTTATCTGGAAAGAGAAGGTTCTGGTCCTCTGACGCGTATGCCAAAGTGCCGGCGCGGCCGAGGCCGACGACCACCGCCCCCTTCCGCCTCGCCGAGAAGTGATCCACCACTCGGCGGCCGCCCTAGCCGTCCCCAGCCTCGGGGCTCTTCAGCCCTGCCAGGATCTTCGTCACTGCCGAGTTGAACATCGCCAACATCTTCCCCCGTCGACCCTCGAAGCTTCCGCCTTCCGCGATCGTTCTATGGAACCCCACCGTCGTGTCGCGCATAAATAAACTAGAGCAGCCTCGATAGACGCGGCGGATGGGCACGGTCGATGAGGGCAACTGTACTTCGAGATCCAGACCTACGCCGACCGATCGATCATAGCACGAAACGTGTTTAGGATGTTAGAGTTCTTTACATGGAAAAGAATGGTGGAGCAGTCAACGCTCCCATGGAACAAGGGGCCCACGTGGAGGGAAGCAGATGGATTTCGTATTTCCATCCAGGGAAATGGTCAAACACCAGAATCTAGAGGCGGAAATCCAGCAGGCAGGATTAGGAACAGACCCCTGATTGGGTAATTAGATTGATGTGGATTTATCCATCAATCTCGAGCGTATTTTGCAAATATGGATTTGACTTTGACGAAAGATCGTAAGAACTCTGGTCATCGACCCCTCCCACACGGATATTTTTGTCTAGTACAGTGATCTTTACACGGAGAGGTCAATCATCCTGCAAGTCATTTTGTATCCGTTAGAGCACCCACAATACTGTTAATAGGAAGCGTCAATGCGGACATGTATACCAACGTGACAGTACTGTTCATCTACGGTAGCATTAATGTGTTCAAAGAATTGAACGTGTTAATGGCTACAAATTGAAAAATAAAAATAAAAAAACAATAGCAAATGTCATTAACGCGGCTCTAAGCACCAACAACTACTCTATGGCAATTATGTTTCATTTCAGAATGAATTCGCATAATCTTTAATGTTCTCACTTGATGTATGAATCACAATAATGATGTTCCTTTAGGACGGTCTAGTAATTAATACATGAGTTATTGTCATCATGAAGTCTGAAGTTTGAATTTCAATAAAGTCGAGATAAATGTCTCCCTTATGTGTTAGTCACTATTCCAAAGACTAATAGTTGTTCATGATTTACTTCTTCCGTGTTGATTCTGGAATGAATTGACGAGGTACTGAAAATAAATGTATTCAACTTTTGTCATAATAATGATGAACATATAAATTTAGGTACCAAACCACTAATTTCAAAAGAGGATCAAGCAAAGTTGATCGTTTGAAATTCTTTTTTTTTATATATGTTATAAAGGTGGTCGTCACATATATAGCATGCAATAATAAATCGAAAAGCATCGGAATGAATTACATATATAGAAGATTAGGAGAAATTAATAATCTGCTTCTTTCGTTCTCATCTTTATACTTTGTTTTTTTTTTACAGAAAAGGGGGATTCAGCAATTCAGCCACCAAGCCATTCTTGATTCATGCATGACAATGACTGTCAAATCCTGCGACAGAATGATGATTACCCTCGATCAGATACCGTTCGAGCCCCATCGCTTTCGATCTCAGTGGTCCATGAGAAACTGCGAGGCAAGTCACGTCCTGGAAGAAGAGAAAGGAGCTCGCTACAGTGTCTATAAGTAGGACGCTGAAGTTCCAAAGGTACTTTGGAGACGTACGTATACTTCAAATTTAAGGACAGCGTTCGATATGAATGAAGCTGTTCACTTAGACAAGTGAGAGGAGTTCCATAAAGCAAAAGGTCAGAGAGGGGACTCATGGATACTCATGCTTTGCAACAGTACGGACCAACGACCTTGTTTGAATCTGGATGGATTATAATTTTGATGAACAAAGAGAATCTTAAGTTGCTAATCATTGGCGCATGATACTGACAAATCCTATTTATAACATCACATGGACCAAGCTTAATTAGCAAAGTTTAGGCGTGCGTTTATGTTAGTTGCATGGCCTTATTTATAGGCTTCTCTCCTTGCTCTGAAACATTTATGCATGGAAGCCTCTAAAGTTTGTGATCAGTTGGTTTATGGAGATCCATTGTTATGTTGTATTGCAGTCATAGTTGTTTGTCACTGTGCTTGATTGCCAAAGCTGTACTATTTTCTTATTATTTAGGGGAACTAAAGACTGTGCCAAAGAGTTTGAACACAGTATCCCAAGACGGTCAAGTATTGTAATGTGCATGGCTGCCTGGAAGCTGATTGGTCAGGATGGATTTTGAATACTTTGTGAGGGGAAAAGGACACGAGTTGTTCGATTTAAGAAAACATAAAGAAGAAGCCAAACGTTCAGATTCTGCATGGCAATAGAAAAAAGGGTCAGGTTTAACCAGTCGGCAATGAACTTCGATATGGAGATCATGAACCTTTGTTTCATTAAGGATGAACAATAGGCAGGGCAATCACCAAACACGCAGATGTAAAGAAAGAAAAATTACCAAATAAAAAAGGGGGGAAAAGAGAAAATAAAAAAAGATATCCATGCAGAAACACACACACCTTTGAACGTTGGAGAAGGCCTCTGAATGCTTTGGTTTGCTTTGCTTTTTTTTTTTTTTTTGCCGTTTACCTGCTCTATGGAAGAAGCCAATTAGGTGAGGAGGTGCTGAAACCTGACTCCAGCCAGTTTCTGTGAGGAGAAGATTCTAATTGCCTAATTGGTAGCAAGCAATTCTGGCGTGCTTTTTGTTTTGTTTTGTTTGTGTTTTGTTTTACATTTTATTTTTCTTTCTAGTTTTTCAGTTTTAGAAATTTCTGCTTCTTAACGAAATGTTTGCTTGCATTCACTGTTTTGGTTTGGTCTTGGATTTGGAGTAAAAAGCCTTGAGAGAAGCGAGAGAAAGAGGAGCACTTTATTCTCTTGAAATTGGATACTTTAATCAACTCCTAGAACAAGGATTCGAAGGAGAGAGTACTCCCCTCGCCTTCTCCTTCTCCTTCTCCTTCTCCTACTCCTTCTCCTTCTCCTCTCACTTTCACACTCTGTCATCACCACCATTCTTTTCTTCTCCTTCCCCAAAATCCAAGCTTTTTCATTTCCATGCAGTTGGTTCCATACCTCCCAGTTCTCAGAATCTTATACTTATAGTCTCCTTTCTTCAGTCGCCAGTCCTTCACATCAGAAGCCGTCTGGGGAAAGGGCAAAAAATTGCGATTTTTTTTCTTTTTCTAAAGAGAATCTGGCAGTGATCCTGTCTACTTCCTTTGGTCTTGTTACACGTTAGAATTTGCTACTAAATCGATTGGCAAGGGGAAGTAAAGTACTACCTCGTCTTTATTTTCCATCAAAAATCTCTGCTTCGCCATCCAGTTCTTGGGAGAATCCAAGAAACAGTGCGAGGAAGAGGGGAGTTGGCTTCTTCCTGGTGTTCTATCAAATGCCTGAGTCAGTTGCATGAGGACATTCTGAAACAATGAAAGATGGGAGTTGGAAGAAAAGCAAGGTTTGATGTGGTGTTTGTCTTCTTGGTGAGTGATTGCTGCGCGGAGCTTCGTGGGTTACCAACTGAACTCTCTTCTTTTCTTTCTCTTCCAGCTCTCATGGTCCAAGGCCTTTGTCAGAAAATGGTTCAACATCAGGAGCAAAACCCAGGACTTCCATTCAGATGATGTTGGAAGAGGTAGATATCTGTCTTGTTTCTGCAAGAATATGAAAATATAACCTTCTTGAAATAAGAACATGGAAAATGTCTTCTTCAGCCTCAGTTTTCATCTCTCTCCTTTCTTTCTTTTTTCCTTTTGGAATAACTGCTCTTCATTCTGTAAAGAAGAAATTTTTATTGTCATTTTCACAATCAGTGTTCTTCTGCTCATTCCTGCATGCAAAACACAGCCTTGCATCCCTTTTTGTTTCATTTGAATTCTGTGTTTCTTTGCAGGAGGGGAGGAGGAATGGAGGGGCAGCATTGCAGGGATGGAAGCATTCTCTGTCAAGAAAAGCAAAACAGGTTGAACAGTACCATCATCTCTGTTAAAAAGCTTTAGACCACACAAAAGAACTTGTCTTCTTCTTTTTTATTAATAATGTTATCTTCTTTCATAAGTTGCCTTCCTCTTCATCTCACTAATTTTCTCTGCCATTAGAGAGGCTGTCCAAGAAGAAATCTGATCAAGCTCGGAGAGGAAAGATTGATCTGAATGCATCTGAAGTCACTGAAACACTCCATTATAGGTATTCCAAACTAGAGATAATTAACAAAAATAACTCAAAACACTCATCCAAATGCTAAAATGATTGCTAACTTCCATTTGTTGATAGGATCTTTGTTGCTACATGGAATGTAGGTGGCAAATCCCCACCTAGTAACTTGAATCTTGATGATTGGCTTCATACCTCACCTGCTGCAGACATATATGTGCTTGGGTACATTCAAATTTTTCATCCTTTTTTCAAATTTCGATAAACTAATTTCAAGTGCATCCAGTGAAGTAGTTGTTAAACTTGAAACCTCAGATTTCAGGAAATTGTCCCTCTTAATGCCGGAAATGTTCTTGGAGCAGAAGACAATGGTCCTGCAAAGAAATGGGTGTCTCTCATTAGAAAGACACTGAACAATCTCGCCGGCAATAGCAGCAGCGGTAGCTTCCAGACCCCCTCCCCTATTCCCAATCCTGTCATGGAGTTGGATGATGATTTTGAAGGAACGTCTACTAGACCAACAAGTTTCTTCCAACGTCGATCATTCCAGTCCTTGAGCCGTAGTATGAGAATTGATGGAGATATTTTGGCTCCACAACCAAGGCTAGATCGTCGGCATAGTGTTTGTGAGCGAGTTATGTTTGCAAACAGAAGAAGTGACTATGATCCCAATTATCGATGGGGCGGCTCTTCAGATGATGATAACATTAGTGGAGATTCACCTAGCACAACAACATACTGTTCACCAGTGTCCTATGGCTATGGAGCTTCCACATCAATGGAGGCAGGGCAATCAAGGTAAGTAAGAAAAAAGTTGTTCTTGTTCATATCAGCTATTTCATCAATGTTAGACAACAACAAAACAAACATGCTTTTTAATGGCTGTTTCAGATACTATTTAGTGGCAAGCAAGCAAATGGTTGGAATATTTCTTACCATATGGGTAAGAGGGGAGATAAGAGAGAGTATAAGGAACTTGAAGGTCTCTTGTGTTGGCCGAGGGTTGATGGGCTATCTCGGTAACAAGGTATGATTCGATAAGATCTTATCTAGCTTTCAGTGCATATTTACTCTGAAAATTCCTGATCGAGCGAAATTTCTCTTCTTTCTCAATCATTGTATCCAAATAGAAGTATGGAATAACAATGTGCCATCTGCAAGTGTGGGATTGTTAATTTCTTCAAGTAGATTGAGAGTTATGAAAACCACATTACTTGCATTCTTAAATCTGTTTCTTCTCAGGGATCAATTTCAGTCAGCATGTCTTTGCACCAAACAAGCTTCTGCTTCATCTGCAGCCATTTGACTTCCGGACAGAAGGATGGAGATGAACTAAGAAGGAATTCAGATGTGATGGAGATTATAAGAAAGACGAGATTCCCACCGGTCGGTGGGTTTTATGATGAAAGGTCACCTGAAACTATCCTCGAGCATGAGTGAGTGTGTTCAAATTTACTTGGTAAATTAGTCCTAAATTTATATTTTGTAGAAATCTCATGTTGTTGCTTTCGATCCTCTTTCTTTGTAGTCGAATAATTTGGCTCGGGGATCTAAATTACAGAATTTCTCTTTCGTATCGCTCTGCCAAGGCTCTTGTCGAAATGAGGAACTGGAAAGCTCTGTTGGAGAAAGATCAGGTAGCTAGGCAAATAATTTACTTTTCATCTACAAGAAATTTTAGTTGTCTGAACATCTTCAAGAAATTTATTCCTTTAAAGCAGCTTCGGATAGAACAAAGATGGGGTCGGGTGTTTCAGGATTGGAATGAAGGGAAAATATATTTTCCTCCCACTTACAAATATTCAAACAACTCAGACAGATACACAGGAGACGACATGAACTTGAAAGAAAAACGTCGAACACCTGCATGGTAATTAACACCTATAGTAGATTCCTTCCTTGCAGAATGTATTCAACAGACTTGTACTCATGACCTTGTTCAATTACTTAGGTGCGATAGAATCCTGTGGTATGGAAGTGGCCTCAACCAGCTCTCTTATGTACGCGGAGAATCGAAATTCTCCGACCATAGACCGGTTTCTAGCATTTTTATAGCAGAAGTCGAGTCAATTAATCATAGCCGAATACAGAACATGAATTGCTCTAGCTCTCAAGTGAACATAGATGAACTTTTGCAGTTCTCCAATGGGTATACAGAGCTGAATTTCTTTTGAAGAGTGCATCAATACAGTTGGCTTAAACAGGATCTTCCTTGTATATTCATTCAACAATCCTTTCACTGATAAAGGTAATTACTTTCCCTTCGATGCTATTAGTAACATATGAAACTTAGATCGAGTGTTTACTCTCTACTTACAGTTCGAATTTCTCGATTATTCCCAGCAACTGATTTGCTAAAGGTCAATGGTGAACCCAAGGATTGCAAGCTTTTTTTCCTTTGATGTTCTGGTAAGTCCTATGATTATGAACAACCATAATGTCCATTTCTGTTTCATAAGAAAGTAAGAATAGGTTAGAGTGACTATTCTGCCTTTTTCAGTTTATCAATTTCAAGTTGGTCTGTCTTTCTTTGAAGATACAAACAGGAAGAGAGGCAAATAGTATGGGGCAAAAGAGATTGAACCTTCAATGGAGAACATTAGCCTCAGTAGTCGGAACCAAGTTTGTTCAAATGAGCAATCAATGGACACAAGAATTCTTGCTCTAGGTGACACAGAGCTATAAAGAGATCCTGACAGAACTAACATAAGCGACAGTTCATCATCAACCACAGGCCAAACTACTCGAGTCCCTTTTTTTTATTGGTACTTTTGATCATTTTATGTCAGGGCAGGTGAAAACTTGCAGTTTGGGGTGGAAAAGTAGGAAGCTGACAATAATAACATTTACCATTCTTTTTCATTTTGTATTCTAGAAAAAAAGGGCAATGAACATCTTCATGCACACTCATTGCACTGGGGATAAAGAAGTGTAGGCTATAATAAGCTGTTGCAAGAGCATGGGCAATGATCTTTAAACTGCAAAAGGCTATTCTTATGACACTCTCTACAGATTCTGGTGTCGTGTTTCTTCTTTTTTGTTTCAAGGGCAGCTGTTAGAAAAAGCTAGAGACGAACAGTTACAGAGAAATGGATGAGTTTACTCATTCAACTGCTCAATCAGATTAATATCTCAATTATATCCCTGGAAATGGGGGAGGCAATGGCTTCCGGACGTGCATGGCTGCATGCATGCATGCATGCATGCAGGACTCCAATTATGATGTCATCGACTCGTGCAGTGGACGTCCTGTCCACCGGATGACGAATTAGATTTTGTACGTCATCATCTGCATGCTTGTCTTTGAAAACTAACATCATAAATTGCCTTTAATGCTTTGGCTAATGTGATGAGACTTCACATCTCTCATCCGATTTCTTCAAGCAAAGTACCAATTGCTTTTGTCATCGCAAGCTGGCCACTGGAGCAGGCTTAAATCAATCACTCCATGTCATGTAGACAGACTCGCCATCATCATCAATCACTCCATTGGACTTGGCAACAACAGTGTGCCCTGCTCCGCTCCTCGCTGGTCACGAGTGCTGCCCCTCTCTCTCTCTCTCTCTCTCTCTCTCATTCACATCGACGATGCAACTGCTTGATTAATTCCACCGATGCAGGGAGTTGCATCGTGCATGCTGCGCTGCTTGTCACTGCTGATCGGCCTGGAGGAGAAGACAATTGGTAAGATTGAGGGTTTGGGGTTTGGACGAGGAGATGCGACGAGAGCAGAGTAGAGCAGAGCAGAGGAGCGGATGATGTCAGAATTGAATTCTGCCATGTCTCTGAAAACCATGCCAGGGACCAGTAAGTGCTTCTTTTAAGGAGGTCAAACCCAACCCCCGCGGATCCCAATGGCCGCGCATGCCTCTGTCGAGCAGGAGGCAGTGGAGTTTGTAGGCTTTACGCTAAGCCCCACAACCGGTTAGCTTGACTAGTGATAAACAACATGACTCTGTTCGTACTTGGATGAATTTTAAAATTTGACAAGAGATCGAAAGGGAGCATTTGAAATTGTAAAGTTTTCAACGGATAAAGTATGAATATATAGTACTATAATTCTCGTTGTTGAGGCTCCTAGTGAGAGGATATAATAATTGAATGCACAAGAAGAGAGGTAATCTTTCTCTGTGTCTGGAATTACGAGAAGTTGTCCTCTTGAGATGATCTAGTGGCTAGCGGCTAGCGCGTGAGATATTATCGTCATGAGGTATGGGGTTCAAATTTTGACAAAATCGAGATAAATGTCTCCCTTATGTACTAATCATTATTCCAACGGATAGTAGCCGTCCGTGATTTACCTCCTTCTTGTTGGTCCTGGGACGGATTGACGGGGGTACTGGGGGCGAGCATATTCGCCTTTTGCTACCATGAAATTATAAAAAGTTGATTCAAATCTTAACTAGAATAAGTTAAATTTCTAATTACAAACTGAATAATTCCGACTTACAAAATTTACTTACAACGAACCTTAATTAGAGAAGGCTTAGTAAAACCTTTCATAATATCATTAGGATCAAAAGAATTTATATATATCTTCATAATAATATTGTCCACTTTAGGTCTAAGTCCTTATGAGTTTATTTTTATACTTTATCTAAAAGATCTCATATTTCCAATAATCCTCCCCTCAAATGAAGAATTACCATTACTTTTATGGTTTGAACCTCCCTTCAAGTATCCGGTCACTTTTAACTTATTATAGACCTCTTCAAGCATTCAATCAACCTTGACCTACTCTAAATTATTATATTTGAGAGTGTCCTAAGATGATCGTCTTAGATATTGCATCATTTAATTTATAAATAAATTCATTATTTAGGTGTACATTCTCTATGTATATAATTTGATCTTAAAATTAACTAATGAACTCCACAATACAGTACATGGCATGAGAGAAATAATGTATTGAAATATTCCCTAATCAATGAATTGATGAGATTGAACATCATCAATTATGTAAAACTAGTATATATTATGTTCCTTTGTTTATTCAAATAGTCAGTCAGAAATATTGGGATATTAAGAATTAATATGTGGATATTGGTTAAGGGTAATTAGTTCATTGGATATCACATGTTATGACACTTCATGTGGTTCCTTACTTGTCAATGAAGATCTCATTGCAGCTCAAGTACAAGTTTCCTTAAACTTGAGGTATTTAAGTCATCTTGGTCATGCAGGTTTATACTTTGACATCTTGTCAATCATCTCCTAGGAGGTGCAAGTCTTGGATGATTGAGTATACAAAGTAAAACATGTCAAACGGATGGTATTCTTGGACATATGTTTGAATAATTTGAATTCATATGACAAAAAACTATTACTTGGGCTAGGTGTGATGTGTTGAACCCCGTGATAGTTTTGATGTGATCAACCAAGTTAGTTAGGTCCTGTTATGTTTGATCTCTGTGTCTGAGTGTGCAGGAGCTTAGGAGCACAGGAAGTCGAGCGGAAGACGCAGCTAGCGAGAAGGACGGCACGGGAAGGGAGCCGACGGGCTCGGTGCGTCCGAAGGACGAGAGAGCTGCGGAAGAGTACTCCGGTGGGCGTGAAGAGCGTGCGCGGCGTTCGAGGGATGTTAAGCCGGGACGGAAGGCTGCTCGAGGAGAAGGCCGGAAACTGGGTTCGGGTGAGCCCTATTCCGGTTGGCCACAATCACCCAAAAGATCGGAGCATCGGAAGTCCACGCAAAAGAGCTGAAAAAGGAGCTGTGCTGGAAAATCCAGCTCAAGGCGCCTTCAACAGTCTTGAAGGCGCCTTCAACTTGAAGGCGCCTTCAAGGCTAGTTCAAGGCGCCTTGAACAGTCAAAATTGACCGTTTGCGCAGCGGATAAAGTTTTATCCGCTGACCGAGCTGGAGGCGCCTTGGACTCTCGGGATAAGATTTCCAGGGCCTATATAAAGGCCCCTGGAGCTAGGAATTAGAACACAACACAAGCATCCAATCTGTAAGCAATTCCTAAGCAACTAGTGAGCTTCCAAAGTGTAAAAGGCTTCTCCGCCTTCAGAGAAGGAGATTTTCTTATTGCGCTTTTTCTACTGTCCTGGATTAACAACCTCCTTGGTTGTAACCAGGTTAAATCTCTGAGTCTGTTCTGTTTCTTTTTCTGTTTCATTAATTTAGTTGCTATTACTTTGCTGATTTTATTTCTGAGTTGAAATCCGAGGAGGGTAGTTTTTGTTCTCTTGTTTTCAGCAATTCACCCCCCCTCTTGCCGGTCTCCGCTGCACCAACAAGTGGTATCAGAGCCTGATCGCCTCAGAAGGACTAACCGCCAACTGAAGCACCACGATCAAGACGATGGCCGGAGCGAACATCCATCCCCCGAAGTTCGACGGAGACTTCGCCACATGGAAGCGTAAAATGGAGGTATTTTTTAAAACGGATTTTGATATTCTTATTACAATGAAATATGGTTTTGCAGCGCCGAAAGACAAAGAAGAAAACACATGGAGTAAGAAGGAGCAAGCCGATTTCGTCGCCAACGGAAAGGCAGAGTTCCACCTGCTCAATGTGCTGCCGCCGTAGGAGGTAAATCGGATCGGAAGCTACAACTCAGCAAAAGATCTCTGGGAAAAATTCCTGGAGCTACACGAAGGTACTTCCGAAGCGAAGCTAGCAAAGCGCGACATCCTCCGGAACCAGATGACGAACCTCCGGATGAACCAAGGCGAGAAGGTAGCGCAACTCCAAGCGAGAATCAAGGAGTTGATAATGCAACTAACGAACCTTGGAGAAGAGGTAACCAATCGGGACTCTATCCGGTACGCGCTCAATGCCTTCCCGAGAACTCCAGAGTGGGCCTCCTTAGTAGATGCATACTACATCTCTAAGGACCTCGAGGTAAGTACGTTAGAACAGTTATTTTAGACTTTTGAACTTCACGAATCTCGAGTTTCAGAGCCAAATGGAGTAGAGAAGACCGGTCAGAACATAGCTCTAAAGGCAAAAGTAATCGGTTCTGACTCCGAAGCCTCGGTCGATGAATCCGAAGCAGCACTACTGGTAAAACGGTTCAATAAGTTTTTTAATTCTAATAAATTTAGACCGCAGAAAAAGAAGCATCAACAAAGAAAAAGGACGGTTCGCTGCTACAACGCAAGAAGAAGGGCACATCAAGGATGGCCCGAAATTAAAGAGAAAGGAGGAAGAAAGGGAAAAATCAAAAGCAAGAAATCGAATCCTCCAAGCACAAGAACCTAAAGGCTACTTGGTCGATTCATCATCCTCCGAGTCGACATCGAAGAATTCTCGGGACACTGATGGCCAACCATCGGCTAGAAGAAATGTCTAGCTCAGAAATGAGCATAGATGAAGGGGAGGAACATCGAAGGAGAAAGCAATGATGAAGGGGAGCATCGCAAGATGAGGTAAGTAAGGTACGTGCCTAAACTCTAAACAGTCTTTTGAGTTTATTAAAGCTTTGTCTAAAGAATTAGATCAATTAGAAAAAGAAAATAAAAATTTGAAATCTGAAAATAAAAATCTAAAATTAGAAATTGAGAAATTAAGAAATAGTCCATGTTTAAATAGATTTCCAAATTCAAAAATTAAAGTTTATGGAAAATTGAACTGGTATATTAGAAACCATCAGGGTCAGCTTAGAAGGATACCCAAAAATTATGTACCCCCTAAGTATCTGAATAACCCTATAGGTAGGAACCTCTATTGGGTTCCAAAATCTGTGCTTAATTAATTGTTTTCAAAAATTAAAAGCTTACAGTGAGAAAATTAAATATTGAAATTCTTTATGGAAGCTTTGTCTAAGGAAGTGGTTGTTGCTCCAATAACCAAGAAGGCCTAGTGCCTCGCCACGACCTGGAAGCTAAAATATTGAAAGAAAATGTTTAATTAACTTTCTGAAAAAACATTTAAAAAATTAGAATTAAATAATGCTTTGAAAGTTTAATCAAACACTTTTGAAAATATTGTTTATAAATTCATTTTTAGAAATAGTTTTTCCTGGAAAAATTCAAAAAGTCTTTTAACTTAGAATTTTTTTTCCCCCCTCTAATTAGAACCCCATTTTTGCTGTAATCAAAGGGGGAGAGAAAAGTACAAGTTTAAGGGGAGTTAGAAAAACTTAAAATTTCTGTTATTATTTTTATAACAAGTGTTGCAATTTTACTAATTGCAAAAATTATGCTTAACTTGTCAGTTTAGTAATTTCTTCTTTAAAATTACTGTTTATGTCTATGTTAAACCCTAACTTGAACTTGGGTTGATGCACATCAAAAAGGGGGAGATTGTTGAACCCCGTGATAGTTTTGATGGGATCAACCAAGTTAATTAGGTCCTGCTGTGTTTGATCCCTGTGTCTGAGTGTGCAGGAGCTTAGAAGCACAGGAAGTCGAGCGGAAGACGCAGCTAGCGAGAAGGACGGCACGGGAAGGGAGCCGACGGGCTCGGTGCGTCCGAAGGAAGAGAGAGCTGCGGAAGAGTACTCCGGTGGGCGTGAAGAGCGTGCGCGGCGTTCGAGGGACGTTAAGCCAGGACGGAAGGCTGCTCGAGGAGAAGGCCGGAAACTGGGTTCGAGTGAGCCCTATTCCGGTTGACCACAATCACCCAAAAGATCGGAGCATCGGAAGTCCACGCAAAAGAGCTGAAAAAGGAGCTGTGCTGGAAAATCCAGCTCAAGGCGCCTTCAACAGTCTTGAAGGCGCCTTCAACTTGAAGGCGCCTTCAAGGCTAGTTCAAGGCGCCTTGAACAGTCAAAATTGACCGTTTGCGCAGCGGATAAAGTTTTATCCGCTGACCGAGCTGGAGGCGCCTTGAACCCAGTTGGAGGCGCCTTGGACTCTCGGGATAAGATTTCCATGGCCTATATAAAGGCCCCTGGAGCTAGGAATTAGAACACAACACAAGCATCCAATCTGTAAGCAATTCCTAAGTAACTAGTGAGCTTCCAAAGTGTAAAAGGCTTCTCCGCCTTCAGAGAAGGAGATTTTCTTATTGCGCTTTTTCTACTGTCCTGGATTAACAACCTCCTTGGTTGTAATCAGGTTAAATCTCTGAGTCTGTTCTGTTTCTTTTTCTGTTTCATTAATTTAGTTGCTATTACTTTGCTGATTTTATTTCTGAGTTGAAATCCGAGGAGGGTAGTTTTTGTTCTCTTGTTTTCAGCAATTCACCCCCCCTCTTGCCGGTCTCCGCTGCACCAACATGATGTAATCAGCCTAGTGGGGAATAACAAGGAACTGACACATAAATCATATCCTGAATCAAGTAGGTATAAGATGAGTGAAAGAAATAGAGACACTAATAACTATAGTTGCTAAAGGGTTCAAAATTGTTCTGGTATCAACTGTAATTTTTTTATTAATTCGAGATCATGATGTACTATTAGGTGTCATTCATAATCAATCTATAATTAATAGTTAATTATGGATAGTCAATATAAACCAAGAATCTATTGATTCACACGCACTATGCGAATATTTGAAAAATATAAAATAAATTTGAGAATTGGATTCTCATATTAAGAGAGATTAAGTATGTACAACCAGACAAAGGGCAAATATGAAAGATATTTGTTGGGATGAAAGTAGAAGTGGAGCACAACTCTTGTAGGAGAGTTGGATGCACTTTGGTTTAATAATAAACCAAAATTGGTTTGGTTTAGTTAAGAATCAAAATTGGTTTGGTTTTTGAACCAAGCTTATTGCAATGGATCAGGTTGGCTTAATGAGTACGATTTTGATCTTGTTTATCAAACCCATATGGAGATGTATTAATATCCTTCCATGGGAGAGAATTACATATCAATCTTTTGGGATTTAGGTCTCCTCCTCCTCCTCCTCTCTCTCTCTCTCTCTCTCTCTCTCTCTCTCTCTCTCTCTCCCTCCCATGTTGCTGATTTTGGCATCGACGCTCCTTGCTGTCAATTTCGACACTAACACCCCTTTTCGCCAATTTTGGTGTCAATGCCCCTTACCCTTGATTTTAGTGTAGACACCCTAGCCACCAGTAGTCGTCTGTGCTCTGGACAATAGCTCCCCTTGCTGTAGATTTTGGTGCTGCTGCCCACCAAATCATGTCGTGAGGTTCTCTCTTAGATCACGTCGTCTTCTTCCTTTGGCTAGTACTGAAGCGGAGTCATGCTTCATTGCTCACGGAGTTGTCTTAAAGGTATCTTGACATTGATACTAATAGAGGCTAGCCTTATGAGGCTAGCTAAATGCTCTCTTCAACGTTTGATTACGAATGCGAAGGTATAACTCCTAAACAAATATTTTATTCTACGATTATGTCTATACATGTATGTTCTTGTGGATGTGTGTGATGCATGTTGTAATAATTTAGGAAATTATTATACTTCCACTGTATGTTTTTGGAAAATAAATTTTAAACACGTAAAGAAACACCCCAACACGGTCACTCTTGATCTGCTCTGAGTCTCCCTGCAAGCATCATTCACTCTTAACCTGCTCCGGGCCTCCCTGCTAGTATCCAGTCACTCTTGACTTGCTTTAGGCCTCTTCTCAAGGATCTAGTCATTATTGACTTGCTCTAGACCTTTTCATAAGTATCTAGTCACTCTTGACTTACTTTAGGCCTCCCTTAAAGTATTTAGTCACGCTTGACCTGCACGGGGCCCTCCTCAAGCATTCGATCACTCCAAATGGTATGATATTATCCACTTTAGGCCTAGGCCCTCATGAATTTATTTTTGGGATCTAACCAAAAGGACTCATGTCAATAGAGATATCTTTAATCTTTTAAACACATGATCTTTTCTATTTATTTCTAATGTGAGACTTTAATTGTGTTCCCTACCACTTGTTAGGACCATGAGAGTTAGAGGGGGAGGGGGAGTGAATTGTTAGTGCAATGGAGCCGGCAAGAGGAGGGTGAATTGCTTGTAAAATAAAAATTAAACCTTTTCTAATCTTTTAACTCAAATTAGTAGCAAAATTATAATAAAGAAATTGAACAACTAAAAATAAAAGAGACTAAAAAATTACATGGTTACAACCTAGGCGGGTGTTAATCCAAGGTAAAAGAAAGCACTAAAAAAACTCCTTCTTTGAAGGTGGAGAAGTCTCTTACACTCATTGGACGTTCAGAAAAATACTAGGAAATGAATACAAGAGTTATTAAATATTTTCTAACTTCAGGGGTCTTTTTATAGTCATTGGAAAACTCTATTTGCAGCTTGAAGGTACCTTCAAGATGGTTCAAGGCACCTTCCATTGGATAAGTTTTATCCATTGAGGATAAAACTCTATCTACGGCTAACGGCTACTAGAAGGTACCTTCTATAGCTGGAAGGCACCTTCGCACTGTTCATCGAAGGCGCCTTCTAAGCTCTGAAAGACACCTTCCATACAACAGAAGGCATATCAGCTCTCATACGCTGATCTCTTCTTGTGTGGGTGATGCTCCAGCTACCTGGAGTTGAGCTCACCCAAACCCAACTCTGACCTTTTCCTTGAGCAGGCTTCCTCCCTGACTTCTCAACCCTCGAATGTCGCACACGTCCTTCTCATTTAACAGTATACTCTTCCGCAGCATTTCGTCCCTCAGATGCACCAAGCTCTTTAGCTCTTTTCCCGTGCCATCATTCTCACTAGCTACGTCTTTCACTCGACTTCTTGTGCTCCTAAACTCCTATACACTTAGACATAAGGATCAACACACACGGGACCTAACTTAACTTGGTTGACCACTTCAAAACTATCATGGGGTACTTACAATCTCTTCCTTTTTGATGTGTATCAACCTAAGTTAAAGTTAGGGTTAAACAAAATAGTGATAACATAATTATGTAAAGAAGTTGTAATTAGAGTAAAATATTACAATACACTGAATTTAAGTACAAGGATAAAAAGTCTAAGTTTCAAAATTTTATCCCTAAATTTTTCCTTAACTCTCCCTTAACTTGAACTTATTTCTCCCATTTTGATCATATCAAAAAGAATTGGGAACAATAAAACTTACGCAACTAATATATTCACAGCAGTAAGATAATATTTTTGTTAGAAATAATTTTCAAATATATTCTATTTTAATAATTAACAAAAATAATTTATTTTACAAACGCAACTAATTTTCAAAAATAAATCCCCAAAAAAATATTTTTTTCAACTCTAAAAAATTCTGCTAATTTTCTTGGATATTGAAAACAAATTGTCTAATACTAAAAAAATCAAGTTCCCAAATTTTCTAATTGCTGAATTTTTTATATTGTAATTTAACTTTTTAGAAAATAATTCATAATAATTAAGATAAAATTTCAAAAATATCAAAAAAAAATTATTATGATAGAAAACATCATGTTTTATTATAAAAAAATAAAAAATTTCAAAAATAAGTCTACAAAGTATTTTTTTAATTTTCAAAATATTGTTTTGGAAAAAAGATTCATAGAAAAATAATTTAACAAAAAAAATTAAAAATTTTTGTTTGTTGATTAAATTATCAGCATAGAAAAAATTTTAAACTTAAAATAGGAAGAGTAGGCATTTAAATAATTTGTTTAAATAAGGTCAAAGATAAAATACATGAAAATCTAAAGTATGCATAAGATTAACTTCAATTATACTAGACATGATTTGGTAATCCAATATAAGTTATTTCCTACTGGATTAATCAGGAATTTTGGTGAAACATAATTTTTAGAAATTTTTCTAATTTATCCTTGGTGATTTCTTATGTACTAATTGACTCTACCACAATTTCTAAATATTGATTTTTGTAAATTGTTTGAACATGCATGGTCATTTTTCAATCTTTCTATTTGCACTTTAAATTTTTTATTTTCTAATTTTAAGTTATCAAATATATCTAATGGCCATGAATTTGCTCAGTTCAATTTTAACCTAGTATTATCTTTTTCTAGTTGTACTATATTTTTGGATAACATCTTGATAAATTCAAAAGATTGTTTGGGAGATAGTGCATGTACCTCACTTACCTTGTGTTCTGACGCTCCCCATTTATCGCAGCTTTCTTCTGAGGATCCTTCCCTTTCATTAATGTTCATCTCTGAGCTGCTTTCATCTTCTCCTTAGTGGTTCACCAATAGTGCTAGTCCAGCATATTCTTTAATTTTTAACTCCGATGATGACTTATCTCATGTTTCTTTTAAGTTTTTGTGCCTTGATTTGGCTGGCTCTTTCTTCTTCTCTTTCGTTCTCAACTCTGGGCAATCATCCTTGATGTGCCTTTCTTCGTTACAATTGTATGATTGGATTTTTCGTTTGCTCCATAAGTGTTTTTTCGTCTGTGACTTAATTTATTAGATTTAATAAATTTATTAAATTTTCTTACCAATAATGATACTTCATCTTCATTAATGGATGCTTCGGAGTCTTGATATTTTATTCTTGCCTTCAGGACAATTGTCTGACTTGGCTTCTTTACTTTTGCACATCTAGATTCGTGAAGTTCTAAAGTAGAAAATAATCTCTCTAAAGAACTTATCTCTCGATCCTTTGAAATATAATAGGAATCTACTATAGGCATCCATTCATGTGCCTTAGGAAAAATATTTAAAGCATACATAAAAGAATCTCAGTTTGTTACCTGTTCTCCGAGATTCATAAGTCTGGTTATTAACTCTGTCATCTTGGCGTGCAGTTGTGCTACTCCTTCTTTTAGTTGTAGGTTGGTCAGTTGGTTCTGGAGCAGATCCCATTTTGCGATCTTGGATTTAGATGCACATTTGTATAGTTCCAGGAACTTCTTCTAAAGTTCCTTTGTTGATTTATAGGCGCCGATTCTACTAACTTTTTGCGGAGGTAGCACGCTTAGCAAATAGAATTTGGCTCATCCATTTACTATGAAGTCTGCTTGCTCTTTCTTTGTCCATGAATACTCTTCTTTTTCATCTCCTTGTTGGTCTTTGGGGGCTATAAAATCATATTTTATAATTACAAGAATCTCAAAATCCACTTTAAAAGATACCTCCATCTGGTGTTTTCATTGCACAAAGTCTCCTTCAAATTTTGGTGGATAAATGCTCGATTCGACCATTGTCTCAATACTTTAGTTGGCGGTTAGTTGTTCTGAGGCGTTCTGGCCTTGATACTAATTGTTGATGTAGCGGGACCGACAAGAGGGGGGGGTGAATTGCCTATAAAATAAAAACTAAACCTTTCCCGATCTTTTAACTCAAATTAGTAGCAAAATTATAATAAAGCAATTGAACAACTAAAAATAAAAGAGGCTAAAAAGTTACTTGGTTACAACTTAGGTGGTTGTTAATCTAATTAAAAAGAAAATACTAAAAAACTCCTTCTTTGAAGGTGGAGAAGCATCTTACACTCGTTGGATACTCAGAAAATTCTAGGAAATGAATACAATAGTTGTTAATATTTCCTAACTCCAGGGGTATTTTTATAGCCCCTGGAAAACTCTATCCGCAGCTTGAAGGCGCCTTCAAGATGGTCCAAAGAACCTTCCATTAGATAAGTTTTGTTCGATGAGAATAAAACTCTATCTATGGCTAACGGCTACTAGAAGGCGCCTTCTATAGCTGGAAGGTGTCTTCGTACTATTCATCAAAGGTGCCTTCCAAGCTAAGGAAGGCGTCTTCCATACAGTAGAAGGCAAATCAACTCTCATACGTTGATCTCTTCTTGTGTGGGTGATGCTCCGGCTACCCGGAGTTAAGCTCACCTGAACCCAACTCAGACCTTCTCCTTAAGCATATTTCCTCCCCGGCTTCTCATCCCTCGAAAGTTATGCACGTTCTTCTCGTTTATCAGTGTACTCTTCCTCGATATCTCATCCCTCGGATGCACCAAGCCTATTGGCTCCTTTCCCGTGTCATCTTTCTCGCTAGCTGCGTCTTTCATTCGACTTCTTGTATTTCTAAGCTCCTACACACTTAGACACAAGGTGTTAGGATATATACTAAAACCCTAGCTTTTTGTATGAACATTTATTTTGTAATAAGTGTTGGTGCGGGAAGCATCCGACGATCGAACTTGTGTTTTGATAACGGCAAAGAATTCAAAGTTAAGATGTTTTTTAGTCTAACAAGTCTACTTGAGGATTTCAGGAAAGTCCTAGCTGTGGTTAGGCAAAGGGAAAACCCTAGGGGGCGGTAACCCTAGGTCATAGGGGGTGGTAACCCTATGCGGAAAGTCTTGGCAGGTCGATGGCTTCAGGCAAAAGTCCTAGGGGGTGGTTGTTGGTGCAACATCCCTCAGGTCAAGGTTGACCTGGTTGACCAAGCTGAGTCTTGGTTTGGGTTTAGATGTTTGACAATAAGATATTGATTGAAGAAGAGTCAAGTAGGTCAAGGATGACCGGATACTTGACTGGGAAGTCCTAACTGGGATGTTAGGCAGGAAGAAAATCCTGGTGAGTGAAGCCAGGTGAAAGACCTAGTGAGTGAAGCTAGGCAATTGGGAAGTCCTAGTGAGTGAAGCTAGGCAGGAGAAAAATCCTGGTGAGTGAAGCCAGGTGAAAGACCTAGTGAGTGAATCTAGGCAATTGGGAAAGTCCTGGTGAGTGAAGCCAGGCAAGAGAAATCCAGATGGGTCAAGGTTGACCAGACATCTGGTGAGAGTCCAAGTAGGTCAAAGGAATTGACCGGATACTTGGCACGAGGAAGAAAAGTCCAAGTAGGTCTTAGGGAGTGACCGGATACTTGGCAAGAAGAGAAAAGTCCAAGTGGGTCAAAGGGATTGACCAGACACTTGGTGAGAGAGTCCTAGCTGGTCAAGGGTGACCGGATGCTAGGTCTTATGTACCAACAAGTCATGGTTGACTAGATGTTGGTTTAGGGGGCTTTGGGCTTGGTTTTGGGCAAAAACCAAGGTTTGGATTGATCCGTGGATTGATCCAGCAGGTTTGGATTGATCCGTGGATTGATCCAGCAGGTTTGGATTGATCCGTGGATTGATCCAGCAGGTTTGGATTGATCCGTGGATTGATCCAGCAGGTTTGGATCGATCAGTGGATCGATCCAGAAGATCTGGATCGATCCACCGATCGATCCGGTGAGTCCCCACGAACAGAACCTCTTTGGATCGATCCGTGGATCGATCCAGAGGTCCCAATCGATCAGTGGATCGATTGGGACGCTGCTGCTTCGCGCGATAAGTGCTGGATCGATCCGTGGATCGATCCAAAGCCTCCCCAATCGATTGGGAGCAATCCAATCGATTGGGATTCGACCGTTGGCGTCGTTTATAGCTGTTGGCGTGCGATTTCTTCAGCAGAACTTCACCGATTCATTCCAGATTCAACACAGCTCCTCCCCAGCACTCTCCAAGCTCGTGATCGCCAGTTCTTGAAGGTTCTTGGGAGCTTTCCAAGTCAAGAGGCGGATCAAAGCCAAGAGGAAGAAGTTAGGGTTAGGGTTTTTACTGCACATCTTGTAAGCTTTTGCTTATCTTGTATTTCCCTTTCTTCTTCTTGTACTGAGAGTATTGTAGGGCTTCTCCGCCCTTGGTAATTACCATAAAGGAGTGTTATTCATAGTGGAGGGTGTGTGCGTTGGTGTGGATCCTTGGATTAGTCATCTCCATTGGAGGTGGATACCAAGTAAACTCCTAGTGTTAGCGTGTTTGTGTTTGTTTATGTATTTTCCGCTGCGCATTCTTGAAGAAACAAGCAACACCGAGCAACGAGCACGCGACGAGCTATTCACCCCCCCCCCCCCCTCTAGCTACTTTTGGTCCTAACAAGTGGTATCAGAGCGAGGCCGCTCTTCACCGGAATCATCGCCGGAAGGGTCAAGCATATCAAGAAAAGCTAGAGGGTGAAGAAGTTGGAGCAAATTCTTCAAGTTCAAGACTTTATCAAGCTCAACTTCAAGATGCAATTCCAAGATGGGCTTGGATTTGACACAAGGGTGGCTCCACCATACACTTCTACGAGTTTCGATTCTTGGAAATCAAGAATCGAAAATTTTCTTATGATGGAGATAGAGCAATGGTTTGCTCTAATGGAAGGCTTCAAGGCTCCAAGAAATTCAAAGGGCAAAGTTCTAAAGAAAAGCAAATGGAGCCCGGAGCAAGTCCAAAGGTGTGAGGCAAATGACAAAGTGACCAAGCTTTTGGTCAATTTATTGCCAAGCACCATCCTTTGCAAAATTGGAGAGTTTGAAGATGCAAAGGAGCTATGGAGCAAATTGGCCAAGCTTCATGAAGAGATCCCCTCCACTGTACAAGATCATGAAGAATCCAGAGAGGGTGACTCTTTGGAGCAAGACCAAGAGGAGGACTCCGAGGTTGAGAGATGCTCAACCTCCGAAGAAGAGGAAATCCAAGAAGCTTCATCCTCAAGGGAATGCAACGAAGGGAACAAGGAGGGAGCATACTCCTTGTTTCATGTTCAAGATGATGAAGCCTCCACCTCTAGGATTGAGGGGAGCAATCCGTGACGCCGGATCAAGAAGAAGGAGAAGCTTCTACATCCGGGTCAAGTGAAGAAGAAGAAGATGGTGCCACCTCCGAAATTCAAGAAATAGCAAATGGAGGAGCAAGTGCCATCCCTACACAAGAAGGTATAAATGTTTCAATTAAAAATAAAAATCATATAATATGTTTTGAGTGTAAGGAAAGTGGGCACTACAAGAGCAAGTGTCCCAACTTGGCCAAGAAGAAGGGTCAAGTGACGCAAAAGGGCAAGGAGAAGCCCGAGGAGACCATTCCCGGAACAAAGAAGAGCAAGGAGCATATCATATGCTTCTCTTGCAATCAAAAGGGACATTACCGGAGTCAATGCCTCAAGGGGAAGAAGATGGTCAAGGCTCAAGGAGGCATTAGTCAAGGGGGAGCCTCCAAGGTAAAGAAGAAGGTAACATTTATTGAGCCTACTCCTTTACATTATGGTAAAAAGCATGATAGTTCTAATTTTTATCATTTTAATGCGATTTATCATAAGAATAGGAAGCATGAGGGCTTTAAGGAAAAGCATGTGGCCCTACATGCCAAAACTACTACACCTAAGGCTAGGAATGTAGGTAAAAGTCTAGGCAAGAACTCTAAGGATTGTAGCTACAAGCCTAGAAACAAAAATGCTCATGGACTTAATGGAAAACCAAAGACTAAGGACTTAGTGATGGAAAATCAAGTCTTGAGGTCAAGACTTGATAAAATGGAAAAGACCCTAAGAAGGATGGAAAATATCTTATTAGGCCAAAATGAGCATAGCCTAGGTCTAGGAGCACAAAGGTCATCCAATGGTCATAGAGGTTTGGGATACAAACCCAAAGCTAAAAAGGATGTGCCTAGTTATCATAGGGTTCCATATAGCTATGGAACAAACCCTGAGTCTAGAGGTCAAGTCCAAGATACAAGGAAGATATCCTAGAAGTATCTTTGCAACCAAAGTGACTAAGACTTCTAAGAAGTCTAAGAAAGTCACTAACAAGGTCACAAGAGAGGCTATCCCTAGAGTTGACCTAGAAAATGTGACCAAGGCTTCTAAGAAGCTCAACAAGGTTACTAGGAAGGTATCTAGGAAGTTATCCTAGTGAGTACCTAGAGCATCCAAGGAGCACCAATAGGTGTTGGGTTCCTAGGAGCATCTTCTCTACCCATAGATGGGTTAGAGTGTCAACTCTGATTAGAAGGGTAGTTAACCCAACTTTGAGGAAATTGACACTCAAGGAGCATTTTCAAGGTTTTGTTAACCTTTGAAAATGAAATGGAATTATTATTTACTCCTTGAAAGAGTAAAATGTGCCTAATGGTGGAAAATTGATTTTATCTTAAAAAGGCATAAATTGGGAAAACCTAGAGAAATCCCAAGTTGGGATTTTGGTATTCTCTTATAAATTTTAAGGCACTCCGGGCCTTGATTTATGTGATTACTCTTGAGGAAAAATGGAATATGCCAACATTTGAGGATAAGCTTAATTTCAATTGGCATAAATTAATCAAGAGAATTAGAAATGCCCATTTAGGTTTTGGCACTCTCTTGAAGCACTTTGGGCAATCTAGGGTTTAAGTTTTAGGATTAGCTAAGATTAACGATACTTAGATAGGTAATCTAGGTATATTTTATTTATGCTAAACCTTGCCATGATTGTTTGCTCATAATATGCCATGACATCATATTTTATCTTATTTGTATTTTGCATTCATGACTTATCATGAAAAATACAAAAATACCATGTCATGACATACATACATCATGTAGTTATAGGAATCTTTCTTTTGAAAGCTATTTTATTTTGATGTATGCCATAACATTATCATGCATTATGTTTATTTCCTTAAAAATTAAGGACATATGGCATTAGTTAAACAAGTGGCATTTGTTGTAAACAAGTGACATTTGTTTAACAAGTAAATCAACAAGTAACATCCTTTGTGGATGTCTACCTCTCAAAATGCCTAGATAGATATGCATGATCCCTAGAATAGGGCAAAACCAAAATCTTACATCTCACAAAGACCTATAAGATGACTTGTATGTGTTTCAGTGCACATTAGATAAAAGTGAGATGTTAGGATGATGAACAAAACTCAAGATGTTTATTTAGTGCATTCTTTTGAGTTTTAAGTGTTAGGATCGTTCGTACTCGGCTAGAGAGGGGGGGTGTGAATAGCCGCCCCAAATCGCTCGTTTCTTTCTACAAATCAGGTTAGCGCAGCGGAAAATACAACAAAGAAACGAAAGAGAAGAAAAACCAAACCTTAACACAAGGATGTAACGAGGTTCGGAGATTAGGGCTCCTACTCCTCGGCGTGTCCGTAAGGTGGACGAGCCCTGTCAATCCGTCGGTGGATGAATCCCCGGAAACCCGGCTAATAAATACTCCTTATGGGTGGAGAAACCTCGCCACAGTCTTTTGCAACAGCAAACAAAGGAGTACAACAATAGAGACAACAAACAAGAACAACAGAAATTGTAAAACACTTGCTTGCCTCTTGTTGTCGACTGGAACCTTGATGAAGCAGCAGCTTCTCAGATCCAGCAGCTAGAACACCAGCAGGAAACTCACGCAGAGCTTCAGCAGCGATGAGAGCTCAGCAAAGCTCAAGAGCACACCAGCAGCTCGGTAGCAGAAGAGAAGAGGAAGGAGAGAATTCACCGAAGTCCTGTAGCCCTCTTTTATACCTGCGAAGAAGAAGAGCAGAGAACTAGCCGTTGCGTCGCAACGGCTAGATTCCTGATCGGTCCATGGACCGATCAGGGAACCTCCTGATCGGTCCACAGACCGATCAGGCTTCGGTCCCTCATCTGATCGGCGTCTCCTGATCGGTCTGTGGACCGATCAGGGAACCTCCTGATCGGTCCATAGACCGATCAGGCTTCGGTTCCTCAGCCACTGATCTATGCCTGATCGGTCTGCCGACCGATCAGGCCATGGGTGGATCGGTCAGCAGACCGATCCACGGCTTTCTTCTCGCGAGGTTGCGTTGCCTCCTGATCGGTCTCCAGACCGATCAGATTACAATCAGTGAGCCACTGATCTGATTCTGATCGGTCACCAGACCGATCAGGGCAAACGCAGTATCACTGGATCGGTCACCAGACCGATCCAAACTTCTTAGCCCTAAACCTAAGGCTTCCACACCAACATCCGGTCAACCTTGACCTGTTGGTACATCATACCTAGCATCTGGTCACTCCCTTGACCTGCTAGCACTCCCCGCTAAGTGTCCGGTCAATCCTTTTGACCCACTTAGACTTCTCCACACCAGATGTCCGATCACCCTTGATCCATCTGGATTTTTCCCTTGCCCGGCTTCACTCACCAGGACTTTCCACACTGCCTAACATCCCAGTTAGGACTTTCTCACTGCCTGGCTTCACTCACCAGGACTTTCCAACTGCCTAACATCCCAGTTAGATGTCCGATCACCCTTGATCCATCTGGATTTTTCCCTTGCCCGGCTTCACTCACCAGGACTTTCCACACTGCCTAACATCCCAGTTAGGACTTTCTCACTGCCTGGCTTCACTCACCAGGACTTTCCAACTGCCTAACATCCCAGTTAGGACTTTCCCTCGTGCCAAGCTCCCTGCTTGGACTTCTCCGTGCCAAGTCTCCATACTTGGACTTTTCGCGTGCCAAGCTCCCTGCTTGGACTTTTCCAGTGCCAAGTCTCCATACTTGGACTTTTCCAGTGCCAAGCTCCCTGCTTGGACTTTTCCGTTGCCAAGTCTCCATACTTGGACTTTTCCAGTGCCAAGCTCCCTGCTTGGACTTTTCCGTTGCCAAGTCTCCATACTTGGACTTTTTCCCGAATCAGGTCAACCAGGTCAACCTTGACCTACGGTTGCACCAATAATCTCCCAAACATCTATTCTTGTCCCATATCAAGAATACAACTCTTCCACGAGTGTCAAACATCAAAATACAACTCAACTAGGTCAACCTTGACCTAAGGTTGCACCAATAATCTTCCTAAGTCAAACATCAAAATACAACTCGAGTCAGGTCAATCAGGTCAACCTTGACCTAAGGTTGCACCAACATTAAGTTCATCAAAACACATAGTTATGTGTTTTCCCATCATTGGGAAAGCTAATGTACAAGTCATGTGCATTATGCCCAAGGAACATGATGGGATATTGGTTTTGAAAATGTTTTTAAAATGTTTTTGAAAAACTTTGGTGAAGGCTATCTTTTGATAGTAATCACCATTGAATAGTTAGACACAAACTTGAAGAAAACGCTAAAGTTTTTGCAAGTTTTCAAGTTTGTGTCAATCTTTGAAAATATAAAGTATTTTCATAGAAAGCTATTTTTCCATGATTAAGTATGCCCTAAATAATGTCTATACGAAATTTCATGATTTTTGGATTTTTGTAGAATTTTCTAGGGGTTTCTGAAGTTGATTGAAATGGAATTTCAGCAACTATCAGAACTCCGATCGATCCATGGATCGATTGGAGTTCCTGAATCGATCCGTGGATCGATTCAGAAGGTAAATCTCACGAGCAGAAGCTCGCTGGATCGATCAGTGGATCGATCCACACATACTGAATCGATCAGTGGATCGATTCGGTTGGTTCAATCGATTGGATCCCAACTCCAATCGATCCAAGTTGCTGATTTTGGCTGGGAAGGCCTGACTTTAGCATCTTTGAACCATGGTTAGTCTATGTAACCATTCCAAACCCTTAAAATACATTTGTATACATAAAAAGAGTGTTTTCGTGTTGAAAACAAGGATGGAATGGTTAAGGAAGACTTCATTGAAGTTTAGGTTGAGGTTTGTTTCAAATTTTGAACATTTGAACCTCAAAACTTCTAAATCTGGGTTTCCTAAAGGTTTAGGGATTCCAAGTCATTGTTGGTGCAATGACAGAAGTTACCACCATGTCTTTAGGGGGAGGGACTCTTTAAAGGCATGAAAATTATTTTTCATGAACCTTGGAAGGTGGTTAACCTTCTTTAAAGAAAATGCTCATGGACGAGCTTTTGAACTTGAAATGGGGAGTGGATATCCTCATTATTTCAAGTGGGAACTCAAGATGTTAGAAAATGCTCAAGGTTGGGTATTTGTCTACATTGAGGAAGAAGTTAAGGATAAATGAAGGGTATGGGACCTTCATTATCATGTTGGTTCAATGAGTGAAGTTGTAACCAATGATGAGCAACTCTTCAGGGGGAGAGTTTTCAACAAATGGATTTGTTGAAGTGTGCCCAAAGAGGGGGCATAGGTTGATGTGTGCCAATAGGGGGAGAATGAAAGGACGTGTGAAAGGGAGTAAGTTAGGCTTTCATTATCTAAGAGGGAGTTTTCCCTCTTAGGGGGAGAATGAAAAGCTTAACTTATGCTTTCATTACCTAGTGGCATGAAGAATGAGGCTATGGGATTAGCCAAACTTACATGTGGCATTGTAAGTGTTATTGTGGTATTGTCAAACATCAAAAAGGGGGAGATTGTTGGTGCAACATCCCTCAGGTCAAGGTTGACCTGGTTGACCAAGCTGAGTCTTGGTTTGGGTTTAGATGTTTGACAATAAGATATTGATTTAAGAAGAGTCAAGTAGGTCAAGGATGACCGGATACTTGACTGGGAAGTCCTAACTGGGATGTTAGGCAGGAAGAAAATCCTGGTGAGTGGAGCCAGGTGAAAGGGCATAGGTTGATGTGTGCCAATAGGGGGAGAATGAAAGGACGTGTGAAAGGGAGTAAGTTAGGCTTTCATTATCTAAGAGGGAGTTTTCCCTCTTAGGGGGAGAATGAAAAGCTTAACTTATGCTTTCATTACCTAGTGGCATGAAGAATGAGGCTATGGGATTAGCCAAACTTACATGTGGCATTGTAAGTGTTATTGTGTTATTGTCAAACATCAAAAAGGGGGAGATTGTTGGTGCAACATCCCTCAGGTCAAGGTTGACCTGGTTGACCAAGCTGAGTCTTGGTTTGGGTTTAGATGTTTGACAATAAGATATTGATTGAAGAAGAGTTAAGTAGGTCAAGGATGACCGGATACTTGACTGGGAAGTCCTAACTGGGATGTTAGGCAGGAAGAAAATCCTGGTGAGTGAAGCCAGGTGAAAGACCTAGTGAGTGAAGCTAGGCAATTGGGAAGTCCTAGTGAGTGAAGCTAGGTAGGAGAAAAATCCTGGTGAGTGAAGCCAGGTGAAAGACCTAGTGAGTGAATCTAGGCAATTGGGAAAGTCCTGGTGAGTGAAGCCAGGCAAGAGAAATCCAGATGGGTCAAGGTTGACCAGACATTTGGTGAGAGTCCAAGTAGGTCAAAGGGATTGACCGGATACTTGGCACGAGGAAGAAAAGTCCAAGTAGGTCTTAGGGAGTGACCGGATATTTGGCAAGAAGAGAAAAGTCCAAGTGGGTCAAGGGATTGACCGGACACTTGGTGAGAGAGTCCTAGTGGCCAAGGGTGACCGGATGCTAGGTCTTATGTACCAACAAGTCATGGTTGACTAGATGTTGGTTTAGGGGCTTTGGGCTTGGTTTTGGGCAAAACCAAGGTTTGGATTGATCCGTGGATTGATCCAGCGAGTTTGGATTGATCCGTGGATTGATCCGGCAGTTTGGATCGATCGGTGGATCGATCAGAAGATCTGGATCGATCCACCGATCGATCGGGAGATCCCAACAGAACCTCTTTGGATCGATCCGTGGATCGATCGAGGTCAATCGATCGATGGATCGATTGGGGGCTTCTTGTCGCGATAAGTGCTGGATCGATCCGTGGATCGATCCAGAAGTTTTTCCAGAGCACAGAGGCGCTCTGGATCGATCCGTGGATCGATCCAAAGCCTCCCCAATCGATTGGGAGCAATCCAATCGATTGGGATTCGACCGTTGGCGTCGTTTATAGCTGTTGGCGTGCGATTTCTTCAGCAGAACTTCACCGATTCATTCCAGATTCAACACAGCTCCTCCCCAGCACTCTCCAAGCTCGTGATCGCCAGTTCTTGAAGGTTCTTGGGAGCTTTCCAAGTCAAGAGGCGGATCAAAGCCAAGAGGAAGAAGTTAGGGTTAGGGTTTTTACTGCACATCTTGTAAGCTTTTGCTTATCTTGTATTTCCCTTTCTTCTTCTTGTACTGAGAGTATTGTAGGGCTTCTCCGCCCTTGGTAATTACCATAAAGGAGTGTTATTCATAGTGGAGGGTGTGTGCGTTGGTGTGGATCCTTGGATTAGTCATCTCCATTGGAGGTGGATACCAAGTAAACTCCTAGTGTTAGCGTGTTTGTGTTTGTTTATGTATTTTCCGCTGCGCATTCTTGAAGAAACAAGCAACACCGAGCAACGAGCACGCGACGAGCTATTCACCCCCCCCCTCTAGCTACTTTTGGTCCTAACAGTGGTAACCCTAGGTGAAAAGTCCTGGTGTCGCGAACCAGGTGAAAGACTGGACTAGCCGGGGAAGCGAATGTCCAGCAGAAAGTCCGGAAGCATCGAGTGCTGAGCAAAAGTCCAGTCGATCTGGAGGATCGACTTGCAACAGGTAAATCTCCTGAGTGGAGTAGGTGAGGACGCGTTCCTCGCAGAGGGAACAGTAGGCGTCGGGTCGACCTAGTGCTTCCGGCTGGAAATCCAAAGTCAGACTCGGACAGTCCGAAGACTGTCAATTATTATTTACTATGTTTTATCAGATTCTAACACTGTGTTGCAGGGTATTTTGCTCGGACTAACCTTTGTTTGCAGGTGAGGAGCCTGCTGGAAAAAGGCTGTCCGGGCGCCCGGGATGGATCCGGGCGCCCGGGACCAAACTTTATCCCTACCGCGACTTCGCCACGTGGAGCATCCTGGTTGGTTGGCCACGTCACACTCTAGGCGCCCGGAAGGGATCCAGGCGCCCGGAACCGCATATAAAAGGAGGGTTGAGGTGCAGCTTCAAAGTACAACGAATTCTAAGTGATCTTTCATCAACACGTTGCTCCAAAAGACGCTCCGAAGTGCTACTACAAGTGCCCGACGACCCGAAACTTCAGAATTAGCATTTCTTGTTGTCGGTATAATTTTTTATAGCTTTTATTTGTACTCATAATTGTAATCCTTTAACGAGCTTATAGTTGTTGCCCACCGGAAGCGATCAAGGATCGCGGGCCTTCGAGTAGGAGTCGACTTAGGCTCCGAACGAAGTAAAATCGACCTGTCTCTTTGTGTTGTTTCTTTATTTTATTTCCGCTTATTCCGCTGCACGTTTTAACTCCGATAGTTTTCCGATAATCGAACGAAATAGCCACGAGCGCTATTCACCCCCCCCTCTAGCGCTTCTCGATCCAACAATTGGTATCAGAGCGGGGTAGTCTTGAATCAGTGCAACCACTATTCGAGACAAGTTTTTCGTGGTTTTGTTCGAAGTCGATTAGAATTTAGCCTCATAGCTATATTCTAATCTCTTTTCACGAATCGATTTTGCTCAAAAGTGGTCAATACCACTTGAGCTCGTTATTTTTCCTCCCGCACTACTAATCCAAGATTTAGTCTTGGAATAGATCTTGTTGTTTCTATTTTTTTAGATCTAAATGGCCCAACAAGAAGGATTCAGACCGTTAGTCCCCATTATTTTCGAAGAAGACTTGGATATTGGAAGGCGAATCGAAATTATCTAAAGATCGATTCGACACCTAGATGATCGTAAAAACAGGATTGCAACTGATGCAGACGGTAAGCCTACATCCTGTGAGGGAGCCAACATTTATCAAAAGGTGGAAGCAGACGCCAAAGCCCTCCAATGCGGCCTTACCAAAGAAGAGCTCAACAGAGTCGGTCCATTCTCCTCCGCAAAGGAACTATGGGAGAAACTGATCGAACTACACGAGGGCACCTCAGAAACCAAGGTGAGTAAACGTGATTTGTTACTAAATAAGCTATATAATTTGAAAATGCAGGAAGGCGAGACGGCAAGCTCTTTGCACGCCCGAATTCAAGATATCCTGAATTCTCTACATGGAATCGGACAGAAGGTAGAAAACAGAGATATAATAAGGTATGCCCTTAACTCATTCCCTAGGAGTACACTATGGGCATCAATGGTAGATGCCTATAAAGTCTCTAAGGATTTGTCCTCCTTGAAATTAGACGAATTATTTAGTGAATTCGAACTCCATGAACAAACTAATGCACAACCATCCGAGAAAGTGATTGCTTTGGTTGCAGGAACGAATTGAACTCGGGAATCAAGAGGACGACGAAAAATTAAATCGGAATCAGAAGATGAACCTGACACAGAAGATTCAAAAGATGAACTGACCAGCGAACTTGTGAATCTTGTAAAGAAGCTCTACAAGAAGAAGAAGGGCTTCAACAAGAAAGATCTAAAGAAGGCAGTCCAATCCAGGGAGGTCCAACAAAACTCAAAGGTGAAGTTCGAAGTCACATGTTACGGGTGCAATCAGAAAGGGCATATCAAGGCCAACTGTCCCAACCAAAAGGAGGCCAAAAAGCAAAGAAGAAAGAAGGCCCTAAAGGCAACCTGGGACGAATCTTCTTCGGAGGACGAAGACGACGAACTCGACCAAACGAGTTTACTCGCATTGATGGCCCGGGACCAGATCATCGAATCCGAAAGCGAGTCAGAAGCCGACTCCGAGCAAAGCCACGGATCCGCATCCGTTTCCGAAGGGCCAGACTCCGCTGTAAGTATTTCTAGGCTTAATAATTTAGTCAATTATTTACTTCGCAAATTAGCCAAGTCAAATTTGAAAATTAAGTCACTTTTAAAAGAAGTAACCATTCTTAAAGGAGTAACTAACTCAAAATCTTTAACTGAAGATTCAACTCAAGTACAACAACTTGAGAAAGAAAATTCAAATCTAAAAAATCAGTTAAATGATTTAAAAATTACTTTAGAAAAGTTCTCTCTGGGCTCCAAGAATTTGGATCTAATTCTTGGGACACAAAGAGCCGTCTACAATAAGACTGGGCTAGGATATAAAAGTAAAAACAAATATAAATCGTATTCATCCTTAATAAACAAACAAAGTAGTAAATCAGTCCAAGCATGGGTCCCCAAGTCCAAATTGATAAATCAAATTGGACTTGGCCAATACTGGGTTCCGAAGGATCAAATATACTTCCTCGACAGACCATATCGAGGCCGTGATCCAGGGAAAGCTAAAATGAAAACGATCGTAATTTAAAATTCGAAATTAAATTAAAAATCTAAAATCAAATTCAAAATTCAAAATTCGAAATTAAATTAAAAATCTAAAATCAAATTCAAAATTCAAAATTCGAAATTAAAAATTTAAAATCTAAAATCAAATTCAAAATTCAAAATTAAATTTTTTTAAACAAATCAAAATTATAAATGAAAAATAGAAGGAGGGTCCAAACTAGCTGGCACCTCCAACTGAACTACCCGACAGGGTAACTGAACCTAATTTACCCGGAATGGGTAAAACAAGAATGGATTACCCGGCAGGGTAGTTAAGGTTAGATTAAAACGGGATAAGTTTAACTTGAACCACAGTACTGGTGAAGTTTTTGGATGATAGTACGTTAGAGAAACTTGGGCATCGCATGTCTAGGAAGATATGGCTTCGACCTGGTGCATTTGGCCAAGTGGAACTGACCGAAGCTACCCTTAAATGGATCCTAACTAGTTAGACCAAGTTTTAGTATTAAGTTCAATGGGTAGGACTATTTGGAAAACCTCGAAGGCATGGTTACTTTAATGAGCTCCTTGTGACTCACCATAGCCCAGAAGTTTATCCAAAGAATGCCTACTTGTTGAATCCAAAGCTAAACCTGAATCTAACACAAGACTAAACAAAACCCTTAAATTGAACCTCAATTCATCTCACAAAAATTATAGGATTCCCTGATTGAGAAATTAGATCGGGTGAGATGACTAAGTAATTTAAAACTTAAAATTCAAAATTATTTTAAAAACTTAAATTTCAAAATTATTTTAAAATTATTTTAAAAACTTAAATTTCAAAATTATTTTAAAAACTTAAAATTCAAAATTATTTTAAACTTAAAATTCAAAATTATTTTAAACTTAAAATTCAAAATTATTTTAAACTTAAAATTCAAAATTATTTTAAACTTAAATTTCAAAATTATTTTAAACTTAAATTTCAAAATTATTTTAAAACTTAAATTTCAAAATTATTTTAAAAACTTAAATTTCAAAATTATTTTAAAAACTTAAATTTCAAAATTATTTTAAAAACTTAAATTTCAAAATTATTTTAAAAACTTAAATTTCAAAATTATTTTAAACTTAAATTTCAAAATTATTTTAAAAACTTAAATTTCAAAATTATTTTAAACTTAAATTTAAAAATTATTTTAAACTTAAATTTCAAAATTATTTTAAATCTCAAAATTATTTTAAACTTAAATTATTTCAAAATTATTTTAAATTATTTCAAAATTATTTCAAAATTTAAAAATCGAAATTAAATTAAAAAATTGAAAATTAAAACATTAATAATAAAAATAAAAATAATAATATATATATACCAAGGTCAAAAACCGGGGGCAGGCGCCCCCGGTATTCAGACCCCGGGCGCCCGGACTCCCTTATATATAGGGGGCAGGAGGCGCCCCCTACACTTGCACCCAAGTCTTCCTAAGCTTCTTCTTAGCTTCTCTGCGAAGACTGTCAAAATTAAAATTTTTCTTCCGTGGTTGATACGAAGTCGTGACTCAACCGAGGTCGTCAGTTCTAAAATTTCTTACAATGGCTCCTCGGTAAAACTTCTATCCCCTCCTAAAATTCATTTTTATTTTATTTTTTTTCCTTAGTATAATATTAGTTTCAAATTTAGGAAGCGTACTAAATCTGGTGCTGGGCCCTCTACCCCTAGCATTGACCCTAGGTTTCCCACCGACGAACTTAGGATTAAGTTTTTGTCAACAAATTACATGGCCATTAGAACCAAATGTATAGACAGATCGTTCTTTTTACGCTCTTGTATTCCAGTCTCCGAGACTATAAACCACTATAGGTTTTCAAAACTCCAATTTTACTAGACTTTTAAAAGTTGGGTTTAGTCTAGGATTTCCCCTAGATATCATGTTCCCCTAGAATTAAGCCAGAGCATCTCACAAAACACCTAGGTTTACCTTGATTGTGGTTGAAAAACATAGAATGGCGTGAGATGCATAGGGTATAGCCTGGACTCAAGAATGCTTATATCTGTGCATCAATATGAGTCTGGGCGTTAAATATGCAATAAACATTAATCAAGTTAAAGTTCTCCAGCTCTAGTCAAGTCTATCTGGACCTAAATAACTTAACTTGACTAACCTGGTAAAAGCTATTGTCCTATAGACAATCAGCAAGTAGCTAAAGGTTAGACAGTTGGCAAAGGATACTCAATTTCTTTTTTAAAGAATGTTTTGTTCTCTATGGCTCTGATACCTAATATATAAACATAACTTGTGCTTGGACTTAAGAACCAACTGAACTTAAAAGAATAATCTTGTTCTAAAAACTTAAATTTTAATTGACCTTAAAACTCCCAAACTCTGTTGAATATTGCTAACTTTAATCATGTACAAATCTTTACACATTGCCCATTTTTTTAATTATGGCGAAGGGGGAGAGTAGCAAAAATGTAAACATAAAAAAAATTCAAGTTAAAAATTAAGGGGGAGCAAAAATTAAGGGGGAGCCAAAGTTAAGGGGAAGTATATAGGGCAAAATTTACTTTAGTTACCTTGTTCATCTATACTTAACAAATTTTGCCTGTGTTTAAAATGACTATCTATTCGCTTGTTTACTTAACTTCGAATTCATGTTGCCATAATCAAAAAGGGGGAGATTGTTGGTGCGGGAAGCATCCGACGATCGAACTCGTGTTTTGATAACGGCAAAGAATTCAAAGTTAAGATGTTTTTTAGTCTAACAAGTCTACTTGAGGATTTCAGGAAAGTCCTAGCTGCGGTTAGGCAAAGGGAAAACCCTAGGGGGCGGTAACCCTAGGTCATAGGGGGTGGTAACCCTATGCGGAAAGTCTTGGCAGGTCGATGGCTTCAGGCAAAAGTCCTAGGGGGTGGTAACCCTAGGTGAAAAGTCCTGGTGTCGCGAACCAGGTGAAAGACTGGACTAGCCGGGGAAGCGGATGTCCAGCAGAAAGTCCGGAAGCATCGAGTGCTGAGCAAAAGTCCAGTCGATCTGAAGGATCGACTGGCAACAGGTAAATCTCCTGAGTGGAGTAGGTGAGGACGCGTTCCCCGCAGAGGGAACAGTAGGCGTCGGGTCGACCTAGGGCTTCCGGCTGGAAATCCAAAGTTAGACTCGGACAGTCCGAAGACTGTCAATTATTATTTACTATGTTTTATCAGATTCTAACACTGTGTTGCAGGGTATTTTGCTCGGACTAACCTTTGTTTGTAGGTGAGGAGCCTGCTGGAAAAAGGCTGTCCGGGCGCCCGGGATGGATCCGGGCGCTCGGAGGTCCGGGCGCCCGGAACAGGTCCGGGCGCCCGGGACCAAACTTTATCCCTGCCGCGACTTCGCCACGTGGAGCATCCTGGTTGGTTGGCCACGTCACACTCCAGGCGCCCGGAAGGGATCCAGGCGCCCGGAACCACATATAAAAGGAGGGTTGAGGTGCAGCTTCAAAGTACAATGAATTCTAAGTGATCTTTCATCAACACGCTGCTCCAAAAGACGCTCCGAAGTGCTACTACAAGTGCCCGACGACCCGAAGCTTCAGAATTAGCATTTCTTGTTGTCGGTATAATTTTTTATAGCTTTTATTTGTACTCATAATTGTAATCCTTTAACGAGCTTATAGTTGTTGTCCACCGGAAGCGATCAAGGATCGCGGGCCTTCGAGTAGGAGTCGACTTAGGCTCCGAACGAAGTAAAATCGACCTGTCTCTTTGTGTTGTTTCTTTATTTTATTTCCGCTTATTCCGCTGCACGTTTTAACTCCGATAGTTTTTCGATAATCGAACGAAATAGCCACGAGCGCTATTCACCCCCCCTCTAGCGCTTCTCGATCCAACAATAAGAATCGCATTGGTCAAATGTCTATATTTAGTAAAATATAGTTGTCCATTTAATTTATATTATAGATAACATGATGTGTGGTGTCACACATAAGATAATGTTATCAGTTCCTTATAAATTATAAATAGTATCTCACAACCAAGATGGATTGGGACAAACCATTGGAATAGTTTTAGTGTAATTTGGTATTAGTTTATCTTGACTATAAAATTACACTAGTACACTATGTGTGTATTGAGCAAGATCATTTGAGGTTGTTTCTTTTATACTGACTGCATAAAAGAACGTAACCTCTGTTATTATGGATGTGTGTACTCTTAATTCCGATATAATAACAATCATATATACTTAGTATTTTTTTTTTCTTTAATTTATCAATGAGTGAGATTTATTCATTAAATCAATGACCCGATAAGTTGGAAAATAATATTATTTATATGGTGTGTTGTAATTTTGATAAAACTTTCCTTTTTTTGTAACCATGATTTAAAAGAAAAGTTTCAATTTTAATCTTTCTTTTTTTGTAGTCATCTACAATGTTTAAAAGAGAGAGATTAATTTTAAAATTTTCCTTTTGTAACCATCACAATAGGAAATTTAAAAGAGAGATTTTAATTGTTATTAAAATTTCCTTTTTTGCCATGACCAAGTATTATAAAAGAGAGGTAGATGGTGTCTTATGGGGTAACATGTACACAACCTAAGTCTCCTCTTCTATTCCTTGGTGGTCGGCCCTTCTTCTCCCTTTCTCCCTTGAGGCTGGCGACACCTCTCTTCATCCTTGGTGGCCGGTTGTTTGGTGGAGAAGAAGAAGAAGAAGAAGAAGAAGGAGGCCTCTTCACCTTGTTTTCTTCCTTAGGGTCGACAGCACATCAAGTGGCATCTTCTTGTGGCCGGTTGCTTGGAGAGGAAGAAGAAGAGTAGGAAGTTTCCTATTTTGCTTTCCCTTGGTGGCCGAATTGTTGGAACCCCAAGGTGTTTTGATGTGATCAAGCAAGCTAAGTTAGGTCCTGCGTTTGTTTAACCCTTGTGTCTAAGTGTGCAGGAGCTTAGGAACACAGGAAGTCGAGCGGAAGACGCGGCTAGCGAGAAGGACGGCACGGGAGAGAGTCGACGGGCTCGGTGCGTCTGAGGGACGAGGTGTCCGCGGAAGAGTACACCGGTGGACGAGAAGAACGTGCGCGGCGTTCGAGGGACGAGAAACCGGGAAGGAAGGCTGCTCGAGGAGAAGGCCGGAACATGGGTTCAGGTGAGCCCTATTCCGGAAGGCCGAGATCACCCAAGCTAACGGAGTCGGAGCGAACAGACCCGGACCGAAACGAGCTAAACCGGAGCAGTGGAACCGGACCACAAAAAGTCAACAAAGTTGACTTAAGAGGTCCGGGCGCCCGGAATCATTCCGAGCGCCCTGGGCGCTATTGAGGGTCCGGGCGCCCGGAGCTGGATTTTGACCAGGATCGCGTCAAACGCGATCTGATAATTGGGGATAGAATTTTATCCCCTCTAGGGGGCCGTGAACTCCTTCCAGGTGCCCGGACCAGTACTATAAATATAGTACTGGTTTGCACATTCAGAATAACTCACTTGTAATCAATTCTTTCTGTGCTTTCAGTTGTGTTCTTTTCATTTGTGTTGTGAACGTTGTAAAGAGGCTTCTCCGTCTAGAGGAGATCATAGTGCGCTTACTTTCCTTGGATTAGCAATCCTCTGATTGCAAACCAAGTAAATCTCTGGTGTATGATTTCTTTACTTAGTCTCTACTTTTTATTACAAGTATTTATGTTATATAGTTGAAATCCGATAAAGGTTCGAGTTTATTTTGTAGGGCAATTCACCCCTCCCCTCTTGCCGGCCTCCAACGGGACCAACACGAATTTCTTGGAGGAGAAGAAGTTGTTTGGGTGGATTTCATCTTGGTAGATCGTCGCCCACACGACGTCCAAGAGAAGGAGAGGAATACAACAGAAGATCAAGAGGTCTTTAGCTACAAAGAAAGGTATACCTAATTAATTGTTTCCACTTCAAATTAATTAGTTTATGTTCTTTGTATGGATCCTGAAATACCAACACAAGAGGCTAGCGATTTCATTTTTATATAGTGTTTTGATCTTGTGCTTCTATTGAGGTCTCTGTAATTAAACCTAGGGTTACTGTAAGAAGTTTGAATATCCAATTTCTTTGAAAGACTTTGTCTAGGAAGTGGTGAATGATCTCATACCCAAGAAGGTCAAGCGTCTCGCTATATTTAACTTGGAAGTCAATCCTTGAAATAGATGTTTAATCTACTTCTGTAACATGGGATGAACTTGGATTAATAATGTTAAGTATCATTTACAATCCAAGTTTTAACTACTGAAGAACACATGAGTTGAACTTGAAGTAAAAAATGTTAAATTCTGTTTCCAATTCAAGTTTAACTCATGAGGAACACATAGGTTGTTAGGAAAGTTCTGTGCTTGTACAAATTTTTATACAGGGGAAGCAGAACGGAATTTTGAGTAGCGACCAACACAAGGATCAAACACACACAAGACCTAACTTAACTTGGTTGACCATATCAAAACAACCAGAGGATACTTATATGAATAACGTGCTTAGCTTCTTTGATTTGAAATTTACAGCTAAGACTTGAAGTAAAGCACACACAAGATGCTAACTCCTTTGATTTACTTGGTATCTGCCTCTTTAAGACGATTAATCCAAGGGTCCACTTTGAGCTATCCACTTCCACTAAACCTTCTCCTTCTTAGACCAAATTTGAAGGCAGAGAAACCTTCTAACAACAGGATTACAACAATAATAGAAAACAAAATAGGGAAGAAGAGAACTTTTACAATGACGTCACGTTGAAAGTTTGCTTCCTCTTCTTCAAAAGATTGCTCAAGTTGAGTAGTAAAGCACCAGAGAGGGCTTGTGGAGCACTTGGCCATAAAAACTTGAAGCTTAGTGCATGAACAATATTCCCACAATGGCTAACTTTTCCCTTTTATATATGTTCTGCTTTTTTATATTTGTTTGACTGATTTTCTCTCTCAATTGATTAATTTGGTTGCCGACCAAATAATGACTTCTAAATTTTCTGAAATCTGTATGATTTTATCAAAGTTTCAAATATTAGTGAAATCAATTTATGAACTAGTCAATCAATTTGTGATAAGTTAAATTGATTCATTCTAGTCGGATCGATTACTCAAATCAGTTGAATCGATGCACTTTTGTTCTCTTCAGAAACAACACAGTCAACTGATTACCCTAATCAGTCAAAACAATTTGTTCCAGACAAATGGATTACTCAGATTAGTTGAATCGATGTGCTTCTATTCTCTTCATAAACAATGTTGGTCGACTGATTACCCTGATCAATTGAATCAATTTATTCTAGTAGAATTGATTATTCAGATCAATTGAATCGATTCGCTTCTAATCACTCCAGAATCAACACCAGTCTAATCGATTACTCAGATCAGTTGAATTGATTTGCTTTTAAACTAAATCAATATGATTGTATCTAAGTATTAGTCAACTAATATGCAGAATTGAACCTGAATAGAGGTTTTGCAGTGTATTAGTTGATTGATATTTATTTCCATTCGATTGATACCAATATAAGTCGAATGAATCTCATGATCAATCGACTGATGGTAGTATTCAATCATTCTAATAATTGAGTTTACCTCTGAATCTTCTATCCTCATGCCCCCATTACCTCATGACAGATGAACCTCCTGTTCTCTAGACTTTTGACTCATCTTTACCTTTGAGTCTTCATCCATCCGTGCATCCGATCCCATGTCTACTTGGGTTTTTCTTCTCTTGCCAAAAATCTGATCCTCGATCTTCTTGGACTTCACTTACCTAGCATCCGACCTTCTAACCTGCAAGGACTTCATCCACCTGCGCATGCTCGGGTTTTTCTTCTCTTGCAAAGAATTTGGTCCTCGACTTTCTTGAGCTTCACTTACCTTCTAACCTGCAAGAACTTCTTGTACAGTTGATACACAAGTGAGATCTCCTTTCCTTTTGCTCTAGCTTGAACCAAGTCAAAGCAAGTTGCATGTTTTACTTTGTGGGACAAACTCAAAGCAAGTTTCTCTGCATCCCACAATGACTGTGAATTTGGCAGGTAAGGGTCTTCATATCATAACAAAATTCAAACACATCAAATTCCAATCAGTAGCGTGAGTCAAATTTTATAGTGTTCAAGCTAATTTGATAAGGTAACCGAGTCAAATCAAATCAAGCTAAATCTAAAATGAACCAAGTCATTAAAAATAGGTTGTTCAAGCTTGGTTTGATTTATTTTTTATGAGTCTGAGTTTGATTCATTTAGATATTATCGATCTTTCAGTTCAAACATGTTTAATTGTTTAGAAAGTTTACAATTTTAAATTTGTTTGATTGATTATTTAACTTGATAATATAAATTTTTCTATTTATTTTAAAATTTTATTTATTTGCTTTATTGATGAACATGATTCATAAGTTTTATTTATGAATATTATTCACCAACTTTCTTTGTAAATATTGTTCATTATATTAAAGGTTTACAATTCTTACTCATGAACATTGACGAATTAAACATATATGTATTTAAGTTTATTCATTTAATTGATTTTATGTATATTAAATAAATATAAACAAATTCCTACTAAGTGAAATTTGGTTCATGAACATTTGGTTCATTCACCAGCTATCAGGTCTAACAGACCTGTCAAATCTTACACACATGGTAAAACAATTAGATCACAGAACACCTAACTTTAATTCATTTATCATTCATCAAAACTTAGGTTTGACTATTGATGCTAATTGCACCAACAATCTTTCACTTTTTGATGTAATAGCAACATTGTTAAAGTTAGAAAAAATATGCAAGAATAAAAGAATATGTTTATGATTTTAAGAGAACAAACTTAGTTTAATTTTTTGTTTGTTCTCTTGATCATTTTAGGGTTAAGATTTTTATGGAATTTTACTTTTTCTTACTTAAACTCTAACCCTCCTCATTTGACATTCATAAAAAATGGACATATAAATAAGTTCCACAAAAAGTATAAAACATGTAAATAAAATAAGTAAACTTATAAAATTCTAAAGGTTTTCAGGTCTATTTTAGGGAGGGGATTCAAGGATTCTAATACTTAACACAATATGGCAAAAATATTTTCAGAATATTTATTCAAAGTTTTCAATGTATCAAAATAACTTTTGAAAATAATTTTTGAAGTATTTTCAAAAACATCTTTCAAAATATTTCCAAAAAAAATGACTCTGCAAAAGTTTTCAAATATTTTTAAAGCAGTTTCAATATAGATGAAGTTATTTTTAAAGTAGTTTTCAAAATAGATCTTCCCCTTAAGTTGAACTCCAGTTTAACCTGGCACCTCTGGTTATCCTTGTTAGCTATAAGGAGCTCTGCCTAAGTGTCTAAGGGACTATTTTACAACTAGCTTATTATTATTATTATTATTATTATTATTATACCATTCTAATCATTAATTAAGTTTAATGAAAATAAAATTATTAATAAATTATTCCTGGAAAACTACACTTGGATTAAGTTAAAATTAAATTTCAGGTTAAATTAAAAAATTGGTTTTTCTTAATTAAGTCAAGAATAAGTTAAGTTCATGTTTTTTAACTTCGAATTAAGTTCAAATTCTTAAATTCAAATTTTTAAGTTCGAATTAAGTGCATTTAATTTGGATTAATAGATAAGTTTATTTTTAGATTGATAGTATACTTAAAACTAAATCAGGATGATTATTATCAATATTGATTAACTATTATTTACTTAACTCAATTCTATAATTTTTAATTAAATAAATTAGATTTAATTAAATTAAATTTCAAATTAACATAAATTTGGATTAATTAGGCTTTATTTAAATCTAATTGAATTAATTTAAGTTTATATTAATGTTAATTGTATTAAATAAAGTGTAATTACTTTTTAATTTAAGTTAAAATAAAGATTAGGATGTAATTAATTTATGATTTCATTAAATAATTTCCAGAATAATTATTTCTTCATTTTTGACTAATAATATTTAGTAATTAACTGAGATTTAGGTTAAATCATCATTAATTAGGAATTTAATTAAAATGCTCAGATTTAATTAAGATAGATTTCGAATTAGTTGGTTGCATGCATTAATATTAATAATTATTAAATTTTAGATTAATTAATTAGGATTAGTTTTAATTTAATTTAATTTTAATTTAACTCATTTTAAGTTTTAATTGAAGTTTAAAACGATTTTTAATATAATTTATTAAAACAAACTATACAAGATTTTCAAAATATTTTTAAAAGAAATTCAAAAAGATTTTAAAAGAATTCTTAAATTTAAAAGAATTCTTAAAATAATTTCAAGAAAATTTTCAAAAAGATTTTAAAATAATTTTTAAAATATTCTAATAGAATTTTAAAAATAACATTTCAAATAATTTAAAAGAATTTTATTTAAAGAATTTTAAAATAATTTTTAAAACATTTTTAAAATAATTTGAATTTTATTTTAACAAGTAATTTTAAAGATTTAATAAAATTTATTTAAATAATTAAAATTTAATTTTTAAAAATTAATAATAATTTTTTTAAAAAAATAAAATATTTATAAAATAATTTTAAAAAAAATAAATCAAATTTTATAATATTTATCAAAAATATAATATTGAATTTTTGAAAGATATTAAAAATTATTTTTTAAAGAATTTTAAAAATAATTCCAAAAGGATTTTAAAAGAATCTTTAATAGATTTTTAAAATAATTTACAAAAGACTATTAAAAGAATTTTTTAAAATACTTTTTCAAAGATTTTAAAAGACTTTTTAAAATATTTTTAAAACACTTTTCTAAAATAATTTTCACTATGTTTTAAAAATACATTTTTAAATAATTTTGAAAATAATTTTTAAAGGATTTGAAAAGAATTTTAAAAGTATTATTAAAATAACTTTAAAATATATTTAATAGATTGTTAAAATAATTTTTTGAAAATATTTTTAAAGGACTTTTTAAAATTATTTTAAAATGCTTTTTCTAAAATAATTTTCACTATGTTTTTAAAATCAATTATTAAATAATTTTTAAAAATAAATTTTATAATTATTTTTAAAATATTTTAAAATAAAATTTAAATGATTTTTAAAAAAATTTGAAAAGAATTTTTAAAATAATTTTCAAAAGAAATTTTAAAATAATTTTTAAAAGATATTTTAAAATAGATTTTAAAATATTTTGAAATAAATTTTATAAGAATTTTTTAAATAATTTAAAATTTAAAAATAATTTTAATTTATTTTTAAAAGAACTTTTAAAGGAATTTCAAAAGAATTTTTAACAAATTTTTTTTAAAAGAATTTTAAAATAATTATTGAAATATTTTTTAATTAAATTAACATTTGATTAAATTAATATTTAAGATGTAATGAAATTAGCGTTTAATTAATATTTATAATTGAATTAATATTATTTTAATTTGAAGATCCTTATTCATTTCACCCGGTTTATATTTTTAACCAAAGATTTTTTTTAATTTTGTGCGATGATTAATTTCAAATTTTATTTCGAAGATAACTTGATCTTGAGTTATATTCAAGTCTAACTGTCAGTCAATTAAATACATATTTCAAAAATCAACTTCCAGGTTGTGGCTAGGCATAGGAGCCTTCTTGGATATCAGAGCAACAACCACTTCTAGAAAAAAGAAATTTTAAAATAATTTTTAAAAGATATTTTAAAATGGTTTTTAAAATATTTTGAAATAAATTTTATAAGAATTGTTTAAATAATTTAAAATTTAAAAATAATTTTTTAAATAATTTTAATTTATTTTTAAAAGAATTTTTAAAGGAATTTCAAAAGAATTTTTAACAAATTTTTTTTTAAAAAATTTTAAAATAATTATTAAAAGATTTTTTTTAAATTATATAATTTTTAAAATATTTTGAATATATTTTTTTTAAATAATTAAAAATATTTTTAGAGTATTTTTAAAATAATTTTAAATGAATTTTAAAATAATTTAAAAAAGATTTTTAAAATAATTCAAAAAATAATTTTTAAAATATTTCAAAAATTTTGAACAAAATATTCAAATAATTTATAAATGAATTATAAAGTATTTTTAAAATATTTTTCTAGATTTCTAGAAAATTTTTTATAATATTTTAAAATAATTTTTTAAAATACTATAAAAGATTTTAAAAGACTTTTGTAAAAATATTATTTAAAAGATTTTAAAAGGCATTTTAATTATTTTTAAATATTTTAACGTAATATGTTAATTATCTTTACGTTTAATTAAATTTTAATTTTAAATTTTAATTAAATTTTTAATGTGTAATTAATTTAATTTTAAACTTTAATTGGATTAAGATTTAAAGTTTAATTATATTAACATTTGATTAAATTAATATTTAAGATGTAATGTAATTAGCGTTTAATTAATATTTATAATTGAATTAATATTATTTTAATTTGAAGATATCCTTATTCATTTCTCCCGGTTTATATTTTTAACCAAAGATTTTTTATAATTTTGTGCGATGATTAATTTCAAATTTTATTTTGAAGATAACTTGATCTTGAGTTATATTCAAGTCTAACTGTCAGTCAATTAAATATATATTTCAAAAATCAACTTTCAGGTTGTGGCTAGGCATAGGAGCCTTCTTGGATATCAGAGCAACAACCACTTCTAGACAAAATCTTTTTAAGAAATTGGACATTTAATTTTTTCTATTGATAAATCTTGGTCTAATTAATTTAGGATGTGACGAGGTTACTTCAATTAGTTTCACCTAGCTAAGTAGTACAAGCAAGGTACGTCTTACCCTACTTGACTCCATAGATCAAGTTTTCCTAATATACTATCATCTCACCCCATCCTGGTACTATGTTAGACAAGAATCAAAGTTTCTTTTTAGTTTAGTCCTAACTACCTAGATAGGTAGGCTCTGTTCTTTAGGTGTAAATTAATTTGGAACCTCCCTTGCATCATAGAGTTTGTTTAGTTAAGTTTAATTAAACTTGATTAAGGTTTAATTTGTTGGTGCAGTTTTCCTAGGTCAATGTTGACCAGTTTGACTAAACTTGAGTTGACTAGAGCTTGAGTCTTGATGTTTGAGTTTTGATGTTTGACAATATATGGAGATTGTAGTTGCAATTATCCGTTTGGGGAGATTATTGATGTAATTCTCCTTTGGTCACCAGTTTGATGTGAAGAAGAATCAAGTAGGTCAAGATTAATCATATACTAACTGGGAAATCCAACAGGAAAGTTGACAAAAGATGAAAATCTAAGTGGGTCAGTGTTTATCGGACACTTGGTGTGAAAAGTCCCTGTGAGTGAAGCTGGGAATGGGAAAGTCCTGATGAGTGAATCCAGGAAGTGGAAAAATCCTGATGAATGAAGCCAAGTGAAAAGCCCTAGTGAGTGAAGCTAGACAGATGAAATTCCTAGTGAGTGAAGCCGGGCAATGGGAAAATCCTAACGAGTGAAGCCAGATGAAAAATCCTAGTGAGTGAAGTTAGGCAGATGAAAGTTCCAGTGAGTGAAGTCGGGCAGTAGGAAAAGCCTTAGTGAGTGAAGCTAGGCAAATGAAAGTTATGGTGAGTGAAGCTAGGCAAATGAAAGTCCAAGTAGGTCAAAGGATTGACCGGATACTTGGCACAAGGAGAAAAGTCCAAGTGGGTCAAAGAATTGACCGGGCACTAGGCGAAGAAGTCCCAGCATGTCAAGATTGACCAGATGCTAAGCAATGAAAAGTCCCAACAAATCACAGTTGACCAAATATTGGGTAAAGGAACCCTAGACTTCAGTTTGAAAGTTGTGGTTTGGTAATCGTCTAGGTTAGTCGATTACTGAAGCTTAATCGATTGAGATAATCGATTAAATAGTTTTTACGAAATGCACAGAGAGGTTCGTAATCGATTAGGTCAATCGATTACGAATTCTTAATCGATTACGACAATCGATTAAGCTTGGATTTCACGAATGTACAGAGTTTGGTAAGCAATTAAGTAGGGAAGTTTAATCTCTTACGGGCTATACTCGTGTGAACATAAGGCTTCCTAATCGATTGGTCTAATTGATTAGAAAGGCTTAATCAATTAGGGTAATCGATTAAGCTTGAAAAATTAGTCGTTACCAACCCAATAAAAGGTGTTTGCATGTATTATTTCATTGCGCTCGACATAACTGCTCTATGATCTTCTTCATTGAGCTCACGAAGACATAACCGCCGATTCTTGAGGCTTCTTGGAGACAAGTGTTGCTGCACTTCCAAGGTCAAAAGGCGTTCCCAAATAAGAAGAAACAAGCTAGGGTTTCATGTTGTAAATCTTGTCAGATTTATTATTGTATTAGCTTCTTTTGTTCTTCTTCTTGTTTTTCTGTATTGAGAGCTTATACGAGGCTTCAACGCCTCTGGATTATTTCCGAGAAGGAGTGTATTTGATAGTAGATGTGTGAGAGGGTCGAATCCTTGGATTAGTCACCTCGTTTAAGGTGAATACCAAGTAAATCCATCTTGTTAGCATTAGGGAGCCTTGCGTCGAGTTTATCCGCTGCACGTCATTATCGACAAAGCATGAGAAGCTATTCACCCCCTCTAGCTCTGAAGTAACCCAACAAGTGGTATCAGAGCGAAGTCGCTCTTCACCGGACTCATCGCTGGAAGGCCAACGAGCTAAAGGAAAAAGAAGTTGAAGCACAAAAGCCAATAAGTCAAAGATTTCAAAAGCTCAACTTCAAGATGGAATTCCGAGATAGACTTAGATTCGACACTAGGGTGCATCCACCATTTACAATGACAAACTTCGATTCTTGGAAATCAAAAATTGAAAACTTCTTCATGATGGAGATAGAGCAATGGTTTGCTCTAATGGAGGGTTTTCAAGCTCCAACAAATGACAAGGGCAAGATCATCAAAAGGAGCAAATGGAGTCAAGAGCAAATCTAAAGATGTGAGGCCAATGATCAAGTGACCAAGCTATTGGTCAATTTATTCCTTAGCAACATCTTGAGCAAGATAGGAGAATTTGAGGATGCCAAGGAACTTTAGAGTAAATTGGCAAGCATCCATGAAGATCCCTCAACTATACAAAATTAAAAAGAATCTAAAGAGGGCAACTCATTGGATCAAGAAGAAAAGGAATTTGAAGTTGAGAGGTGCTCAACATTGAAAGAATAAATTCAAGAAGAGTCATCCTCGGGAGAGTGCAACGTTAAAGGTAAAGAGGGAGCATATTCTTTGTTCCATATACATAAGGATGAAAATGAAGAGGCCTCCACCTCTAGGATTCAGGGGGAGCGTCATTTGGTGACACTGGAGGAAAAAGAGGCTTCCTCGTCCGAGTCAAATGAAGAGGAAGATAGTGTCACCTCCATAAATCAAGAAAAATCTAGTGGAGGATCATGTGTCACCCCTACAAGTAAAGATATAGATATTTTAATTTGTAAAAATAAAAATCATATCATTTGCTTTAAGTGTAGGGAAATAGGACACTACAAGAGTAAGTGTCCAAAATTGACTAAGAAGAAGAGTCAACCGACACCAAAGAGCAAGGAAAAGCCCAAGAAGGTCAGTCCCTCGATACGCAAAGGCAAGGAGCACATTGTGTACTTCTCTTGTAATCAAAGTGGGCATTATCGGAGTCAATGTCCAAAAGCGAAGAAATCGGCCAAGCTTAAAGGAGGAAGCAAAAGTCAAGGGGGAGCTCTTAAGAGCAAACCCAAGGTATCTGTTGGCGCAGCGGGGCCTGCAAGAGGAGGGTGAATTGCCTGTCGAAATAAAACAAACACCTTTTCCGTTCTTTTAAATCTAATTAAAAGCAACTATAATAATAAATAAAAATAACAACTTAAAAGATGAGGCACAAGACTTACTTGGTTACAACCTAAGTGGTTCTTAATCCAAAACCAATGAGAGCACTAAAAGAAAATCTCTTTCATTGAAGGCAGAGAAGTCTCTTACACTCGTTGAAAGCTTAGAAAGTTGCTAAGAAATTAAAACAAGAGTTAATATTTCATTTCCTAGGTTCAGGGGTTTTTTTATAGCCCCAGAGAAAAGTTATCCGTGTCTGAAAGGTGCCTCCAATAGGTTGGAAGGCGCCTCCAACGGGTGCCAAAGGATAAAGCTTTATCCTTTGGCAACAGATAAACTCAGCTTGGTTGAAGGCGCCTTCCATAGGGCCTTCCAGCCATGGAAGGCTCCTTCCACAGTGAAGGCGCGGAGGCACGCGGAGGTACCTCGGAGGTGCCTTCTGTTGGGATGTATACAATAAGCCTAGCTTTTGTATGAACATCTGTTTTGAAATATTTTGAAATGAGAATCACTTTGGTCAAATGTTTGTATTTTATATTTATATATATGTCAATGCAATTGTCCATTTAATTTATATTGTAGATAACATGGTGTGTGGTGCCACACAGAAGATCATGTTATCGGTTCTTTATAAATTATAAATAGTATTTCACAACGAAGATGAATTGGGACAAACCATTAGAACAGTTGTAATGTAATTTGGTATTAGTTTGTCTTGACTATAAAATTACACTAGTACACTATGTGTGTATTGAGCAGGATCGTCTGAGGTTGTTCGATTTGTACTGACTATATAAAATAACAGAATCTCTGTTATTATGGATGTGCGTCCTCTTAATCCCTATATAATAACAAGCACGTATACTTAGTATTTATTTCTTTAACTTATCAATGGGTGAGATTTATTCGTTAAATCAATAGGCCCGATAAGTTGGGAGATAGTATTATTTATATGGGGTGTTGTTAATTATAGAAGGAATCTGTGTCCTAATTGGTTTAGGCCTTCTGATGGGTTTGGGCTTCCTGTGTTCAGCCCGAACACCCAACTCAAGTCCATCAATAATAACTCATATCACTAAAGGGTTATTATTGAACTACCGTACCAATCCCATATTACAATATGAGCTCCTTCTTATCATGAGTGCGTTAATCCCCTTGTATTTAAGATATCGTATGTCCGTTAATTAATTGAGTTACTGACAACTCAATTAATTAACATCTAATTCCAAGAGTAGTACACTCAACTTTATTATCATGTCGGACTAAGTCCACCTACAGGGTTTACATGATAATCCTTATGAGCTCCTCAAGGGGGCATCATCATCCTAAATAATTAGGACACAGATTCCTTCTATAATTAACAACACACCATATAAATAATACTATCTCCCAACTCATCGGGCCTATTGATTTAACGAATAAATCTCACCCATTGATAAGTTAAAGAAATAAATACTAAGTATACATGCTTATTATTATATAGGGATTAAGAGGACGCGCATCCATAATAACAGAGGTTCTATTCTTTTATATAGTCAGTACAAATTGAACAACGTCAGACGGTCCTGCTCAATACACACATAGTGTACTAGTGTAATTTTATAGTCAAGACAGACTAATATCAAATTACACTACAACCATTCCAATGGTTTGTCCTAATCCATCTTGGTTGTGAGCTACTATTTATAATTTATAAGGAACCGATAACATGATCTTCTATATGGCACCACACACCATGTTATCTACAATATAAATTACATGAACAACTGCATTGACATATATATAAATATAAAATGCAAACATTTGACTAAAGTGATTCTCATTCAAAATATTTCAAAACAGATGTTCATACAAAAGTTAGACTTATAGTATACATCCCAACAATCTCCCACTTATACTAAAAGACTATGCTGCCATAAATACTGTCATACATCTGATTCTCATCCCCTCAACATGTCTATCAAAAGCACTCACCAGAAGGGCCTTAGTGAAAAGATCTGCCAGGTTATCTGCTGATGTAATCTTGGCGACAATAACCTCTCCTCGTTTTACGATGTCTCGTAACAGGTGGTACTTGCACTCAATGTGTTTACTTGCCTTATGGGCTCGTGGTTCCTTCGAGTTTGCTACTGCACCACTGTTATCATAATAAATTGTGATAACTTTGAGCAAACCAGGAATCACATCTAAGTCCATCAAGAAGTTTCTGAGTCATACAACTTCTTTAGCTACCTCAGAGGCTGCCACATACTCAACTTCTATGGTAGAGTCTGAAACGTATTTCTGCTTAACACTCCTCCATACTATGGCTCCACCTCCCAAAGTAAACACATACCCCAAGGTTGATTTACTGTTGTCCTTATCTAATTGAAAGTCTGAATCCGTGTAACCACAGGGAGCAAATCATCTGCCTGGTAAACCAGCATATAATCTCTAGTCCTTTTTAGGTACTTTAATATATGCTTTACGGCAGTCCAATATCCTGGTCCTGGGTTACTTTGATATCTGCTAACTATGCCCACGGCAAAACAGATATTCGATCTCATACATAGCATCGCATACATTAGGCTTCCTACAGCCGAAGCATAAGGAACTGCCTTCATCTCCTCTATCTCCTTTGGTGTCTTAGGACACATCTCTTTAGATAAAGGTACTCCATGCTGAAAAGGTAGAAACCTTTCTTGGAGTTTTGCATGCTAAAACAAGCTAGGATAGTATCGATGTATGAAACTTGGGATAAGCACAACATCTTTTTCTTACGATCCCTTATTACTTTGATCCCAAGAATATGTCCACATTCTCCCAAGTTCTTCATATCAAACTGCTTGGACATCCATACCCTTACGTCTGACAATACATTGATATTGTTGCCAATGAGCAAAATGTCATCTACGTATAGTACAAGAAATACCACCACGTTTCCATCACTTTTCTTGTATATACAAGACTCATCTGGAAACTGAATGAATCCATAAGACTGGATCACTTCATCAAACCAGATGTTCCAAGATCTCGAAACTTGCTTCAGTCCATAAATGGGTCGATTGAGCTTACATACAAGATGCTCTTTGCCCTTCGCAATGAATCCCTCTGGTTGCTTCATATAGATGTTTTCTTCAAGACTTCCGTTAAGGAAAGCTGTCTTGACATCCATTTTCCAAACCTCATAATCCATATGAGCAGCAATAGATAAAAGAATCCGGATAGACTTGAGCATGGCTACCGGTGAAAAAGTTTTCTCATAATCAATTCCCTCTTTCTGAGTATACCACTTCGCAACAAGCCTCGCTTTAAAGGTTTTCACCTTCCCATCTTCTCCTCTTTTTCTTTTGTAGACTCATTTACATTCAATGACTATTACATCATTTGGTAGTTCTACAAGCTCTCAGACCTGATTAGAATGCATAGATTCTATTTTAGAGTTCATTGCACTTTGCAAAGATGCTGCATCTTTATCTTGGAGTGCTTCATCATATGTCTAGGGATCAGCTTCATGTTCACCAGGGATCAAGTCCGAAGACTCTCCCAAAAGCATGAATCTATCAAGTTCCCTAACAACCCTCCCACTACGACGAGGCACTACCTGTAATTGTGCATCATTTGTGATACGTGTTGCAGTTACTTGTGGTATCTCATCTTGTACCGTTGGTACTAAAGTAGAAGTGTTCTCTCTTATTTCCTCAAGAACAATTTTACTCATGGGCTTGTGGTTCATTACATAGTTCTCTTCTAAAAATCAGGCATTGGTGCTAACAATGACCTTCTGATCTTTAGGACTATAAAATAAACCACCTTTCGTTCCTCTAGGATATCCCACGAACAAGAGAACTTCTCGGCGTGATTCCAACTTATCAGCGTCTCCCTTCAGCAAATGTGCTTGACTACCCCAAATCCGAATGTGGTTCAAACTAGGCTTACGCCCATTCCATAATTCTGTGGGAGTAGAGGGTACTGACTTAGAAGGTACAAAGTTCAGAATGTACGCCGCCATTTCCAGAGCATATCCCAAAAATGAATTTGATAATTCTGAATAACTCATCATTGATCTAACCATTTCCATAAGAGTCATATTCCTTCGTTCCGCCACACCATTTTGTTGGGGTGTACCAGGTGCAGACAATTGGGATTGAATCCTGACCTCTGATAAGTAACTCCTAAACTCTCCTAAGAGGTACTCTCCACCACGATCAGACCATAGTGTCTTGATACTTTTACCATGACGCTTCTCCACATCAGCCTTGTACTCTTTGAACTTATCAAAGCACTCAGACTTGCGGCGCATCAAGTAAATGTACTCATATCTCGAATAGTCATCTATAAAAGAGACAAAATATTCGAAATTACCTCTTGCCTGGATAGTCATAGGCCCACACAAATCAGAATGAATCAATTCCAACACTTCTTTAGCTCTATACCCCTTTGCCTTAAAAGGTCTTTTGGTCATTTTTTCTTCCAAGCAAAACTCGCAGGTCGGAAAGTTTTCCACTACTAATGAACTCAAAGGTCTATCGGCTATTAACCTTTGAATCATACTCAAGTTAATATGACCCAACGTTAGATGTCAAAGATATATTTGGTTCATTTCCGAAGATTGCTTTCTCTTATTAGAATTAGTAGATATGTTATTAATTTTTATTTGTTGCATCATGAGAGTTATTGGATTAAGAGTATACAAATTTCCAACCAACGCACCAGAACAGATAACCACCCTATTTTTCTTGACAACCACTTTGTCATCAAAAGAAATAGAATATCCATCCATAAATAATTTAGAAACTGAAATCAATTCTTTCTAAAACATGGTACGTAAAGACAATTTTTTAAAATCAAAGTTTTATTCCTATCAAAAGATAAATAAACATCTCCCACTGCAACAGCCGTCACTCTCGTTGCATTGCCCATGTAGACGGTGATCTCCCCTTCATATAGTCGTTTGATTTCCTGGAACCCCTGTAATGAATTGCAGACATGATCAGTGGCTCCCGTATCTACACACCAGGTACCGGTAGATAACACCGCTAAACATGTTTCAACAACTAATGAATAAGATATACCTTTATTGTTCTCCTTTCTGCGAGGACAGCCCACCTTCCAATGTGAAGACTGCTTGCATGTGAAGCACTTGCCTTTCGGCTTCTTCACACCTGCCTGCGGCCCAGTCCCTTGAGGTTGAATCACTTTCTTTGCCGAACCAACTTGTTTCTTCTTCTTCTTTCCGTCTTTCGGCTTAGAGGCAGAAACGTTTTCAGCAATGTGAACTTGAGAACTTTGATGAAATAGCCCTTCTGTCGCTTGGAGTTATGTCAGAAGTTCCGCCAACGAATAAACCCTTTTGTTCATGTTGTAATTCAGGCGGAACTGCTCAAAACTTTTGGACAGTGTTTGGAGAATGATATCGACCTGGGTTTCCCCATCGATTTTAGCTCCAAGGACTTCCATCTTATTCAAATGAGCCATCATCTTGAGGATATGATCCCTCACAGGTGTCCCTTCAGCCATGGTGGTCGCCATTAAGTTTCTTATGGCCTTCTGCCTGGCAGCCTGATTCTGGTGTCCGAAGAGTTCCTTGAGATTGAGCATCATGTCATAGACAGTGGGTATGGCCTGATGCTGATGTTGCAGCACATTTGACATAGAAGCCAAAATGTAACACCGCGTCATCTCATCTGCCTTGACCCATTTCCTATGTCTCTCTATCTCCTTTTCATTAGAATCCTTATCAAGCACGCTAGGACAGACCTCAAGAAGTACGAACTTGTATTATTCAGCAGTTAAGACAATGTCCAAATTTCGTTTCCAATCAATATAATTTGGACTAGTAAGTTTGTTTTCTTTTAAAATAACAACAAGAGGATTGAAAGCCATTTTGAAATCCTGAGAATCACAAAATAAAATATTTAGTCAAAACTTTAGAATTTAAATTAATATTGATTCCTCAAACAATATAATTTAAATTCACCAACACCTCAAAACACTGTGAATTTCGTATGTCACGATAGTGTGGACATATACTAATTCAAACATTTGTAAGAGGAGGTTTTACCCATTAATTTTATTATCTTGTCAACCTAACTTTATGACAAATAAAATTAATAGTTGGTTCATCTTCGGCCACACAAATAATAGCAGTGACTCCGATGGGGAGGATACTATTAAATGCGCCTAAGTATATACCATTACTTGATACTTAATCCATTAATTAGGATTGTGTCCCTTCATATGAAGAAGATCACACATACTTAAATAATTTCCTATAATCATCCATAGAGGAAGTTTGATCTAGTGATCCGCAAATAAACTCATCCGATATGGAGGAAGACACTTAAAGTCAACACGCAAGTTTGAATACATTACTTACAAACTAGTAATCGAGACCGTGAAATTTATTTAAATAATCTCTCTCCTACTTAGTTATTTAAATTGAGAAATTTTAACATACACACACATCACAGCACATAACAACATCATCACAACACACAAAACAACATGTAAAGGCAATAAGTATGCAAATAAAATTTTCAACTATTATGGCCTCATCCATCTTTGTCCTCCAATATGCCGCCAATGAATCAAGCCGTTGCGTCTATCTTACTTCTTTCTTCGTCGCGCCTCTGGTCCTCAAACACTACAAGAAAAACCCTCATAGACATCGGTGGAACAACAACAGTTTTAGCAAAAACCGATGTCTTTGAGTATTTTACATCGGGTTTTCCAAAAACCGGTGTCTATGAGCGCAGATTTTCGCTCATAGACATCGGTTTTTTAGCCGATGTCTATGAGCGCCATTTTTTTCATTAATAGACACCAGTTTTAACAGCGGTTTTTAAAATCCGGTGTTAATGAACCAAAATAAAATATTTTAATTTTTCCACTAGCCAAAATTTACAACACTACACAAAGTTCCCTCCAAACCTAAACCTATATCGCGCCCCTTCCTCTGACCATCTCTCTCAGCCTAAACCTAAACCTAAACTGACCATCTCTCTCAACCTCATCTCCCTCTTCCCCTTCCTAGATCAACGCCCCTTCCTTCTCCATCCAACCACACCGCATCTCTTCCAACTCCGGTGAGAAGAGGAGACCTTCTTCTCATTCTGTAGCTTTTCCTTCCCCATCTCCCACACATTCCCTTCCCCAATCCACACCCATGCCCTATCCTCTTCCTCGGCGTACCATCCTCAGCGAGGACGGCTCTGATTCGTCGCCACCGCCGCGAAGAAGAAGAAGAACCCTTGGCTCGACCCCTTCGACTGCGGAGAGGACCCTGACATCGAGTACGGATCCCTCTTCGCCGACGGAAAGCAGGAGGAGGACCCTCGCCCTCCCGACAACCCCTCCAACCCCTACGGCTTCCTCAAGTTTCCCATGGGATTCAACATCGAGCTCGCCTCGCTCGCCTCCAAGGTCTGCGGCGACGTGCGCCTCTGCTGCTGCGTCATCTTCGACGGAGTCTACGAGAACCTCCTCTTCTTCCCCGTGATCCAGCTCATCAAGGATAGGTATTTTTCTGGTCCAGAGCAGCAAAACACGGTTTCTAGTGGCTTAGGGACCAACTCAAATACTGCAAACTTCAAGAAACACGTTGACAACAAAGATCTTATTCTTTCTTCACCAAAACCGGTAAGTTCTGCTTCAGGAAAATATTCTGTATTTGAAGATGAGAGTACGATATTGATAGCATGGGATTGTCTTTTTTCTTTGTTGAGGAAAGCTGAAGCCAACCAACAAGCATTTCGAGCATCTAATGGGGGCAGCATCATTCTACCATTCCTGATATCTGATCACCACCGAGCTGGTGTTCTTCGGCTGTTATCTTGTTTGATCATTGAAGATGTTCTTCAGGTATGTATTAGTATCTGATTCTTCTTAAAAGGATGAATGTTTCCATGTGGAACTTAATTACCCTATTCTTTACAGAAGTTTGGAATATTACCCAAATTGATTCTTTCATCTCATAAGTTGAAGTTTATATCTTACCAGGTTCATCCAGAAGAGCTAGGCGCACTAATTGAGATTTTCAAGAGTGATATGATAACAAGTTTTTCTGGATCTCAATACAAACTTCAAAATGATGCGAAATGTGATATGTTAGGTTCACTTTGGTGTATCCTTGGAGCAAATAATGCAGCACAACGAGTATTTGGAGATGCCACTGAATTTTCATTATTATTGACCACACTACATAACTTTCAGAGTAGTGAGCTTCCAGGTGTTCTGCAATACTTTTTTTTTGTGTGTTATGCACAATTTGTGAATTAATCTTACTTTTGGTTGGAGAATTACCTAGGATGCACTGCTCTCTTGCTTGAGACAATCAGCCCATTTCTTTCCCCTTAGGCTTCCCTGCATCAGCAAATCAGCTAGTGCTGCAACAGCACCATGCTCATCCACAATCATCTTCTTGAAGTCATGGACAGCAGAGAGGCTGAACAATGTAGCAGCTGCATTCTCCCTTGCCTCAGTAGTTAACCCATATCTCATAACATATACTATTAATTCCAAACAACCATTCTCCTCCATAATCTTTCTCTTGTTTTCATCATGAATAGATATGTTCAATATTGTAGTCAGGGCATTCTCTTGAGCAACTGGATTTGTAGACCGGAAAAGCCGGTAGAGAGCTGGGATTGTTCCACCCTCTGCAATGAAAGACCTATTCTCCTTCCCGGTTTTTGCCATTAATCCGAGTTCACGAGCTGCAACAGCCTTCACTTCCTGTGAACCAGCTGATAATTGTTCTACTAGCATTAACACTGTGATTCGGTTAGCTTTGATTGCTGTGATTCGGTTAGCTGCTAATGATGTTGGGAGTCTGAACAAGGCCTCGATGTTTGAAGTCTTGATTGAGTTGCTTCTTTTTTGGAAGACAAATGGTTTATTGCCATTCTTCATTGTTTTAGTAGGTCTTGTGGATGCAGGTTGATAGAGTATAAATATGAACTATTGTGACATCTTTGACTTGAGGAATCATATAATAGTTTTTGGTAGGATGCTGTGTGGTATTGTTCTCTGCCACAAGTTAAGCGCTAAAAAAGCATGGTTAATTTGTTGCTAACTGTGGATATTGTAGATTTTTGAAGTACATGATGATTTGTTATTGACTTGCATACAAAAGAAGAGAAGTTTATTTACTATGTGTAGTTCTTGTTTGTGTGAACTCTTAATCATTTTCTATTTATTTCAGGTTCTTCATAACATTACTGTTGCAGAATACTTTCACTGGAATATGCTACGTGATTCAATAACTCCTATTTTTTCACTGGACTGTTAATCTCTTTTTGGTTTTGTGGATAACTTTGCTGCAAACTATGCTCTGAAGAGAGTTTATTATGTCAACTATGCATTGGGGATATCTGGACGCAGGAAACCTTGCTGGCATCTATTATGAACAAAGTCAACTTGACATGGCAATTCTGCATTACAAGCAAGCTATCAACTGTGATTCTACCTTTATTGAAGCTTACAATAATCTGGTAAGTTGATAATGGTCTAATATGTCAAAATGTGGTATCCTTCTTGATGGTGAGCCAGGTTAGTTAATGATCGACTTTCTTGCACATTAAAAGGGGAATGCTCTCAAAGACGCTGGGCATGCTCTCAAAGACGCTGGACATTATAGGATGACTTTTTAATTTGGATATTTTTATTCTCTTAAGTTTTTTTTCCTTGTTGAATAACTTCATTTTAATAATTTTTCCCAAGTCATGCTTTGCTTTACAACCTAACCATCCACAAGCATTGTCAAGCCTTAGCAGCATATACATGGATTGGTAAGCTTTAGTAATGTTTGATGGCAACTGTCTGGATAGTTTATTTTTGTTCCTTAATGAAACTTCTCTTCATGCAGCAACATGATGAGTGTTCCTGCATCATTCTATAAGGCAACTTTAGCAGTTACAACAGGGATATATGAGCCCTTCAACAACTTGGCTATTATATAAAAGCAACAGGTAGAGTACTACCTTTTTCATTGCAATCATGTACTAACAACATGTTCATTGCCATCACACCCTCGCAATCATGCTTGGTTTTTTGTCAAACAGTTGGCTACAGCACGTTTATGTTTTAACAGGATACAGTTAGAATGCCATCTAGACTGCTATGAGATTGAAGTGAGAAGGATCATCAGTGATGGATGGTCATTGACCATTTAGTGCAACTACCTCTCATTTTAGTGGGGAAGCATCTGCATTGGCTTTGACAAATACAGTTTAAAATATTTTATTGGATCAAACTTTTCTTAGGGATATGAATTCCAGTTTACTATGTGGAATTTTTGTAAAAATCACTTCTCGCTTTTATTTCTTCCTTATTCAATCATGAGATTTTTGTCTGTTTATATTGGCAAGATACTTCGGCTAATTTTGTTAATTTGGTAGATACTAGGCAGCACCTATACAGCTACACTGCTAGTTCAACCTTTGCTTCCTGTGTGGATATTCAATCATGAGAATTGCTGCTTTCTGCTAGTTCTTCGCAGACTGCTGCTGATGGTCTTGTCAATAGAGGGAACACATTTAAGGAGATTGGTAGAGTTACTGAAGCAATTTAGGATTATATACGTGCTGTGAATATCAGACCAACTATGCCTGAAGCCCATGCAAATTTGGCTTCAGCTTACAAAGATAGGTAATTTCTTCTTTGAATTTGTGTCGGTGTTGGACTATATCAGTATCTTACATCTATGATTCTTCTTTCTATTTATTTGTGGTTGAGATAATTGATGAATGTTTCTCTTTTTAAGCATTCCAATTACTCATCTTGTTACCTGGTGCTCTTACTGCTTTTTCAACTATGATTTTTGGTCTTGATTTACTAATATATTATTTATGTGTTTTTACAGTTTACAAATCTCAAGTACTCCAGAGTTGAAATTGATGAAGTACGGTTCAAGTGGGCTGAATGTATGCTAGATTACATTTGAAGTGTGGTTCTACCTTGATGTGTTAAAAGAATGTTCTACCTTGATTTTGATATCTATTAGCTAGCTTTTGATGTAAAAAGAATGTTTGGGTATTTTATGGATACTGTTGTAAGAAGATTATTTATATAATTTGTGAATATTTGTGTATTTTATGGATATTGTTGAATGAAGAATATTTGTATAATTTGTGAATATTTGTGTATTTTTTTTTTATTATTGTCGGTTTTTCATTGTTTCGGAAATCAAATTTGTGCTGTTAAAAAATATACATATTACATCGGTTTTCCACCGCTGCAAAACCGGTGTTATTAACTAATATTACATCGGTCATTTACCACTGCCAAAACTGGTGTTATTAACATACAATATTACATCGGTTTTACACTGTTGATGAAACGGTGTCGTTAAGTGACACTACACCGGTTAATAACCGATTCGAAGACCGGTGTCGTTAAGTGATACTACACCGGTTTTAACCCGATGTCTAAAATGGCAGACTTTTAACATCGGCTTCATAGACATCGGTCGAAAATGAAATAGACACCGGTGGAAAACCGATGTCTATGAGGGTTTTTGTTGTAGTGAAAATAGCACCACGCATAGCAAGGATACAAGCCGTAACAAAAAGAAATAAAAATTTACATTTATCGATCATATATTCCATAAAGGAATTTACATGTAATCTAGATCGAACAGAATGTAAAAAAAATACGACAACCGGCCGTATTTAATTATTACAATCATGCACACACAAACAACCTCGACATGCCCGAGGGTTCAAATCATACACAAACACACAAAGTCATAATAGTTGGACTTAGGATGTCTGCAACCACAGAGTTAATCTTTCTTGCACATCCTACTATTATCTGGCCTAAACTTATATACAAGCAGTGCATAATTTAACCGAAAACCAATCACACAGAATCAGAAAACCTAGCTCTGATACCACTTGAAGGCGCTGGAATTCTGTTCTGTTTAAATTTCCCTGTACAAAAATTGTACAAGAACAGAACTTTTCCTAGCAACCCACATGTTCGATTAAACATGTGTTTGATCAATCAAGCAAGTTCTTGAATGATCAAAACACACCTTGATCAAAGTACAAGATCGCTGGCCTCTTGTGTTGGTATTCAAAATCGATACAAAGAAAACTAAACTAATTATGCAGCGGAATTAAAAAACTAGTTGTACCTTTCCTTTGTAGCTAAAGACCTCTTGATCTTCTGCTGTATTCCTCTCCTCTTCTTGGACGTCGTGTGAGCGACGATCTACCAAGACAACAACCACCCTTCCTCTCGTTTCTCCAAACTGCCGGTTACAAAAGGAGGCTCTAGGATGAGGCACCTTCTAATCTTCTTCCTTCTCTTCTTCTTCTTCTTCTCCAATCCGCCAGCCACCAAGGAGGATGGGGTGCCGGGGGGGGCGCCGGCCACCAAGGAGAAGGGGGTGCCGACCACCAAGGAAGAGGTGGGATGTCGCCGACCCTAGGTAAGGAGAAGAGGAGACTTGTGGGAAAATTAGGTTTTAGGGGGCACCACCTACTCCTTTTTATAATCTTTGCCATCGGTTACAAAGAAAGAAAAATAATAGAATTCTGTTTAGAAAAAAAAATCTCCCTTTCTATAACCTTGTCGTCGACCCTAGGAGGATGGAGAAAACTAAACCAAAACTAAGTTAAACCAAATCAAGTTAAACCAAACCAAGTTATGGATGGGTGGACGCAAGGCTTTATATAGAGGCTATAACAGGGACCTAGAGGAGGAATTGGTTTAGGACTCCTGATGGGCTTGGGCTTCATATGTTCGGTCTGAACACCCAACCCAAGTCCATTAATAATAACTCATACCACTAAAGGGTTATTATTGAACTATCGCACCAATCCCATATTACAATATGTGCTTCTTCTTATCATGAGTGCGTTAAACTCCTTATGTTTAAGATATCGTATGCTCATTAATTAAATGAGTTACTGACAACTCAATTAATTAACATCTAATTCCAAGAGTAGTACCACTCGACTTTATTATCATGTCGGACTAAGTCCACCTACAGGGTTTACAGGATAATCCTTATAAGCTCCTCAAGGGGGCATCATCAACCTAAATAATTAGGACACAGATTCCTTCTATAATCAACAACACACCATATAAATAGTAACCATATAAATAGTACTATTTCTCAACTCTTCGAGCCTATTGATTTAACGAATAAATCTCACTCATTGATAAGTTAAAGAAATAAATACTAAGTATATATGCTTGTTATTATATAGGGATTAAGAGGATGCACATCCATAATAACAGAGGTTCTGTTCTTTTATATAGTCAGTATAAATCAAACAACCTCAAATGATCCTGCTCAATACACACATAGTGTGCTAGTGTAATTTTATAGTCAAGACAAACTAATACCAAATTACACTACAACCATTCTAATGGTTTGTCCCAATTCATCTTGGTTGTGAGCTACTATTTATAATTTATAAGGAACCGACAACATGATCTTCTATGTGACACCACACACCATGTTATCTACAATATAAATTAAATGGACAACTGCATTAACATATATATAAATATAAAATGCACACATTTGACCAAAGTGATTCTCATTTCAAAATATTTCAAAATAGATATTCATACAAAAGCTAGGCCAATTAATTAACGGACATATGATATCTTAAACACAAGGAGATTAACGCACTCATGATAAGGAGTCCATATTGTAATATGAGATTGGTGCGGTAGTTCAATAATAACTCTTTAGTGGTATGAGTTATTATTGATGGACTTGAGTTGAGTGTTCGGGCCAAACACAGGAAGCACAAGCCCATCAGGAGGCATAAACCAATTCTTCCTCTAGGTCCCTATTGTAGTCTCTATATAAAGCCTTGTATTTACTCATCCATAACTTGGTTTGATTTAACTTGGTTTGGTTTAACTTGAGGTTTTGGTTTGGTTTTCTCCATCCTCCTAGGGTCGGCGACAAAGTTATAGAAAGGGAGATTTTTTCTAAATAGAATTCTGCTATTTTTCTTTCTTTGTAACCGACGGAAAAGGTTATAAAAAGGAGTAGGTGGTGCCCCCTAAAACTTAATTTTCCCACAAGCCTCCTCTTCTCCTTACCTAGGGCTGGCGGCATCCCACCTCTTCCTTGGTGGTCGGCGCCCCCTCTCCTCCTTGGTGGTCGGTGCCCCCTCCTCCTTGGTGGTCGGCGCCCCATCCTCCTTGGTGGCCGGCGAATTGGAGAAGAAGAAGAAGAGAAGGAAGAAGATTAGAAGGTGCCTCATACTAGAGCCTCCTTTTGTAACCGGCAGTTTGGAGAAACGAGAGGAAGGGTGGTTGTTGTCTTGGTAGATCGTTGCCCACACAACGTCCAGGAAGAGGAGAGGAATACAGCAGAAGATCAAGAGGTCTTTAGCTACAAAGAAAAGGTACAACTAGTTCTTTAATTCCGCTGCATAATTAGTTTAGTTTTCTTTGTATCAATTTTGAATACCAACACAAGAGGCCGACGATCTTGTACTTCGATCAAGGTGTGCTTTGATCATTCAAGAACTTGCTTGATTGATCAAACACATGTTTGATCGAACATGCGGGTTGCTAGGAAAAGTTCTGTTCTTGTACAATTTTTGTACAGGGAAATTTAAACAGAACGAAATTTCAGCGCCTTCATCTTCAACTCCCTTTGAAGGTGCCTCCAGCAACACTCACTGCCACCTTTTGCTCTTCGGCTGCTCCGATCACCTGGGTGATCGTGGCCATCTAGGATAGGGCTCACCCGAATCCATTTCCCAGTTTTCTCCTCGAGCAGGCTTCCGCTCCGGCTTCTTGTCCCTCGGAACGTCATGCATGTCCTTCTCGTCCACTAGTGTACTCTTCCGCAGCATCTCGTCCCTCGGATGCACCGAGCCCGTCGGCTCCCTTCCCGTGCCATTCTTCTCGCTAGCTACGTCTTCTGCTCGACTTCTTGTGTTCCTAAGCTCTTGCACACTTAGACACAAGAATCAAACATAACAGGACCTAACTTAACCTAGTTGATCACATCAAAACTACCACGGGGTTCCAACAGTATCTTTTATTAATGTAATTCTTTTAAGTAATGATAAAAAGCATGTTAGAAATAATTTATTTTATTTTAATGCAACTTACCATGAAAATAGAAAGCATGATAATGTTAAAGAAAAATATGTAGCATATCATGCAAAAACTACCTCACCTAAGGTTAGGAAGGTAGATAATAAATTAGGCAAGAACTCTAAGAATTTTATATATATGCCTAAAAATAAAAATGCTCATGGGAATCAAGAAAATTCCAAAACTATGGATTTATGGAAGAAAAATCAAGTCTTGAGGTCAAGATTTGATAAATTGAAAAATATCCTAAAAAGAATGGAAAAAATCTTTAAGGGGCAAAATGAGCATAACATACGTTTAGATAGGCAAGAGTCATTCAATGGTCATAGAGGTTTAGGGTACAAACCAAAAAGCAAGAAGTATGTGGGCTCATACCATAGGGTTCCATATAGTTATGGAACTAATCCTAGGTCTAGAGGTCAAACTAAGGTTACAAGGGAGACCATTTCTAAAATTAACCTTACAAAGACTAGTGTGACTAAGGCTTCAAAAAAGCCTAAGAAAGTCACTAGGAAGGTTACAAGGGAAGTTATCCCTATAGTTGACCTAGAGGAGTCAAGTATGACTAAGGTTTCTAAGAAGCCTATAAAGGTCATTAGAAAGGTAACTAGGGAAGCTATCCCTAGTGAGTATCTAGAACACCTAAGGAACACCAATCGATTTTGGGTTCTTAGGAGTATGTTCTCTACACCCTAGATGGGTCTAGAGAGTGTCAACTCTAATTGGAAAGGTAGTTAACCCAATCTTGAAAAAGTTGACACTTGGAGGACATTTTCAAGGTAGTTGTACTCCTTGAAAATGAGAAGGATTAAGTACTTACTCTTTGGAAGAGTAAAATGTGCCAAAATTTGAAAAATTGGACTAAATTAAAATTGGCACAAATAGGAAAAGCAAAAGAAATACTTGTTGGAACCCCAAGATTGTTTTGATGTGATCAACCAAGCTAGGTTAGGTCCTATGGTGTTTTAACCTTGCGTCTAAGTGTGCAGGAGCTTAGGAACACAAGGAGTCGAGCAAAAGACGCAGCTATCGTGAAGGACGACGCGGGAGAGAGCTGACGGGCTCGGTACGTCTGAGGGACGAGGTGCTGCAGAAGAGTACGCGGGTGGACGAGAAGGAAGCACGCAACATTTCCGAGGGACGAGAAGTCGGAGCGAAAGGTTGCTCGAGAAGGCCGACATTGGGTTCGGGTGAGCCTTATTTCGGTTGGTCGAAATCATCCAAGCGAGCGGAGCGGAAGATCTAGACCAAGGCGAGCATAACCGGAGCAGAGAGCCCGGACCACAAAAAGTCAACAAAGTTGACTTTAAGGGTCCGGGCGCCCAGAATCAATCCGAGTGCCCGGAATGCGACTTTTGACCAGCTCACATTTGACCATGATCCGCTCCGAAGGGGATAAAGTTTTATCCCCTTCCATGCGCCTAGAACCCTCCAGGCGCCCCGACCAATATTATAAATACAGTCTTGATCCAGAAGCTTTTCAATCAATCACTGTAACAACACTTATGCACTCTTCTATTAGTTTAGCTTCTCATTTCTGTGCTTTCACTGCTGTAAGAGGCTTCTCCTCCTAAAGGAGATACTTAGTGCAATCCATTTCTTGGATTAACAGCCTCCCCGGTTGTAACCAAGTCAAATCCGTGAGCCTCGTCTTTTTAGTTACTTTCTTTATTTAATTTACGCAAGTGTTCTTTTAAAGTTCGAGAAGGGTATTTTGGTTTTATATTATGTAGGGTTATTCAACCCTCCGATAGCCGACCACCAAGGGGCACCAACAAATGGTATCATAGCAAGGATGCTTCAGGAGGATTAACCACCGATCGAAGCAAAGACAATGGCCAGACCAAGCATATACCCGCCAAAGTTCGAGGGGGAGTTCGATAATTGGAAAAAGCGAATGCAGGTATTTTTTTTAAAAAACTAATTTCGATTTACTTCTAATAATGAAATTTGATTTTATAGTACCGGAAGGTAAGGAAAAATATCAGTGGACAAAAAAGGAGCAGTCCGACTACGTACGTGGCAAACGACAAAATAGAGTTTCATCTGTTGAGTGTTCTTCTGCCACAAGAAGTCAACCGAATCAGCAACTACGATTCATCAAAGGAGCTTTGGGAGAAGTTCCTTGAGCTACACGAAGGGACGTCTGAAGCCAAGCTCGCGAGATGGGACTTACTTCACAACCAGCTGACCAACCTACGTCTTGCAGAAGACGAAATAATTGCGCATCTTCACTCGAGAATTAAGGAGCTCATCACCGGACTATCGAATCTCGGAGAAAAGATAAGTAACTAAAATTTGCTAAGGTACGCATTAAATGCATTCCCTAGGAATACGAAATGGGCTTCACTAGTAGATGTTTTTTATATCTCTAAGGACTTAGAAACTATTACCTTAGAAGAAATTTTTTTCTACATTTGAAGTGCATGAATCGAGATGTGCAGGTATGAAGGAGCCGAAGCACAACATTGCCCTCAAGGCAACGAAAGACGAACATGAGTCAGAATCTTCTCTCGACGATGAGGAAATGGTAATGATGGTAAGACGCTTTAAAAAGTTGTTTAATTCAAGTAAAACTAACCATCCGCAGGGTAGAAAGAAAAGGACAATTAGGTGCTACCACTGCAACGAAGAAGGACACGTCAAAGACAACTGTCCCAAGCTAAGGAACAAGGACAAGGATAAAGGAAAGAAGTCTGTCCAAACAAAAAGGTTCAAGACACTAAAAGCGATGTGGGACGATATGTCCTCCGAATTGGAAATCGAGGCCTTCTCCGGACTTGCATTAATGGCAAGTAATCAAGACGAGAACTACGATTCAAGCTCATCCAAAATGAGCATTGAGAGCATCGATGAAGGGGGAGCTACGTCGAAAGAAAGTAACAGTTCAGGGGGAGCCACGGATAACAATATCGACAAGGTAAGTCAGGTATGATCTCTTCCTCCCGATAAATTATTTAAGTTTGTTAAAATATTAACTAAAGATTGCTGCAAATTAGAAAAAGAGATTAAAATTTTAAAATTAATTCTAGTTAAATCTTGCCCGTTAGAAGATTTGACAAAGTAAAATTAGAAAATGATCATTTGATAAAAGAAATAAATAACTTAAAAAATCTTTCATGCTCATCTAATACAAGTTTTAGAAAATTCAATAATCTAAATTGGTATTTTAAATATCACAAGGGACAAATTAGAAATATTTTAAAGAAATATGTCTCTAAGAAATACTTAATTAACCTAGTTAGCTGGAACCTATATTGGGTTCCGAAATCGTGTTTAACTTGAACCTTAATTTAGATTTAGCGATTTCAGCAAGAAAATTAAACGTTTAATTTCTGTATGAGGCTTTGTCTAGAAGTAGTTGATGATCCAATAATCAAGAAGGCCTAGTACCTCACCACAGCCTGGAAGTCAAAATATTGAAATAAAATATTTAATTGACTGACTGATAAAACATTAAATTGGAATTACTTAATGCTTTAAAAAAAATTCTTACTCGGAAATGTCTCAAAAATATTTTGCAAAAATGTCTAACTTATTTTTTTACTTAGAAATTTTCTTCTCGGGTTGAATTTTTTTTGGAAATTCTCAAAAAAAATTTTTTTTTGCTGGCCAAAAAAACTTAGAAAAATTTTCTCAAAAAAAATATTTTTTTAATAGTTAGTCAAAAATATCTTTTTGCTTGAAAGTTTTTACTTTGAAATTTTTACAAATTTTTCAGTATTATCAAAATTTTTAAAGTTTTTAAAATTTGATAAAGTTATCTCAAAAATTTTCTACCCTTAGATTTTTTTTTTGTACCATATTTTTATGTGATCAAATGGGGAGAAGGAAAAGATTAAGTCTAGGGGGAGTAGATTCAATTTTTTTATTCTTTTCACTTTATTGCTGAATTTATTATTTTAACTTTATGTCTCTTTACCCTAGCTTAACTTGGGTTTCTCACATCAAAAAGGGGGAGATTGTTAGAACCTAAAGGTTGTTTTGATGTGATCAACCAAGTTAGGTTAAGTCATGTGGTGTTTTAAACTTGTGTCGTGTGCAGAAGCTTAGGAACACAAGGAGTCGAGCAAAAGACGCAGCTAGCGAGAAGGACGACACGGAAGAGAACCGACGGGCTCAGTGCGTCCGAGGGACGAGGTGCTGCGGAAGAGTACGTGGGCGAACGAGAAGGAAGTGCGCGGTGTTTCCGAGGGACGAGAAGCTAGAGCGGAAGATTGCTCGAGAAAGTCGAAATTGGGTTCGGGTGAGCCTTATTTTGGTTGGACGAAATCACCCAAGCGAATGGAGCGGAAGATCTGGACCGAGGTGAGCAGAATCGGAGCAGAGAGTCCGGACAGCAAAAAGTCAACAAAGTTGACTTTAAGGGTTCGGTCGCCCGGAATGCTACTTTTGACCAGATCACGTTTAACCATGATCCACTGCGAAGGAGATAAAGTTTTATGCCCTTCCAAGCGCCTAGAACCCTCCAGGCGCCCCGACCAAGGCTATAAATACAGTCTTGGTCCAGAAGCTTTTCAATCAATCAAGCAATCACTGTAACAACACTTGTGCGCTCTTCTTTTAGTTAGCTTCTCATTTCTATGCTTTCATTGCTATAAGAGGCTTCTCCGCCTGAAGGAGATACTTAGTGCGATCCATTCGTTGGATTAACAACCTTCCCGGTTGTAACCAAGTCAAATCCGTGAGCCTCGTCTTTTTAGTTACTTTCTTTATTTAATTTACACAAATGTTCTTTTAAAGTCTGAAAAAGGTATTTTGATTTTATATTGTGTAGGAATATTCAACCCTCTGATAGCTGGCCACCAAGGGGCACCAACAATACCAAGTTGGGATTTTAGCATTTTCTTAGGGAGATGAGGGCGATCTAGGATTAATTTTAATTTAGCAAATACTTAGAGATACCCAGATAAATAATCTAGGGATAATTATTTATGCTAAATTATCATGATTGTTTGTTCATCATATGTCATAATATCATATTTTGTATTTATTTTTGTTATGAAAAATAAAAGGAAAATATCATGTCCTGTCATGCATACATCATGTAGATATAATAGTTTTTTTTTTGAAAAATACTTATTTTGATGTATGCTATAGTTCATCATGCATTATTTTAATTCCTTATAATTAAGGACAATGACATTAATCAACAAATGACATCCTAGGAGAATAATCAAATTCTACAATACCTAGATAGATATGCATGATCCTTTAGATCATGACCAAAACCAATATTTACATCTCACAATGACTATAAGTTGACTTGTATGTATTTTAGTGCATATTAGATACAAGTGAGATGTTAGGATGGTGAACAAAACTCAAGATGTTATTCAGTGCATCTTTTTGAGTTTTAATTTCATCAAAACACATAGTTATGTGTTATTCAATCATGGGGAAAATAAATATATAAGTTATGTGCATTTAGCCCAAAGATCATGGTTGAAAATTTAGTTTTGAAAATGATTTCAAATATACTTTGGAAAACCTTGGTGAAGGCTATTTTTTGATAGGAATCACCATTGTATAGTTAGACACAAATTTGAAAGAAATATTGAAGTTTTTAAGAGTTTCTAACTTTATGTCTACCTTTGAAAATAAAATGTATTTTCTTGTAAAACTATTTTTCTATGATAGTATATACCTTAAATAATGTCTACAAAAAATTTTATGATTTTTAAAATTTTATAAAATTTTTAAGGTATTTCTTAAATTCGGTTGAAATCAATTTCAGAAATAAAAAATGATGATCGACTAGGCTAGTTGATTACTACATCTTAATCGATTAGGCTAATCATGTTAAAAATTTACTAAATATTCGTAATACAATTCATAGCATGAGATAATTTGTGATTGGATCACAACTTGTGATTATCTCTACATGTGCAATTATGAACGTATTAGAATTTCCCTTGTCATCGAATTAATGTATTCGGACATCATCAATTCTGTAAGAGTGGCATGGGTTATACTCCTTGGTTCACCAAACAGTTATTTTTTCACTGGCTGGAGACATTGGGATGTCGAGATTTAAACGTAGATGCTAGTTATGGTAACTAGTTCATTGGAGTGACTCGCTGCAAGACTTCATATGGTTATCTACATATATGGATATGTCTATGAAGTTCTTACTGTAGCTCGAGTGCAAGTTTCCTTCGACTTGAGGTATACAAGTCATCTTGGTCATGGAGACTTATACTTTGACAACTTAAGTAAGCATCTCATCGAGGTGTGGACCCGAGATGCTTGGGTATAAGTTGAAGTGTCCGAAGGTGTTTGGATAGCCCACAGACGATTTACCGCTCCTTGCGAGGAGACATATACCCTATGGCTTCTCGTTAGAATTATTACGCAAGGTCTTTAGACAAAACATCACATGTTAAGCATATGAAACTCTTAGGCGCATGTACGAGTAATTTGAATTCGTAAAATGAGGAAGTATTACTTGGACTAGGTGTGATGTAGTCAACCTAGTGAAAACTAGCACATAGATCATTTCCTGAACTAAGTGAGTATAAGACGAGTGAAAGGAACGAAGTATGACCCACTATAGCTGCTGAAAGACTCAGAATTAATTCTGAAATCAACTATGATTTTCCAGCTAATTGGAGATCATGTTGTACTACTAGGTACCACTCATGATCGTTTTATAATTAAGTAGTTAATTATGAATGACCAAGATAAACCGAGAACCTACCAGGTCACACCCACTACGAGTCTCTAAAAGATGTAAAATAAGTTAAGTAATAGAATTCTTAGATCAAGAGATAAATGTTCAGTTGGACCATACATAAGACAAATATATAAATATTTATCGAATCGGGAGCGTAGATAGACTACATCTCTTATGGAAGAGTTAGACCCTATTTGGATTAGCTATGAACCAACTTGGTTTAGTTGTGAATTAAATCAAGGGGTTAATAAGTTAATTTTTGGTTAAAGGATAATGGATTGGATTTAGTTTTCTAATATAACTCATTAATAAGAGTTATATAAAGATATAGTTAAGAGAGAAATATACACATGAGATCATTAGTTGGCTGGATAAGGTTTTTGGAAAACCTTAGCCCAATTTTTTTTCTCTCCCTTCTCTTCTCTCTTTCTCCCGCCGCCAACAGCAAAGGGGCCTCCCCTTGTTGTCGTGACCACCAAGCAAGGAAGAGAACTTCCTTGTTGTGCTTCTTCTCCTCTTGATTCCTCTTCTCCGCTTATAGCTAGTAATTTTCGAATGAGAGACTTGTACTTAAGGAGTTTTATTGAGGAGCTCGATGTGGATACGAATAGAAGTGAGGTTCAACAACGTCGCTATAGTTGATGCTCTTCTCGTTACAGATTATCTGTAAGGTATACCTAGAATAATTGTTATTCATTTTCGTTTTGTTTTATGATCTTGTCCAGTGTAACTATATCCTATATGCGTGCGGTGTGTGTTGTAATAAATTAGATTTATTTACGTTTAGTCTTTCACTATGCATGTTTATGAAATGTGTTTTAACACATACTTCATCGGACATATCCCAATAAGAACCTCGAAAGATCACGTATATGAGTTGTTACTACTTGTTGAATACTTTTTTTATTGAGCATTAAGAGTGCCTCCAACCTCATCTAAGGCACCTCCAAGTGCAAAAGTTATCCTTTGAGCTTCAAACTCAATAAGCGGCACAACATGCGATATTTATCCGTGCGAGGGATCTTTCCAAGTGCTCCAAGGCACCTCCGAGCCACGCTCCAGGGCACCTCCAACCACATGGGAGGCGCATTCGCGCCTTTCTACGTGGGTCTTCGACCAAGGCAGCCGAGGCGCCTCCAACAACATAAGAGGCGCTTCGAGCACTGTTCACCCAAACTGTTCGTTGAGTTTTTCACTTCTGCAAGTTTACGTTAGCCCAATAATAAAGAGTAACCTACAAAATAGAGTTAGCACACTTATAAAATAGAATTATTAATTAGATTCTGTCTTTCTAAGGCTAGGATCTAGTCATGGTGTCACGCCCCAAGGGAGTTCTTATTCGGTAAATGGACAACATCTCCCCCTTTATGACAATATATGAAACCTGGATACATAATCATATGACTGTACAAGTATAATAACCTACAGCCCACATGACTAGAATTATACATAATCACATAGGATAATAAATAGCCCACACGACTAGTATCATACACAACCACGTAGAATAATAAGTAGTCCACACAACTGTAATAAAAAAAAAACATAGTGGAAGACAAAAGGTAAGTCACCCAAACCAAAATGACAAACTGTGTGTGATTACGGCTTAAATATAACAAGTACATAACCAAATAAAAGGATGTCACAAGTCTAAAAATCCACATACAAATTATTCACTACATGAACCAGTCTAAAAATCAATAATACGAGTAAAAGCAATAGTGGAAGAAGACGTTCAATGTAACATGGGACTAGCCGACAGGATCTCCAGGCAACTCCATAAATGATCTACCTACTCCCTGACGAAAAGAAAACCAACAAACAGGGTGGTGAGTCCGAGTAACTCAACGGGTAATAGACATAGGCAATGCATGGTCAATATAAACATGGAGCTCAAAGTATACATTCTATGTAGGGAAATAAGAACATGATTATATATGACATAATAAATGCACATAATCATAACTGACATAATAAATGCACACACCCAATCTGGATCTAATGTGCATGATATAGTGATCAGTAGACTCACTAGGAATCAATAACAGAATTACTCGTAACACCTGAGTAATATAACTGACAACATATACATGTATAATAAACGAACATATATGAATCATGACAACCATATGCAACAATCATATCTCAGACAAATGCAACAATCATATCTCAGGCAAATGCAACAATCATATCTCAAGAAAATGCAAGTATATCTCTGAAAAATACACTGTGCATTATATGCATATGAATATGCTTGCAACATGGTCACTCCTTCCCACCCCTCAAGACACCACAACCCCTATGTAACCAAGAGGCCAGGACAATGACAACTGTACTACCCTTCAGATACCACTACTCTCGAGTAGCCGAGGCGAACCCGCTAAGTAGTGATCTCACTACATAACGGCGGGGTCTTTGACTACTGTAACTCTAGCCGCCACTGACAAATGTACTACCCTCCAGATACCACTACTCTCGAGTGGCCGAGACGGACAACATATATGACTGAGTGACCGAGTGGGCACGACAAGACAAGCTCCATTTCAAGCTACCACTCCTCATGAGTGGTCGAATGGGCAGCTAAAAATGACTGGCAACTAGCTCATACCATAAGGGATCAATGATTATCAACATGCAATGCAATGATAAACATGATGTAAATAATCATAATACTGGCACAGTCATCATCAATGCAACACAATAAACCTAAGTACATGATCCATCAATTACATATATTTATATATATGGATAGGTCAAACAAGTGTCTACTAAAGAACAAATATAGTGAATAACAACACCTATAGCACAACCATACACATATGCACACTACAACATAGGTATAATCATAATGATATCTCCAATAATCACACCAAACACATGTGCTCACCTAACATAAGTATAATCAATATGATTCCTCTAATAGTACACATCTGACATGTGTGCACACACAACATAGGTATAATCAACATGATTCCTCTAATAGTACATATCAGACATGTGTGCACACGTAACATGTAAATGGACAGTCAACATGGTAACTCTCATAGCACATACCAAATATGTGCACACTCAACATCATATGCAATAATCAGTATGTTAACTCAGTCAACAAGATATCCCCTATAGTACATAATCTACATGTGTATACATTACAGAGTATAGATATCCAAAACCAAGATTATATATAAAAGAGCTAGATCATCTCTAAAGTCAAGCACGTAAGCATCAAGCATGGATAAATACAAGTAGATTTAAGGTAAAGTAACATAATCCATCAATTAAAAAAACTATGCACTAAATTCAATAAACTATAAAGGTCAAGGAAGAAGTACCTGCCTCAAAATATAGATCGTCTTAAACTAATCCTAAATCGAGATGTCTATCTCCAAAATCAAAGTACTGCATCAAAATGTATAGTAGCTAAATCCCATTATGTATCATTTAGCTAAACTAAATCCAAATTCTATTAGGAAACCCTAATCAAAACAATTATTGGTTAACCCTTGATTCATCTATCCATTGAGTTAGGTTCAACCCAACATCATCAACTTCTTAATTGATCTATGTAGAAATCCATTTTCAATTGATCCAACAAACGCTACAACAAAATTGACTTTCCGCGGCACACAATTATTCTATTTACAACGCGCATCATATGCTGCACAAATCAAAACCGTTAAAAGTCCTAACACATTGACAGCACGTGATCGCACGTTGCAATTAATAACATTCATAGCACACAGCTACGCATTGTGATTAATGACATTCGCAGCTCACGGTCGCACGTTGTGATTAATAGTATTCACAAAGCGTAGACGCACGCTGCGGTTAATAGCATTCGTAGCACGCGACCGCAAACTGCGGTTAATAGCATTTGCACCGCACGGTCGCGCTGTGATTAATAACATATAAAAAAATATCAATGCATACTATATCATAATAACATAATACTTACTATACTTTCCTCCAAAAGCTAATAATAATAACATAATATTTTCCTCCAAAACTGATTTTTATATTCTTCCTAAAATTAAAAAGTAAGCATGTCACAAGGAAAAAAAAACTTCTACGTCAGTAGAGGAAGAAATCATGCCATGGCCTCAGGCACTCAAAATTTACTATATTTAAAGTCAAATACAAATATAATATTGGAACGGCGGAAATATAGATGAAAGGACTATCACCAATCTGACTTGGAGACTGATGGCAATAAAATGTAGCAATCCTTCTCTTTGGTTTTGGGGGTCATGCGTCGCCATATCCCAGCCAAGATACTGCCATAGACCGCTTGGTAAACACTACACACGGCACAAGGGACCGCTGTCAATGGATTGCCGAGGCATTTTGAGCAATTGCTCTGCCACAAAGTACTGCTACAGATGTAATAGCTATTAGTTACAACAAATAAGATTATTGCAATATTGGTTCAGAATTGCACCGACTAGCACAGGAGCAAGCACAACCTGTGAAGCCACAAAGGGATGTGAAAATGGGAAAGAAAACATAAGTTAAACATGAAAATGCACATTCACTATATTGTATATGGTTTTCACTGTGGGCTTTCATAAACTTGAAGTATAACTCCCTCATAACTAGAATACTTGATAATGACAAAGGTAAAGGATAACAGTCCATCCTATGTGACATCTATAAAACATCATAGAATAAATAACTAAAATTTTGTAAATGTAAAAAACGGAAATAGGCTTTTAAAATGATTGTATAGCAAGGAGAATATTTATACCGAGATCTATAATCAAATTCTTGTTATAGATATACCTTTCAGTATATTTTAATGACTTGACACAAACATCAGTGATACAATAGGGAAAATGTGTCTTAACAATAGACTAATAAAGTTCAAAGCCTTCCTTCTAGGAAACCATAAAAAGAGAAAGCTCAAGAGAAATCTAAAAGAAAAAAGAATGTTGAGGTAATAGGAAAAATATATTGTATGTCAATTTCAAAAGAAACTAAATAAATGAATAGGATTAATTTAGCTTAAAGCAAAGTTAAGATCAGAAATATATAAAAGACATCATATTTAGATATGCAGCACTTACTGAATGTGGGAAGTCAAAGGAAGTGCAGCATAATCAATAATCACCTACATATTTAACTATCAGTTAAAAATGGAAAGGATGTTCCACACGTGTGATTTAACATAAATACAGAATCCACCTATTAAACTAATCAAAAGCATGATTAGCACTTACAGGCTTGGAAGCTTCAAGTTTCATCAGAAGTTTGACACGAAAAAAAAGTAAACAAGAGATGGTGTTGGGGTGTCAAAATAGCAAGGAGGCAAAGTTTAACTTCATCATGGTAGCAAGCCATTCTAGCTCCAACTGCAATTTGTGTATGAGTATACTTTTCAAGAGTTTGACCTTGTTCCTTTGGAAACTCAGCTTGAGCAACCAAACAACCAGAAACTCAACAGATTGAAGAATTCTAAAGTGAAAGTGATAAACAACAACCTAACCACTTCTCATTAACACAAACCTCTAATGGCTGCTTTTGGATGTCAGCATCATCCTTTCACATTTATATCCTTATGAACAAATTTCTTTTACGACCCAAGCTAACAGTTAAAGGATAAACATAAAGACAATGGAAAAGTTGTCAGAATGGCTCGCTTCTAGTCATCCTCCAAAAATCAAAAGCTTGAAACTGTAAAATCATGAGCTATAAAGATCAAAAAATTTGTAGCCTAAAACAAAATGGGCTAATTAATTGTCTATGTGCCCTAATCAACAAACTTTCTTTGTACATGAAGTTCTGATAAGTTTTCTTTGTACATGAAGTTCTGATAAGTGAGAGGTAACTAAGCAGATATAGGTTTCCACAATTTGCCTAGCAAGGATACAAGAGGATATTTTAAAAGAAATTAATGATATATTGTTCTGCTAAACAATAGCATGCAAGTAGAAATAGTAGATACTTTAATTTAATTTTCCAAAATAACATGTGACAGAAAAAAAAAATAACAAACAAACAAATATGCAAAACAACTATAATAAGCTTACAACTTGAAATGACTAAGATACACTTCCTATAAATTACTACATATCCATGAAAGAATAACCTTATAGTGTGTTTTTTACCTAAGAGAGCCACCAGAATCGCCAATAGAGAATGTTCACAAGTGCCCGCAAATAAAATCCAAGAGATGGCACAGAGAAGCTAGCTTTAAGAATCAGGAAGAGTAATGTTTTATAAAGAAAATATGACAACAATACTAGCAAAGTAGCACCTATAATTTAGAAACATTATGCTTTTAAGTAAAGTGAATAGACAAATCTGCTGAACTTCAGGATGTGTTAAAGCAAGATTACAGATTGAATGTTGATAAATAGCAGACAAAATACTACTTACATGGTCACTAAAATCAGGATGATCTTCTCTGACTGGAATTGACACATTCCTATAAATATCTTTTCGATTAATGTTGATGAACTTCAAACTACCACTCCTGGGGATATCAGGACCATTGCTATGATGCTTTCCTAGAGAAGTTTCAGTAAAACGATCACCATCATCATTTGAGTCAATGATTATGCTTCCACCGTCAGAGATATTGTCCACATCAACAAGTGAAGTATGAAGCTTTTCAACCTCCATTTTCAATACACCTTTAACAGGCTTGTGTACCTTTCTTTTAGGATCCTAAAATATACAAAAATGGCAAGAAAAACTAAAGTCAGGAGCTTTCGTTGAAACAAATTAATAATCATATATCAACATCTGAATCCATCCAGCATATACAAAAAAATATTGTTTATTTTCCTTTTATCAGCAGCATAAACATCTAAAAGGCATCATTATGTGTGCTAGCAAAAGATAACTAAAATTATCAGGAGTTTATGCAGACAAATCACCAGAAGTAAGTCTTCTGTATAACTCTCTTTGACTTTGTTTAAATTTGATATCTCAATAATAGACACATCACAATATCTTGTAGCGTCAGTGTAATGCCCATACATGAAGCAGCCCTCAATTAGCTCGAATAAAAAATACCTAATCGTTAGTAATCGGACGAATGCCAAGAGAGATGAAGAGACCGAGCAGAGTGAGGGTAGGGCCAAATATTTCCAAGTTCTTGTCCACCCAGAGGAATGAAAGGGCAACACAACACGTTTTCCCCACCCACAGCGGGAAGGTCATGGATAGCACTTCTCCAGCATGTAGCATAATCCTTGGAGACTAACGTCGGTTTCTCCGCTGGCTGTGGGAGGATCACTCGAGGCGAGAGGGGAGGCAACACCGACTTCTCTGTTCCATTGGGTCTTCTCCAGATTCCTTCTTCTTGGCCGCAACTAACGATGGCGGAGCGAGTGGGTACGACAGCGAGTAGGAGGCAGTGAGTGGGTAGAATGAGCGGAGGAGGCAGTGAGTGAGTAGAATGAGCGGAGGCTAGGCGCGGGCGACGCGAAGGAGGGTTTCGGCGGAAGAAGTTTTGGTATGTTTTCGCAAAGGGAGGCTTTTGGCGGAGGAGGTTAGGTCGCGGAAGGTTTTTAGCGGAGGTTTTGGCGAAAACAAATAATTCTGCTAAGGTTTGGGTAGGATTTAGAAAATTTAAAAATTATTAAATTTTTAAAAATTATTAGCAGTGCGCTTTGTACCTGTTAATATTTTATTTTTTATATGTCATCATTTATTTATATATATATATATATATATATATATAATATTAATAATGTACCATCATTAATATTAAATTTTAACAATACACTCTATATTTTATATAAAAAATTATTGACAATATATTTTTTTTTATATATATATATATAGTTATTGGTATAAATATAATACTTTTCGTGGTACATTTTATTGGGCACGCCTTAACTGTGCGTTATTGATAACGTGCTACGGAAAATTATATTTATTGTACATTAATATCATGATAAATTGCTAACCACCAAATTTGATAAGTAACCAAATTTAATAATCATTTAATTCATATTTTAAATCAACTATACATGATGAATCAATTAACCCATTACCATAGATCAACTCATCCACTAATCCCTCATTAATTGAACAATTAATCATCATCAACTACTAATCATGTATTTACCCTGCTAATTGGAACTAACCAGATTTAACCAACTTTTTAATTCAATCTAACCCATCAACGAAATGGTTAATCCCTATTTATTAACATATATACTTCAATTATCCAAATGAGACGTGAACTAACAATCCAAGGTTTATCCAAATCTTGAATCTTAATTAATTAGAGAATGGTTAATTAAACTCAAATTAAAATGGTTTGATAATCGATTGTTTCATCACCGACAATAGCTCACTATGGACGACGGTGGTCGACTGATCGCAACAACAATTATTGGTGCAATCGACCTAGGATTGATCCGGGTTCTATCATTATTTTGATGTGTGTGTCAAAGAGTTTAAGTTAGATTTCATATTAGTTTGATATGTGTTTGAGTCATACAGAACTTGGTGAAACACACATGAGGAGCTCGGTGCGGCTAAGCTTGGGAAGTTCATCCTATGGCTCGGGTCCATGAGATCGATGAAGGATGGTGCAACCGAGGGACCACGGACGAGGAGCAATGGAATGAAGCCGAAGGAAGCGAACTTCAAGGCAACGTGAAGGATGGCACGGAGAGGAGTCATAGGCTCGGGTGCATCTGAGGGACGAAAGCCGAGGAAGAGGGCTTCAAGGACGACTACGGAGAGGATGAGTGTGAATGTGTAACCGGGACCAGTCGACTGCTGGAAGTAACAGTCGACTGGGAGCGAACAGAAGCATTCTGTTCGCTTAGCCAGCAAACGGCTAGTCGACTGGTACTTTTATCAGTTGACTGGTAAGTAGCAGTTGGCTATCTCCAACGGCAGCACCAGTCGACTGATGGAAGTATTAGTCGACTAGTGCCGAGATGAGTTGATATGATGATCAACTCTCTCCTTTTATTTATAGGAAGCTTTGGGGCTTGAAGGAGATTACTGATTATTGTTGAATCACTCTTTTGTCATTGTCCAAAGCTTTCAAGTCATACTCTTCTTCCTACTCTTAATCTCCATCTTGTAAAAGAAGAAGAGTGCTTTGTGAGAGGTTGTACTCCACCGAAAAGGAGTAAGCTCTAGTCGGAGATTGTCGGTGACTAATCCATCGAAGGATCAAGGGTTCATCCACCTCAAGGGCATGCTGTGGAGTAGGAGCAAGCAATCTCCGAACCACGTAAAGGAATCGTTTTAGCATTTATGTTCTTACTTATTGCTTTCATTGTTTTAGTTTCATTTCCACTTGTGCAAACTAACCGTGTAGAGAAGAAAGGGAATTGGGGGTGACCTATCTATTCAACCCCCCCTTCTAGTCGGCCACCGATCCCCTACAAGTGGTATCAGAGCGAGGACACCCTTCAACAGACTAATCGCCAAGAAGAGCACTTCATCAAAATGGTCGGTTCAAGCATCCATCCACTCAAATTCGAAGGAGACTTCTCTTGGTGGAAGAAGAGAATGAAGGTATTCTTCAAAACCGATTTTAATATTATATTAATCATAGAAAATGGTTTTGAGATGCATAGGGATCAAAATAATGAGTTAATCGAGAAAGTAAGATGGAGCAAGAAGCAAAGAGAAAAACACGTAGCAAACTCAAGAACAATGCACCATCTCTTAAATGTTCTTCTTCAACAAGAAGTAACTCGGATTGGGAACTACACAAGTGCCAAGGATTTGTGGGAAAAGCTCATAGAGCTTCATGAAGGCACATCGGAGGCAAAGTTAGCAAGAAAAGATCTTCTCTGAACTCGACTCAACAACATCAAACTTGAAAAAGGAGAAGAGGTATCTTCACTTCATGCTAAAATTAAAGAAATTTTAAGTGGACTAACAAGTGTAGGTGAGAAACTTTTCAACCGGGACATTATAATGAAAGCTATCAATGCTTTTCCAAGAACCTCGACATGGAGCTCAATTGTAGACTCGTTCTACATTTCAAAGGATATAGAGAAATCTTCTCTAGATAAATTCTTCTCAACAATGAAGCTCCATGAGACTCGGATTGAAGGATTAGATGGAGAAGTCAATAGATCAAGAGGAGTAGTCCTTGTGGCAAACAAGGGAAAGGGGAAGAAGAAGAAATCTCCATCTCCACCATCATCCAATTTCGAGGAGTCAAGTGCCTCAATGGATAGCGATCAAGAGGCATATATGGTACGGAAGATGAGAAAAGCTTTTAAAACTTTTTCTACTAACAAATCTCATGCTAGGAAAAATTCAAGAAGCAAGAGTAGAACAAGGAAGGTCATTTGTTACAATTACCAAGGAGAAGGACATATGAGAGATGAATGCCCACTCTTGAAGAAGAAAGAAGAAAATAAGAAGGAAGAGAAGAAGAAGAAGTCAAAAGAAAAAGGCAAGAAGGTCAAAAACCTAAAAGCAACATGGGATGATCCATCGTCATCGGAGGAAGAAGAGCATCATGTGTCCCATTTTGCTCTAATGGAAATTGATGATATAGCATCCACCTCATCCGAAAATGAAGAAGGAAAGAGATCAAGTGAAGATGAAAAAGGGAGCTTAAGTGAAGGAGGAGATCAAACATCGGATTCAGGCGTCTCGATATGTGAGGTATACAATATTCCTTCTCGTGTTTTAATTAAAATTATTAAAAGTACAAATGAGGATTTGTTCAAGGTAAAAAGGAAAAATAAGTCCTTGAAAAATGATATTTGCATGCTTAAGGAAAAATTAGAATCCATGCCTATTAGGGATAATGATATGTATGCTTCTTTTACTAATTCGAATGATTCATGTTTAGAAGAAGAAAATAGGAAATTGAAGGAAAAGGTATAATACCTTACCAATGCCCTTAGAAAATTTGAAATTGGATCCAAAATCTTAAATATGATCATTGGGAGTTAAAGGGCAAATTTTAAAAAAAATGGGTTAGGATACAATAAACTCAAAAGACCTATCATTGTCTACTTGCTAGGGGGCAATAAAAAACTAAGACCATAGGTAGAAAATGAATCCCCAAGCAATATTTGGTTAACCCAATTAGAAAGAATTTTTATTGGGTGTCAAAGTCAATCCTCAAGGGTTAGAAGATTTAAGGTCAAGTCAACAATGGAAATCATAATTCTAATTTTTTTATGGTTGACTTGAGACCTTAAGGGGAAGCACTTAGCCTTGATAGAAATTCATGATAAAGAGGGCTAAGTAGGGGTTACCTTTATTTCATCTTACAATGACTTACATTATTTTCTAAACATAGATGTGAGATAATAGGATGATACAAATAATTCACTTATGCTTATTACATTTTGATGAGTTATGAAATATATCAATTTTTAATGATCATAGGCCAACTATGGGGAAAGTAAAGAAGGACATCTTGCCTGATGTGGTGATAAAGAAGGGCCCCGCCCCGCCCCGCTGCCATGGTTGAGGTCAGCGAAGGTCAGAGTCAAGACGGTCGACGGACGGAGGGTCTTGGCCAGTTGGGCGGGACATAGCCTGACCGGAGGTTAAACGCCAACCCACCATCTCCGACATGTAGTAATCAAATTGATGGTCAAAGGACGCATAGAAGCCAAGCCGAGCGGCTCTTCCGCTCAGTGCAACGGCTGACAATATGGATCAAGGCCAATTAGCCGAGCGACTTTCCCGATCGGCGCAACAATGGGCTTCCGGCTGAGCAGTCATCTCGCTCGGCCCAACAACGGATGACACTACAAGGGACTTTTAGCCGAGCGGTCATTCTGTTCGGCCAAGCAATAAACACAGCAGGATATCATTCTACATCCTTTTGAAAGTTAGTGTCGTCGATAGGTGGCATGGTCAGATAGAGGATCGTACGACGGAAGCTTCCACTGTCACTTCAAAGATATGCTCGGCCCATTAAGGTACTGTGTCAGGGACACTTTACTGACATGTTCCTTCAGGGAAAAGCTTGGGATAGATAGTGTGCCAGTTTTGAGAAGCGTGTGCACACGCTACAGGAGTCCTATATAAAGGGGGTCCCGGCATCGGCGAAGGTAGGCTTTTCTCGTGATTTCCACTGTTGTGCTACAGTTCTTTGCTTCTTGCCTCACCAAAGACTGACTTAAGCGTCAGAGGGTCATCGCCGGGGACCCCTTCCCTGGCTCGACACTGACGTTGTTTGTCTTGTAGGTGGGAGCGAAGTCCATCGGAGGTCAGCAGAAGCGCCATGTCCCCAACACCCGTCTCCTCGACTTTCGGATAGGATCATATTTGGCACCGTCTGTGAGAACGTCACCTGAATCTGAGCCGAGGAAATCGAAGACGCTGGACGGCTAACCTCCATGACACTCAAGCAAGAGAAGTTTGAGATGCTCGTGCAAGCATGGGCAGCAAAAATGATGAAGCAACAACAACAACAAGCAATAACCGATCGGCCAGCACCGCAACCGGCAACCTCGGTGGCCGATAGGCGAGCGAGGTAAGAAGACCCAGCGGAGCAACTCTCCGTATGGGGACAGAACCGTAGGCCTACCGACACCCAAGGGGAAGCGCCGCCCACGCCGATCCCCTTCCATCGGGCTCTGTTCCAAACCCCCTCGAAGATAGCTCAAGCGCATCAGGAGTGGGGGCATCTTCTGACGAGGCATCCGTGCGGGATGCAAGGAAAGTAAAAGCGCCCTGGAGCACCGCATCCCCCGAACGAATCAATAGACAGTTCTTAGAGTAGATCTTATAAGACCCTCTGCCTCGGCACTACACCCCGTTGGCGATCGGGATGTACAACGGGGAGACGACCCAGATGATCATCTGGATCAGTTCAACAATGAGGCTACGTTGCACCAGTACACAGATGGAGCAAAGTACAGTCTTTCTCATGACTTTCTCCGGATCAGCACAGCGATGATTCAGAAGGTTGCCGGACAGCTTGATACGAAGTTTCAAAGACTTTCGAGCCACATTCCAGCATCACTTCGCCAGCAGTCAACGCTACCAGAAGACAAGCGTCAGCCTCTTCACCTTGAAACAAGGGCCCAAGGAAGCGCTCCGAGCGTACATCCAGCGCTTCAACCAGGTGGTCATGGATATCCCCTCGGTCTCGTCCGAGACCATGATGAATGTCTTCACCCAGGGCCTTGCCGAAGGGGACTTCTTTCGGTCGCTCATTCGGAAGCCGCTCCGAGACTTTGACCACATGCAGAAAAAGACCAACGAATATATAAACGTGGAAGAGGCCCAAGCATATAGAAGGAAGGAGGCGTCGATCGAGCATTCAGCGCCGATCGAGCGTCGACCGACTAGCAACTATATGCCGCCCAAAGGACCGAGGGTTGAAGGAGCACGGCTGCACCAAGAGACCAGGGCACACGTCGTACAGCACGTGGTGTCTGGTCGGCCAAAGGCGCTCAAGGGCAAGGTAGGGACGTTTATGTTTTGTTCGTTCCACCAGTCGATAACGCACAACACATGGGACTGCCGAGAACTGACGCCAATTGTCAGTCGAATGACCCCCAAGGGATATCGCCATCGCTCTCCATCTCCTGATCGACGGGATCGTCGCCGCTCGACCGAGCGACGAGAAGAGAGAAGGGAGCCCGAGCACCATCGCCGTCTGCAGAGGGAGGAAATCAATCCCTCTAGAATTTCGACCGAACGGAATAGGTCGTCCACCCGGAAAGACGAAAACATAAACAACACTTCCCGGGGAGAGATAGGCATAATTGTCGGAGGGCCGACCGATGGAGACTCCAACCAGGCCAGGAAATCAAACATTCGGCGGTTGGAGTTTCACGCCGTCGGGTGCAGCAAGGAGAAGGCCCAAGGGCTTCAGATCAACTTTGGCCCTAGAGATCTGGAAGGGGTCGAAATCCCTCATGATGATGCTTTGATCATCCGAGCGGTAATTGCCAACTACACCATTCATTGAACCTTCATCGACACAGGAAGTTCGGTGAACATCATTTTTAAGAAGGCATTCGACCAGCTGCAAATCGATTGCAACGAGCTGCTACCCATGGCGACCTCGCTTTACGGATTCACGGGCAATGAAGTCCTGCTGATCGGCCAGGCAAGATTGACCATCTCACTGGGAGAGGAGCCGTTGAGGAGGACCCGGACCACCAACTTCATAGTTGTGGACGCGCCATCGGCTTACAACGTCATCTTAGGCCGACCGACCCTCAATGAATTTCGGGCGGCAGTATCCAATTACTGCAAGAAAATAAAGTTCCCAGTGGATGATCAGGTGAGCGAAGTCAAGGGCGACCAACTGGCCGTTAGGCGCTGCTATGTGGAAATGGTCAAAACCGAGGCCAAAGCAGCGCGGAAGGCTCCACGGCTAGAGGTAAATGCTATTACCGAGAAATCCCCCACCTTTATGTATAAAGAAAAAAAGGAGGTTCAGATCCACCCCAGCCAATCGGAAGCCACGACTTTTATGGTTGCCGACCTAGAAGAGAAGAAGAAGGCAGAGCTGATCGTCTGCCTTAGGAAAAACCACGGTGTGTTCGCCTGGTCGATATATGAGTTACCCGACATCTCCCCAAGCGTGGCTCAGCACGAGCTCCACGTCCGACCAGACACTGGGCCGGTCAAAGAAAGAAAACAGGACTTATTTGGTGTAGTGTTAGCACGCTTATCTGTTAAAAAAATCACTTTTTGGGGCTTTTGTGATGGGCAAGTTCAGAACTTGCACGATGACATTGGGTAGAATTCTCCCGACATGCTTTCTCCTCGCCATTGTTTAAAGTAATGATTTTTGTCTAATGCCTTTGTGTTGAATGGTTTTGGTAATGGATTCATTTAATCCAGATGTTGTATGGATATTCAACACTTAGGTGACATTTGGTTTAGAGGTTTGGAAATGAGGGAATGGATTCATTCCCAAACCTTGTGTTTGGTTGATGGGAATGAAATCAAGATTTTGGAATGAAATCCAAAAACTTGGGTATGGATGAAACTCACCCCCTCCCTTGGGTTTTGATGGAATGGGAATAAGAATTAAGTTTTTAACGAAAATACCCTTAATATATTTATTCAATTTTTTTTCATTTCACTATCTCTCCTTGTTTCTCTCATCATACTTTCTCTCTCCTTATTCTATCATCATATTTTCTCTCTCAACATACTTTCTCTCTCCTCATTCTCTCTCATCACACATTCTCTATCATTTTTTCTCTGTATTCTCTCTCATCACACACTCTCTTTCATTATTTGCTCTCTCTTCATTCTCTCCTCATTTTTCATCATACTTTCTCTCTCATCATTCTTTCTCTCTCATCATTCTTTCTCTCATCAATGTAAAATACCGAAAAATGGCGGATAGCGATAAGGGAATTTTCTGGAAATTTTTCAGAAATTGTATGAACGAGTTTACGGGGATAAAATTTGGGCCCTGGGAAAGCCTATTTAGGCTACCACGTTTTAACGAGGAAATGTTTGATTTTTTTTAATATTTCCTTTTCTTTTATTCTTTTTTCTTTTCTTTCCTCCGTTTCTTTTCTCTTCCCCGCATGTCCGACGCCTCCTCCTCGCGTCAAGCTGTCGTCCCCTCTTGTGCCCTAACTGTCAACGGTTTCTCCTCCCTTTCCCTCATTTTCTCTCCCGTATCACTCCACTGGTGTCTCTCCTGGATCATCACGACGCGGATTCCTCCTGAGTCCAAAATCGTCGATCGTCCTCTTTCTCGCGCCGCCGCCACCTGAGCCCGCACGGAGCAGTGCCGGCGCCTTACCGCCGACGCCTCGCCGAAGTTTCTTCTCCTCGGTGCCAGCCACTGAACCCCCTACCGATCGCCTTCAGCCGCCTTCCGTGTGAGGTCTTCGGCCGAATCAGGGAGAGCCCGAGCATCTCCTCTTCCTCTCCTCCATTGTGTCTCTGCTGACCTTGGTGGCGTTGTCTTCCCTGTGCCCTAGCGCCGACACAGATCCAACCACTAAAAGGTATAGTGTGTCACTTTGTCTTTGTTCATCTTCCAACCTAACCACCGGTCACTATGTTGATTCGACGAGCATGTTGGTTTCATATTTAGGGCTACAGGGACCATCTCCTCTGTTTCCTCGGTGTTCCTTCGAGCTGTGCCTTAACACTACCTTGCTGCCCTCTTCCGTGCCCTAGCTCTTTACTGTCGAGCCAACAAGGTGATCGTTGGCTGTACTTGGAACACTTGGTTGCACGCTTGATTTTCCCTTCTGATCTGGTCCGCAGGTGTAGGGTTTTGGTGGATCAGTGATCACGAGGGTAGTCTTGTGCTGTGGGTTTTCTTTGATCCGTCACTCGCTTCTACCAGCAGCCAACAATCCTAATTGGGCAGCAACTCTTTGATTTCAACGGCAAGAGTGGTTGTGAATTGAGGTGAGGTGTAGGAGTTAGATATATTTTGGTAATTTGATTACTAATTGTGTTAGCAATAATTGTTAACCTAGGGTCATGTGTAGGTTTTAATGTAATTGAATAGTGTGATGTTGATTAGGGGTTTACCCTAATTTAGGGTTAGAGATTTTATTTAGCTATTTATGAGAATTGTAGTTAAATAAAATATATTTATATTGGTGACACAGGACTTTGACGCGAGACTTGTATCTCGACGTCAGATTTGGGCCAGATTCGATCTATATTGGAGGCGGGTACTTTGACTTATCGTTTTAGATATGCATAGTAATATTTTTAACAAATAGTAATGATTATATTTCTTATCTGCATAGGTTAGTCACTACCCAATACCTTTTACATGTTTGTTTTATTTACTTGCTATGCACTTCATGTTAGTACCTACTTAATTATACATGCTTATAGGGATAGTGACATAACCATGCTTCATTATGTTCAGGACCTAGGTTTTTATACCTTATTTGATCTGTGTACCTTTGATTTGATTCTTTGTCCTATTATACACATTTTATATATATGGATAGGTTCAGGATATTGCCATACTTAGTGTCATGCATCATCTCGCATGATTGCATGCTGTGCGATAGTCGGCTCCATTATTGTTGAGCACATCGCCAGTTACATAGATCTGCACACACCACCATTCATGGATTAGTGGTATATCAGGCAGGGTGTATGGCAGTTTGCTCTGTCAGTGCTCTGCTGGTCCACTCATGGGTAGCATGACGCAGCGTGGTAGCACGTCAGGGATCCCTCCTCTGGATTGTCTCAGGGAGATGAGAGTATTGCGCTCCCCCACTTATGATTTGGGGTAGGAGGATAGGTGTACTCCGACAGCATCCCGTCCACTCGGTCACTCATCAGGAGCGGTAACGACAGAGTGCACGGTTGTCACAACCCTACCCACTCGATCTCACCATCATGTGTGAGATGGCTGACTGGCAGTAGGGGTGACCAGGACATGTCATTGGCATCATACGCATTGATACATTTATTGCTTGTGTTTGCTGCATTTATATGCTACATATTGGATGGATGCATTTGTTTGACATGCATACAGGTTTTTTATACCTCTCGGTTATTATCCATACACCAAGTCCTGGTTAATATAGTTTTCTCCTGTTTATTTAAGTTGCATTTATCATTTTTATATCAGGAGACTGTACGCATGATTAGTGTTAGTTGTTATTTTCTTTATTATGCATATCAGTAGTTACCCGCTGAGGAGTTGACTCACCTTGTGGATATTTACTATTTTCAGGTTGAGGCTGTCCGGAGGAGTTCCAGTCGCTAGTCCCCTGCAGCTCGCGAGGATGTGTTTTATCTTTTGGTTTTCCTATTGTACTTTTTAGACTTGTTCTAGTTTTGACACTTGGATATTGTGTTATCTTTATTGTCGATGAGTTTTATTTGGATGTGTTTTTACTACATGTCTGCCTGGATGGCAGAAGAGGTGAGTTCGTTGTGATTTGTGTTTTATGGGTGTAGTGGAGTAGGATATCGGTTTTGAGTTTTATAGGTGTAGTTGAGTATGATTTTTGACTTGGTTTTCCTTATCGTTGCATTTGTTTAGTTTTACTATTAAACTGCGTGGTAATTGCTTATTATTTATTGTTGTTGTTCTGACCATGTTGGCCGATGTATATGTGGCCCTGAGGGCATTGTAGAAAGTTCAGATTGTCACCCGTATAGAGGAGATGCTGTCGAAATTTCTTCTAGCAGGGACTCCCTCGGGGCGTGACAATCACACTTTCTCTCTCTTAATTCTCTTCCATCACACACTCTCTTCTCATTCTCTCTCATCACACATTCTCTACTATTTTCTCTCTGCATTCTCTCTCATCACACACACACACTCTCTCTCATCATTTTCTCTCTCTTCATCTCTCATTTTTTCATCATACTTTTTCTCTCATCATACTTTCTCTCTCGTCAATCTCTCTTACCACACACTCTCTCTATATTTTCTCTCATCACACTTTCTCTCTCTTTATTTTCTTGCATCACACTCTCTCTCCTCATTTTCTCTCATCATACTTTTCCTCTCTTCATTTTTTCCCATCACACTTTCTCTCTCATCACATTTTTTCATCATACTTTCTCTCCTCAATCTCTCATTTTCTCTCATCATACTTTCTCTCTCTTCATTTTTTCCATCACTCTTTCTCTCTCAACATACTTTCTCTCTTATCATACTTTTTCTCTTCTCAATCTCTCCTATCACACACTCTCTCCTCATTTTCTCTCATCACACTTTCCCTCTCTTCATTTTTTCTCATCACACTTTTTCTCTCATCATACTTTCTCTCTCAACATATGTTTATCTTACATTCAACTTTCTCTTCCATCTAATTTTTTTTCTTATTTTCTCTAAGGGTAAAAAAAGGAAATTTAGGCTCATTCCGATTGAAAATATTCAACTAACCAAATATTATTTTTAAGAATGACACCCAAGCTCATACTCATTCCCATTCCACAATACTATGATACTCATTTCCATTCTGATTCCTAGGAGAGAATCAAACGACACCTTAGAACTTTGAAATTGAAATTTTTTGCGAGTAAACAGTTGAACAGGAAAGATCATCTAAATTGAAAGGGCATGTAGAGTGACTTGAAAATCCATTACCAATTCAAACCTTTTTTTTTCATATTTGCAAGAAATTATTATTTTTAGATCATGCTGATATACTTTGTAGATCAATTACGCTTCTGTTTAGCTACTGAAAAATTAGTTAAATCCTTAAATACTATTACAAAGATGATCAGTCAATCTAACACAGTCTATCAGGAAAAATAAGAAAGAAATGGCATCAAAACATCAAGATGATAGCACACCATCCTATCTAGAACAATAACATAATCACATATTGACAGATGCAAACAATAAGTTTGGCAGGAAGGTTCTGGTTCAGGTAAAGCTGATATCTATTTTCAGTCTGATGTCAGGTTCCATTAAGTTTTTTAATCTTATACACTTAATAAATATATTAAAGCATATAATATCTAATTTTAGCTATTTATCATATATCAAAATCTGAATTTGATTATTAGTCTTAACTTAACTGTACCAACATATTTTGTTTAGAAAAAGTTTACTAAGGGTTTTATTTAAATTTTTTAAAGCTTCTTTGAAATATGTGGCTTGAGTATTTTTTTGTAAAGATGACTTTCAATTTTTACTAGTTGATTTTCTAAGACCGTAAAGTGGTAGTATAAAGACGTAACCTCTCTCTCTATATATATTTATTGTTCGACCTCGTGCTTAGATGTGTGGGGGTGCTCGGATGTCTATGGGAGTTGCATAATGAGAGTTGCGCGCCATATGAGGCCTATATATAGGACGGATCCAAGAATTAGAATGATAAGGAGCTTAAATTTAATGAGGTGTACTTAGCTTTGAGTATTAAAAAAGTGGATTTTAGTGGCTAAATAAAAGTTTCAAATAGGTAATAATAATAAATTTTTTGGGTTGGACTAAGCCCCAGGCAGCTCTAAGTAAAATCCATCGTTATATATATATATATATATATATAATTTTGTTATTATATACCTCGCATTTAGTGTTAATTTTTTTAAAAAATTACTTTCTTAAATCTAAATTTTAGTGTGTAAGGTAATATTTTATTATATATATTCATAAAAACACTAATAAATATTTTTATTAAATAATAAATAACCTTTACAATTAAATTTACTAACCAATTAAATAAATTTAAAAAAAATATAAAAACTTTTAAATGAACTAAATCAATTATTTTAGTGCATATACTCAATTTGATGTCACTTGATCACCTTATCAAATAACTTTAACATGAAGATTTAACTTATTTACAAATCCTACTTCCAAAATGAATAAAACTTGGTTCGAATTAAAAATACATGAGTTTTCTGCTCACTCTTAATTAATTTCTTAAAGTTTCAAGTTAAATTTTAATTTGGTTTTAATTTTTTTAAGCAAATTAATTGTTTTTTTAAAATTCATCAAAATTATTAATTAATCTCAAAATTAATAAGAAATGAAAATCGATACGGCACTGGGTCCCGTCGGCCTCATAGTGGTCCCACAATTATACCGGTCCTTTACAGATCGCCACTCCATCACGGCGACACTTGTCATGCGTGTGTCAGACTCTTCATTTTGGTATTTTGTGGAACACTTCCATCTGTTAACTAAAACTACTCAACCAATGAAATACTTCCACGTGCCCCACGTGCGCTCCTTCGCGTCTCTAGTTCTGGCGGTTATGAGACTCCTGCGACGCAGCGTAACCTTCTTCCTCTGAGTATTTATTACTCTTATTTTATAGTTTCCAGCTGACGGCAGGCGAGGGAGGGGAAGAGGAAGGAGGCGAGGCCACTTGGCGCGGATCGAAACCCTAGTACGGGGAGTATCGTTTTGCAGTGGAGGAGACGACGGCAGGATGGCGGAGGAGGACGGGCGGAGTGAGAGCAGCAACTACACGTCGGAGGACGAGGGTAGCGAAGACTACCGACGGGGCGGGTACCACGCTGTCCGGATCGGCGATTCCTTCAAGCAGGGGGCATATGTTGTCCAGGCTAAGCTCGGCTGGGGCCACTTCTCCACCGTCTGGCTCGCTTGGGATACCGTCCACTCCGTGAGTTGCCCTAAAATCTCATTCGCTCTTGATTCTTGATGTCCAATGAAATCCCAACTGTCTCTCTCTTAGAATTACTGAAATGTTGCGGTAACTACTGTCAAATCCCTAAATCGCCCTTAACTGTCGATAGTGCACCAACTGAATGCAATAGAACTTACTAGAAGTAGAGAAAATCTTGGAAACATGCCAAGAGCTGGGTTTTTTTTCGTTTGAAGTAGAAAAAATCTTGCTGAATTTGGGTTTGCGCCGTCAATTTCAGCGGTATGTAGCACTGAAGGTTCAGAAGAGTGCGCAGCACTACACGGAGGCTGCCATGGATGAAATTAAGATATTGAAGCAGATTGCTGACGGTGATCCTGATGGCACTCGGTGTGTGGTGAAGTTGCTTGATCATTTCAAGCATTTGGGGCCAAATGGACACCATGTCTGTATGGTCTTTGAATTTCTTGGGGATAACCTTCTAACACTAATAAAGTACACAGATTATAGAGGGATGCCACTCTCCAAGGTGAAGGAGATTTGCCGCTATGTCCTTATAGGGCTTGATTATCTCCACCGGGATCTTTCTATCATCCACACTGATCTCAAGCCAGAGAATATTCTCCTCTTGTCTAGCCTTGACCCAGCCAAGGATCCTTATCGATCAGGCACTCCACTCATCCTTTCCACCGTCATATCTGAATATCCATCACCAATATCTCCTGCTCGGTCCAATGGTGATGATCTAATGAGAAGCCAGAAGAAAAAAGTCAGGAGGAAGGTGAAATGTGCAGCTGCTGCTACAGCTGGGAGCTCAACTGCAATAGCACGGGACACTGCTGCCTCAGAGGATAAAGGAGACTCAAAAGCAGTGAATGGTGGTGGTGGGGAGGCACAAGATGGCACATCACAAGGTCATAGGAGAGGGAGTAAAGCAACAAGAAAGAGATTGGCAATGGAGGCAGATCTCAGGTGCAAGTTAGTTGACTTTGGAAATGCATGTTGGACATATAAGCAGTTCACTAATGACATCCAGACACGGCAGTATCGGTGTCCCGAGGTGATTCTTGGATCTAAATACTCTTCATCTGCTGATCTATGGTCATTTGCTTGTATTTGCTTTGAGCTTGCCACAGGGGATGTTTTATTTGATCCACATAGTGGTGATAATTTCGACCGAGATGAGGTGAGTTTCATGGAACTTTCTATTTGTGTTTATATGATTCATTGGCTGGGTTCTTTTTGTTTAGATGATTCATTGGATGGTTCTTTGATTGATACCTTAAATCATGTAAAAAATGATTTTGCTGCTAGAATTGCTTGTTCAAGTTGGTTACCTATGCCATACTTGTTGTTCCAACTTTTGGTAATGTGTATTGTTCAATTCTACCTGTCCTGCTAAACAGAACTCTCCAAATTCTTTGGTTGATTATTAGTCATCATGTTTCCTACTTTTCATTGAATTAAATTTCTTGGATTGTGCTTAATGTGCAACACATCTGGTGTTATGTTTCTTAGAAGCTATTTTATCTTTGATGTGCTTCTCATAAGTCTCTTCTGTAATCAAACTAAAGTTGCAATAACAATCTTGTGAACTCATGTCCCCAGTAGGAGCTGGTGGTGCAGCCATCCCCACTAAAATTTTAATTTCTATAGAAGTAATATCCTCAGACAAATTTATATATTGTCCAGTTGTCTTTTGCTTCATACTCCAAGATGTCTTAATTCACTGGTAAAAAATCATCTCATAAGTAGTCCCATGTGCGTTTGAAATTAAGTGTTTTTTTTAAAACTAACAACAAAGGGGGCTGAAAAGAGAGAAGCATTTGATTGATTTCAAATGGCTAAACTTGGGGACTAGAAATTTTTTATTCTTTTTTCAGGTCATAAAACATTTCAGGACTCAACTTGTCTTTGTTGAAAATCTTTCTCTAATAGATCAAGAACCTCACTTGTCAAGGTTCTTCCCGAATAAATCAACTATTTTCTCTCCATTCCATATCTTACCTAACTTCAAACCTCAATCATTTTGAAACAAATTCCAAATTTTTTCTGCCTTAGTGGAGAAACATCTCTTCTTTTTTTTTGGCTTTGTATTATTCCAAATTGATTTATTATTTATTTTAGCCATGTGATTGCAATATTTTTCTTTCAACAACAAGAGATATACCTATCTTAAGGCTTCCTTTCCTTTATATGATGTACAAGAAGATTATTTTTGTACACGTTGCAGTACCTATAATTCTGTGCTGTATGCATCCCATTTAAGAAGATCTAATTATTAGTATCCATAGAGGATTTTTAATTATGGTATCATAACTGTAGTCCGTTGGCTTTGTATCACTCAAATGAGTCATGTGTGCATTGGTGTTTGATGACCTATAATATAAAAGAATATTCAAAACCTATTCTTGGAAATTACAAACTTAAAATGAAAATTTTGAATGTTCTGAAGGTGCGTTGGATGTACCAAATCTGACCAGAAGAATAAAATGACCTTGAACAGTGTGCAATTTGTGCCACCTTAAGCTCTATCTAGAAAAATTCAATAGTGGCCATGATACTGCAATTGGATTGTTAGAATGCAAAAAAAATATGTCAATACCACTTCCACATACCTCATGTTTCTTAAGCACAATCTTCTTTAAATATTAAGCGCCTTTATTTTCTTCTTATTATAGTGTTGCAAGATTTAGCTATTAGCTAAGTTTTAAGATAGTCATTTATATTTTGCATTATGAAAAAGTCAATGGTATTAATCTGACTAACAAATTTGGCAACACACCCCAGAGAAATATTACGAGGAACTGATAGAGACAAGGATTGCATGATTCCTAACTGAAGTAGTAATCTATAGGACACATGCTTTTATGCGTAGTATTTACCCTTTAAAATTGATGGTTATTTCAGAAAGGGACACATCTTGAACATTCAAGCTCTTAGCTTCCAACTTTGTTTTTTGCTCCGGCCTCTTACTGGAAAATACATCATTCAAAAACGCAAGTTGTTCGAAATAGATAAATCAATGTTTAGGTGTGTCAAGCAGATTGCTTATAGTAGTGTGTGCTAACTTCTGTTGCTTCGGTTTACATTTCTAGAACCATCCAAGTACATTAGTCTATAGAAAAAAGAATTGTGTTTAATTTTTGTGTTGTAACCTTTTGTTACTCGTTTTTGTAGGACCACTTGGCATTGATGATGGAACTACTTGGGATGATACCTCGCAAAGTATGTGTACATTTTCAAAGGCAGTTCCAGAGTAACTCGTCATCGAATATTATCTCACAGATATCCTTTGCCTTTTCAGATTGCCTTGGGTGGACGATATTCACGGGACTTCTTTAACAGATATGGTGACTTGAGGCACATCCGTCAATTGAGATGTTGGCCCCTTAACAAAGTTCTCATGGAGAAGTATGAATTCAGCGAACGAGATGCCAACGACATGGCTGATTTTCTGGTTCCGATATTAGACTTTGCCCCTGAGAAACGTCCCACAGCAGCCCAATTGTTACATCATCCATGGCTAGATACAGGGCCACAGATTCATGAGCCAAGTTTGCCTCAATCAAATAAAATCCAGCCTTCAGCAGAAGGCCCGGCAGAGAAGCAGGGGAAGGAGAAAGATGAAAGGGAGGCAATGGCGATAGGACTCGGTAATATCACCATTGATGGATCTACAAAGTTGGTAAAAGATCCTCAACCTCACAGCAAGTTATCCAAGGTAAATATCCCTGCTTCTACGCAGTGATGTCTCCGACTTAAAGCAGAGGTTCTTGCATAGCATGTGTTTCCGGATACTCAGTATCAAGGTTTGAGGTGTTTTGATTTTGGGATGTTTGCGAGGGATAGCATGATTGGAAAAGATACGCCGTGGGATAGCATTAAGAGTCCTTTCTCCAATCGTATCAAACATTTGTCCTTGTAAGGAACAAAACATGTTTTTTTTTTTTTTTTTTTGAGAAATGGAATTGTTGTACTGTGGATATTCTTGGAGGCTTCAACTGTGGATATTGGATGGGCTCATTATTCAATTGTGTTGATGATAGATAGAGGGCACTAGTTATATTTAAAGGAACAATAAGAGATTGAAAATAGTGTTGTAAACTACTAAAGTTAAGTTTTGTGATTTTTAAGTTTGTTTGATTAATTAAGCTAAGTATAAATAATCTTTTATTCCGTTTTCATTTACATTAAAATTTTAACTGAGATAATTATTGTAAAGGTCGATTTTTTTTAGTAAGTATAACTTTTTAAAAATTAATTTGATAAAATCTTTAGAATTAAGCTACCTAATTTTTTTCCCAAATTGTGAGGTCGTCAGACTAGGTAGGCCATTGTACGGTACGCATTCTATTCCCTCTCGCCCATCAAATCTCTCTCAGCCCTCCGAACAAAAATAGAAGGCACGTGTTTTCCCCGTGGCCTCTCTCTGCGCTCTTCCTCGTTCATATAATTCATCCTCCGCCTCCGGTCTATCCTTCCTAGCCGCCGCCGCCTGCGAGGCATCCCATCCGCCGGCGGCGGCGACGCATCAGAGGGTGGCCTTCGAATGGCAGCATTGATTCCCGGTTGAGGTTCCGCAGTTAGGTTTCTCGGAACCCATGGATTCCGGTGATCAGCTTAAAGGTCCAGCCTTTGGGGCAGGAGGAGGAGGAGGAGAGGGATTCTTCGTCGCGAGTTTCTCTCCTGGGAGTTCCATTTCAACCTCCTGGAATCGCTCAATGAAGCGGAAGCGGAACGCGAGCGCAGCCGACGCCCACATCCTCGTCTGCCCCGATTGGGACAACTTCGAACCCGGCACCAGTGTTGCCAGGGTGGAGACCAGGAACGAGGAGGAGTCCCTTCGCGAGGCCCTCCTCAGCCATCAACAAACGATCCAGAAGCTACAAGAGGAGCTGGAGGAGGAGCGGAGCGCTGCGGCCTCCTCTGCGCAAGAGGCCATGTCGATGATAGTCCGGCTCCAGCACGAGAAGGCGGAAATCGTCATGGAGAGCCGCCAGTTCAAGCGCGTCACCGAGGAGAATTTGAAGCATAACCAGGAGGAGATCTCGAGCCTTGAGGACCTTCTCTTCAAGCGTGAACAAGCTATGCAAGCCCTCTCCTGCGAGGTCCAGGCCTACCGCCACCGCCTCCTCAGCTACGGTTTTAGCCTCGATGGGGATGCGCCTCCTTCTGAACCGCAAACACCTGATACGGCGACCTCCTCTTTTGCCATCCCCCAAATCGAGTTCCCGCCGGAGTCTCAGTATCCTTCAATAAAGTGCATCAGAGACGCTGGTGCCGAACTCGATCAGTACCCTTCTTGTGAGACTCCACGCGAGCACCTTCAGAAGCTGGAGCAGTGGATTTACCAGCTCGAACGGACGCCAAGTAGCATATTTGGTAATGTCATGGATAAGGGAGTCATCGTGGGTCATTCTCCACGAGCTCGGCCTTTTCATCTCAGAAATCTTTCCTGCGGAAGCTATGGATCTGTCCTGGAATTCAACAAGGGGGATGAATTTCCGACATCGTTCGATGCTGTATCAGATTATGAGGAGATGAATGACAGAGTGTATACAGTGGATGCGGTGCATGGCGCCAGTGATGACTATGTCAGCACACCAAGGGAACTACAGACTAGGAGATCTCGAATGGGTAATGTAATTGAGAAAGCGGAAATAACTAAGCTTAATACGCGTCTGCAGGAGCTTGAAGCTGATAGAGAGTCTATGAGACAGACATTAATTTCCATGAGTGCTGATAAAGCACAGATGATGATACTGATAGAAATTGCTCAGCAGATGTGCAAGGAAGGAACCATCGATAGCAGGATCATAAAGAAACCATCTTTTTCCCAGAAGTTTTCTTGCATGCCAATTATCAAGGTAAAAATGTATTCACTAATGCTTTCTATGAGTGCCTTTTACTTGTGTAGATCAAATTACAATAGGCATTCACCTATGTGAACATGAAATGGAAAAATAGGATGTTAGTATTTGCAGAGATTATATCATGCATAGGCTAGGTCAATTATTTATTTTTTTAAAAAAAATACTTTGGTTTTCATTCATAGTTGTTGGTTTCCAGAAGATGCACTTTGTTTGCTTCATGAAACAGAAAAAGGAGAAGCATCATTTAGTCATGAAAACAAAAGGCATTGGGCTAATTATCCAAAGCTCACCTTGCTTATCTTGATTATTTTTGAACCTTAACAAGGTGAATCCCAACCTTTAGCTTCTGTAACTAATCCCTCTTCCATAAAGGAAGGTATCAAGTTGATGTTACAACCGTGACCCATGTAATCATGCCACATTAGCCATTTAATTATTTTTGTATTAAAATTTGTAACAGTTTTCATTTCAGAAAATCTTAGACTGTATTGATATCCGCAAGATGAAAATAGAGTTTTTAAGATGAAATCGTATTGCCGCCATATAATTATGCAAACCATACTTGATTTAGACAGTGAATTTATCGAAGCAAAATAGAGTGACTAGTTGATCTTTGGTTTTGTCATGCATTAGAGATTGAGAGCAAATTTTGCATCAGGATGGATATATTTCCACAGTTATCAAATGTAAAAATTTTAAGAGGCAGATTACTTTTTATTATATGTCATAAGTTAACTACAAAGTTCCATGGTTTATGTTAGCTTGCTATGTTTCTGTTGATTCTGTGGGCAGGATGTTTGGATTGTCAATCTTTCAAGTAAACCATCTGATTACAAGAAAATCTCCTTTGCTTCTGTTGCTTTTTTATTTCTTAAAAGCATTGTATATTGTAGATATGAGATTCCATTATATTTTAGTATTCTATGCATGTTGAATCTCTTACTATTAGTCTATATTCTCATAACCTCTATTAGCCTATCTTACATAGTTCCTTCCATTCAACCTCTCTTAGGTAGTTATCATCAAGCTGGAAAAGCATAAAGGGCCACTTGTAAAAGGCAAATGAAAGATGTTTGAGTAATCCAATATTTTGAATAGAGGGGAGTTTATTGGTCACCAATTAAAAATTGTTTCCCCAAAAGAGAGATACTTGTCATTCAAAACAAGATGTTGCTTGTTGCTCAAAAATAGGACAGTAATGGTGATAACAACTTTGTGGATAAATAGGAAGGTAGAACATCATAGGTGTTGAGATAAACATTGAGGTAGTACATCACTGGTGGTTGGCAACTCGAAAGGGATCAATTGATCCCTACGCGAGACTATGGCGCCTTGATGATGCTAAGTTGCCTTCCTTTGGAAGAGCTACCTTCTTGGATCAACATCATTGTCGACGTTGATCGTCCTTCATGAGCCTGTGAAAGGATAGCACATCATGTGTGGAGGCAGTCATTGTCTCCAAGGAGAATATTCAACGGACGGGTGTAGGGGATCCTGACCACTGCGAATGATAATAATACATCAACAGTGTGCATTTGTTGAGTCAAAAAACATAGCAAGAGAGGAAGCTCACGACAGGTCTTAATATTTCCGCAAAGAGGGAGGGTGGAAATCACTGACTTGATACAATGTTAGAAATAGCGGGAAATCATTAGGACTTGCTACTTTTGATAGTCTCCTCTACCTATGTCTATTATTATCAATGCAAGATTCTATTTTTACACCTTGTAACACTTGGATCCTTAACACTTTGATGACCCAAATCTGATTGATTGTCCAGATAACAAATGCTAGTCTTAAATTCAAATTTCTCTCATTCTCTTGATTTTAAATCTCTCTGAAGTCTAAAGAACTCATCATACCATGAACCAAATTTTTACTTCATTTTTATTATGTTTCCCCAGGATGTCATTTCATTTGTTGTATTATGGAAGAATCCATCCCAAATCAAGTAAGTTTTTACATTTCATTTTTTTTTCATTGTTTTACAGCTAATTAATATAGATAATGATACAGTGGGAAATAAAATCCAATGCATCAGACTTGATTGTTATTACTGTAGTTATAGAACTTATGCCTAACCAAGGTGACTTCTCTTTAATCCTTGTAGGTATAGTGTTGGTATAGCAGTGGGAGCTGTTGGCTTTCTGCTATTCTTAAACAAGCCCTGTCGCACAACGCAAAGGAGGCTTCTCAAAACACAGATGTAAGCATCAATTATGCGATGATGAGGGAGTGTAATCTTTTATTACACTAAAATGTGCAAGCAAATTCCACTGACAGAGGGCATTAACTTTTTTTTAATGTTGATTTCCATTTATTATATTGATTTTAAACCACCATTTTTAAGGCGTAGCACAGACAGTGGACGCATAACATCAGGAACTGACGATTTGTGATTTATTTTACCATATATCTGACGTCTGTGTATCTACATGTATCTCTCTTCATATCCGTGGGGTCAATAGGAGCCATTAATACAGCGGATTTATATTTTTAAAACCACCCGTTTTTAAATTTTTTTATTATACTTGCAAACTTACAAAACAACATAGTAATAATTATTTTAATTTTTTCTTTTCGTTGAACTTAAATAAATTTTAAAAAAATATTGTTAATAATCAGTCTCTTGGGTATTGGAAATTTTAAGAATAAAAATATTATTATTTTGATTTTGTTTCCCTTAAAAATTACCCAGTTGATATTGAATATCGTTCGATATCCAAAGAAAACAAACCGGTCCAGCGTTGGCAATGTCTTGTCTATCGAGATCGCTGTTGAACTCGCTCGTAACCGACCACCGCGGCAACGGCGGCGGTGGCACCGCCGAGCCTGAAACTGATAGGAACCCAGGGGCCTATCACGTGAAAAAATCGAAAGAGAAAGGGAAAAGGGGGATAGGGTGATCGCTTCGAGGGGATCGGCCTCCAATAATCAAACGAAATTGATTAATTAAAAGGGAAATTGCTTATCTTCCAAAGTTACATAACGTCTCTTTAAATAGAGACCTAAATTACCTTTTCAAAAAGAAAAGGTCTAAAAGAAAAATAAAATAAAACTACCTTTTCAAAAGAAAAGGTGTAAAAGAAAAATAAAATAAAAATACATTTTCATGAGAAAATGTCAAATTAAAACTTATCTAAAATAAAAAAGAAAAAGTCTAAAACTTATTTTAAAAAGGAAATAAAATTAATAGATTTATTTGAAAAGATCCATTAAAGGATCTTATCATTCCACCGCCCTTCAAAACAACCTTGTCCTCAAGGTTGTTTATCAATAAATTCTGGAAGTTTTTCTTGAATGGTATCATATAATTCCCATGTTGCATCATCGATAGATAAATTGTCCCATTGAATTAATAGCTCAACCGTTGCTTGATTGTTCTTCTTCACAAGTCTCCTTTCTAAAATAGCATAAGGTTGAAATTTAACTTCCCCATCTGAATTCACTTCAAGAAGATGTTGTTGAGGAGTAAATTTATCGCCTAGTTTCTTCTTTAAACAAGACACGTGAAATACAGGGTGTATTTTAGAATCTTGTGGAAGCTCCAAGCGATAAGCAACAGGTCCAATACGTTCCATCACTTTATAAGGGCCATAAAATTTCGGTGACAACTTCATAGAGTTTGAACGACGAATTGAAACTTGTTTGTATGGTTGTAGTTTTAGAAAAACCCAATCTCCTATTGCAAATTCTCTTTCCGAACGATGCATGTCGGCCAATTGCTTCATTCTTGCTTGTGCATCGCATAAGTTATTTTTCAAAAGTTGCAATATTTGGTCCCTTGTGCGTAGATTTTGGTCGACTTGATGCACATTTGTTGATCCACGTGTGTATGAGCTAACTGAGGGTGGTATACATCCATAAACGGCCTCAAATGGGGTAATCTTAGTAGCTGAGTGGTAGGTCGTATTGTACCACCATTCTGCCCATGGAAGCCAACGAACCCACTCCTTGGGTCTATCACCAGTTAAGCAACGTAAATAATTCTCTAAACATCGATTAACAACCTCTGTTTGTCCATCAGACTGTGGGTGGTAAGATGTGCTAAAATTAAGTTTAGTACCTTGCAATTGGAATAATTCTCTCCAAAATTTACTTGTGAAAACCGGATCTCTATCAGTGACAATAGATCTTGGTAGACCATGTAGTTTGATTATATGGTCAACAAATGCTTGAGCAACACGGGCAGCAGTATAAGGATGCGATAATGTACAAAAATGGGCATACTTTGTCAGACGATCAACGACCACCATGATAGTACTTTGTCCTTGTGAAGTGGGTAACCCATCTATGAAATCCATGGAAATGTCTGTCCAAATTTGTTCAGGTATAGGAAGGGGTTGAAGAAGACCTGGTCTTGCTACATTTTCTCCTTTGTTTCTTTGACATATATCACATTCAGCAACAAAGTTTTTGGTATCCTTCTTCATTCCCTTCCAATAGAAAGCTCTTGAAATCCGTTTATACGTGCGTAGGAAGCCAGAATGCCCTGCAATTGGTGAACAATGAAATTCCTCCAGTATTACTTCCTTTTCAGCTGAGTTTGCTGGAAGGAAGATTCTATTTTTATATCGTAAAATTTCTCCATCCCAAGAATAGTGGGGTTCTGGCGATGAATTTTGTAATATGTTTTGGATGAGAGCCTGTGCCGCTGAATTTTCCTTTTGCTCCTTTTTTATGCTCTCCAAGTTTTTGCAAGTTACTAAGGATATAGCAGTGAACTCTATTTGGTTAGGAAGGCGAGATAAAGCATCAGCTACTGTATTTTCCGTTCCCTTCTTGTAAACGATTTCATAATCATATCCTAAAAGTCTCTTGATCCATTTTTGTTGATCCATATTTGAGATACGTTGATCCAAGATGAGCTTAAGACTCTTATGATCAGTTCGTATTTGAAAGCGTCGGCCAAGAAGATAGGGTCTCCATTTTGTAACGGCATGTATGATAGCCAACATTTCCTTGTCATAAATTGACATCTGTTGATGTAGAGGAGATAGTGTCTTGCTAGTAAAAGCTAATGGTTGTCCTTCTTGCATAAGTACTGCTCCGATTCCAACTCCAGATGCATCGGCTTCAATGACAAATTGCTTATTGAAATTAGGTAGTGCAAGAACTGGTGTTGTCGTCATAGCCTTCTTTAAATTTTGAAATGCGTTTTCTGCTTCAGGACACCATCTAAATGCATCTTTCTTTAACAAAGCCGTTAGTGGAGCGCTAATCTTTCCATAATTTTTTACAAATTTACGATAATAACCTGTGAGACCCAGAAAACCACGTAATGCCTTGATATTCTTTGGGGTGGGCCACTCCTTCATAACTAGCACCTTTAAGGGATCAGTAGCTACTCCTTTTTTACTTACAATATGACCAAGGTATTCCACCTTAGTTGTCCCAAAGCTGCACTTAGATCTTTTCACAAAAAGAGAATGCTCACGTAAAAGAGTGAGTACTTTATAAAGGTGATGCAAATGATCTTCGAATGATGAACTATAAACAAGGATATCATCAAAGAAAATCAAAACAAACTTGCGGAGATAAGGCCTGAAAATATCGTTCATCAAACTTTGGAATGTAGAAGGTGCATTAGTTAAACCGAAAGGCATGACTAAAAATTCATAATGACCATCATGAGTCCGAACACTACTACAATTTGAGGGTAAGACATCACTTTAGAAGCAACACTTTTTTAAACTGTTACAATAAGAGAAATTTTCTTAAAAAATTGCAACACTTTAAATAAGTGTTGCCTATATAAGAAAATGTAACACTTATTGTATAAATACAACGCTTTTTATAAGTGTTGCAATAATTATAAGAATATACAACACTTTTATATTATATATGTAACATTTTTTAAAGTGTTGCCTATTTCTTTAATTAAGCACTTGGGGCAAAGTTTTTGGATATTTTTTTATATATAAACTTAGGTGATGATTTAACCTAGCCTTTAATCTTCCGATCCTTTTCTCCTCCCAACCTCCGCCAGCCTCTTCTCCCAATCTCTTCCCAGATCACCATCACCACTCTCTCCCCCGACCCTCCCAATTTCGATTGTAATTTGTCTCCCCTCTTCCATAGTCTCCAATCGACCATCATCGGTGACTTGCACCCTCTTTCAAGCCTCTCCTCGCTGAGAAACTCGACGTCGACCGCCCATCACCGATCGACCCGAAGCAGAGATGCTGGACGACGACAACGCTACCACGCACCGAAGTAGACATCGGTCGTTCGGAGCACGCCTGACTATTGGCTACTGATCTCTCTCTCTCTGCCCTTGCCCCTTTTCTCTCCGTCATCGAGCGCACATCTGTTTTCCTTGGCATCGACAACAAAGAGGGATTCGTCCCCTAGATCTGTAAAATTTTATCGTAACTAAATAATACGGTTTAATAGACGAATAATCTTAAGGGAATTTTTAAAAATTTTCTGGAAATTAATTAGAGCTTGTATGAGATAGTTTGTGGGGATGAATTACTAGGCATGAGAAAAGTCTATTTAGAATACCCAATTAAAATAGGAGTTGATAAGAAAATAACTTAAGCTTTAATTAAATTAAACCTAAGTTTCTTAAATTAATTATCTTTCCTTTTTAATTTATTTCCATTTTCTTTTCTTCTCTTATTTTCCCTACCCGAACCCTAAAACCGCCGAAACCCGATCTCCACTTCCTTCTCGTGCCGCACCGCCGAAGCTTTCCTCTCTTCTCTTCTTCTTCTCTCCCGAGCCTCACGTCGCCTTGATTCTTCTCATCTCATCGCCGACCTGAATCTGCCTCCTCTCCCGTGCGTACAAGCCGCCGGCCAAGCATCTTCTCCTCTTCATCTCTGTGCGCCGACTCCTTCGCCAGACTGCTTCCCTACGGCGGAGGTTGGGCACGGCACGGAGACGGCGGCGAGGCTGTTGCAGGGGTCAAACTTATGCGACCAGGTGTTGATCCACTGCCCGTCGGGAGTCGCAGCTTCTCTTCTTCCTTCTGCCCTAGATCGTCGCTCGCGTCTCTGCCCTTGATCACCGCCATCTACAATAGGGCGTGACAATACCGACATCTACAATGACACCATCTTCAGAGGGTACTTGACACCGAATCGTGTCCACAACCATCGCCACCACTGTCGAGCTGCCCTTTTCTATTTTGGGAAGGGGCTGTGGTTGGTTTTGGGGCTGACGTCAGAGAGGAGGGCTGCTACCATCTGAGGGATCATGAGCGGTGGATCCCTAGCTTTCCTTCCACCACCATTTCATTCGTCGGAGTTGTATCGCGGACATAGGCACCAGCACCTAGTAGTACTAGCATTACAGGTGGCTCGTCACAACCTCTGCACATCCTCATACTCTCGAACTCTCTCTACTGATCATCGGTGTGCCCTACTGCCACACTTGAGCAGATCCATAGCTCCGGCCATCACTGTTTGTGGGTGATTCACATCTCCAACTACCATTTCCAGCTGTTAACCTCGTCGGTCATGAGCCACCACTAGCCACCACGGATTTGGTGAGTATGTGGAATAATTAAGTTAATTCAATTAGGTTTTCTAATCCTAATTGTGATTATATTTGGTTAATCATATTATGGTAGATTGGTATAATTTGAACAAGTGCATCCCTTGGTAATTCATTTCTTATGTCTTTCTTGATGATATAATGTTTTTAAAATTCTTGGGAAAATTCTCTTTTTTTTTCTTGTGAGTACTGAACATCAGGGATCTCAAATCCTGATATTTAGTTCATACTTGCTTTTATATATTACTAATGATTGGCATTTTCTGTTGAGAAAGGTTGAGTATGAAACACCAATGAAAATGATTCTGGTAAAAGAAATTGAAGCTAATAATGAAAGGCAAAGGTTAGAACTGGAAGAGATGCGGAAGGAGATTGACCTTCAACGGGAAAAAATTGTTGAAGATACAGTCCAGAAAGTTCTTGCAAAACTACCTCCAGAAATTGCAAGAAAATATTTTTCCTAAGGTATGTTATAGTTTTATATGTATTTTCTTAAGTATAAGTTTCAGTTACTTGATCTGCTTCAATTCCCCGGTAAACATCATGTTTGTCTATTGAAATCTGCTTCAATTCCTTATGTTTCAGTTATTTTTCTATTGAAATCTGCTTCAATTCTCTAGTATATTTTCTTAAGTATATGTTTCAATTACTTGCTTTGCTCTATTTCTCCTTTCTCCATACTTTTTTGGCCGTACTTTTTTTTTTTCTAAATCACTTTCCTTTTTTTCTTAGAGGGCATAATTTGTTTGAAGCCATGATGCTTTTGTTCTTCCTGCATTAGCAAATTGATGAGTCATATACTTTATTATCTTATTCTATCTTAGCCACCATGCCCATTGGCTACCTCAAAATGCAACTCTTATACCAAAGTTTTGTAAGAGTATTATCTAATTTTTGAATTGATTAGTTAGATCAGTGAAACAATAAACTAATAATGGTTAGATGGACTGAGAAGCCTTTTTTTTTATCCTTTCCCCGCTAATGTATTATCTTTGGTTTATGATGTTCTTATTGTTGAATTGGTATTTTGTCATCATTGCAAGTTGCAACACGTGAAATCTTCCATTGCACAGATTTATCAAGAAATGCAAGGAAAAAAGTTTCTGGTTACCATGGCAAACACCAAATGCATCCAAACCATTTCTATGTCCATAATACATCCAGAAGAGGTAAACTAACTGCATCATGCGTTTTGCATGTTTCAAGCACAGACAACTTTCAAAAAAACCATTCATTTGCTCGCTATTTCTTATCATAAACAAGCACCAACATCAAAAGTATTCTAGTTTATTTAGTGAATGTGTTAATATGTTTGTCTGATTTTTCCATGGTTCTCTCTTTTTGTTGCTTGATCTTCCATGTTATGTGAAATGCTAATGTCCGATTTAATATTGAAACTGCACAAGTATGTTTATTTTTATTGGCAGAATTGAATTATTTTTTTATATATTCTTTATGTTGCATAGCTTTACTGATTAATGTGTGTTCTTTTTTGTTTTCATTATTGGCAGGACATTGTTATGTCTTTTTTGGTGGACACGTTCAATGCATGGACAAATGATTTTTGGAAGATTAATGAAATCAACCACATATTGTCATTTGTTGGCTTTTTGTAAATGTATATATATAGTTGTCTTTTTTTGGGGATTCATGAAGGTATTAATTGTTGACTTTTGTATATTGCTTTAGTTGGCTATACACTTTTAGATGCAATTTTTGTAAAATTCTTAATTACAATATAGTGTGATACAACTTTTGTAATATAATGATCATATTTTGAATAATATATTTTGTACAAATGTGTTTGATTGGATAATAAAATTATATTATCAATACTATATGGGTGAAAAAATAAGTGTTACTATTAATGGGTAAAAGTGTTACATTTTAAAATAAAACACAAATCTAAGTGTTGCGTATGAATCAATAAGTGATGTGTTTAAGAGGTGAAAAATTTAATAAAAAGTGATGCATTTAATGGAAAAAGTGTTGCATTATTAGGTTAAAAAATTATAAAAGTGTTGCTATTAATAATAAAAAGTGTTGCAATTGCTTAAGAGTAACAAAAAAAAAAGTGTTGCGTTGGAAAAAAAAAGTGTTGCATATAAAGAAGTGTTGCCTTTGTTATATATCACGACAGTTTGAGAAAGTGTTGCATAAAATGACAAAAGCGTTGCATTATATCTAACATGACAGGACCTGATAAGATATAATGAAAAGCGTTACCTTAGGTATAATGCAACATTTATATGGTCAGAAACAACACTTTAGGGGTGATGTCTTAGCCTCATTTTGTTGTAGTGGAAAGGCTGTTTTTGGAATGTCCGGCTGATAGATCCTTATCTGATGGAAGCCTGAGCGAAGATCCAATTTTGAGAAGAATGAGGAACCTCCTAATTCATCAAGTAATTCATCAATGATGGGGATGGGATACTTATCTTTCACCGTAATTTTATTGAGTGCCCGATAATCTACACACATTCGCCAACTTCCATCTTTCTTTCGCACAAGCAGTACTGGAGATGAGTATGGGCTTACACTTGGGCGAACAATACCAGCTTGGAGCATCTCTTGTACAATCTTCTCAATTACCTCCTTCTGTATGTAAGGGTAGCGATAAGGTCTAACATTTGCTGGTGCACTCCCCGGTATTAGAGGTATACGATGATCATGTGAACGTGATGGAGGAAGTCCCTTTGGCTCAGCAAATATCACAGAAAATTTAGAAAGAAGTGTCTCTAATTCTGGAGGGGTATATGAGGTACCTTTATGATCCTTTTTGATGGAGAGTTGCATAAGAAAAATGGAGCAATCTTTCTTTAATAGCCGCTCTGCCTGATAACTACTGATTGATGTGATAGTATCTTGTCTCTTGCCTCTTGCCTCTGATGCAAACTTCTTTTCCTTGATCTTGGAAGCGCATTGTTAGTTGAGAGAAATTCCATATTATGTCTCCTAATGTTCTCAACCATTGTGCTCCAAGTACAACATCGCATCCATCCAGGGGTAGAAGAAAAAGATCTGTGATTAATTCATAATTTGGTAAGATAATTTTAATACCTTCGCATTTTCCTGGACTTGTAAGTGATCTTCCATCCGCCACCTTAACATCAAATGTAGATGCTCGCTCTATTTTTTGTTTAAGCCTTCTTGCTAAGGTTGAGTCTAGAAAATTTTTGGTGCTTCCTGAATCTATAAGTATCATTAATGGTTGCTTTTTAATGAATCCTTTTACCTTCATTGTTTGCGGAGTTTGTAGTCCTTCTAAGGCATGTACTGATATTGCCATAGAGCCATCTTGTACTTCGTTGATATTATCTTGTGTTTCACCTTCATAGAAATCATCTTCTTCCTCAGAATTCTCTATTGGTTCAATCATCAGTATCCTCTTTTGCTTGCATTGATGACCACGGTGCCACTTTTCATCGCAATGCCAACATAATCCCTTTGTCATCCTTTCCTTGATCTCTTCTTTTGTCAATCTACGAGGTGTTGAATAATGTGATGGGTTTTCACGAATTACCTTGTTATTTCTTCTTCCTTCCTCATTGATCTTCTCTTCTTGTAGTCGTGCAAAGGATAAGGCAGCCTTCATGGTGCGGGGTTGATTCATTTTTACTTCTCGTCGTATATCAAGGCGAAGTCCTTCAATAAAAGTGCCCAGTAGTTGTTTTTCTGACCAATCACGAGTTCGATTAGAGAGTCGCTCGAATCGCCCTTGGTACTCTAGTACGGTTGAAGTCTGTCGAATTTTGACCAATTCTCCATCAACATTCTCATAACCGGAGGGACCAAATCGATTAATGAGTTCTTCCTTGAATTCTTCCCATTTTGGAGGCCCATGGCATGCTTCAAGCCAGTCATACCATTGGATGGCATCGCCTTCAAGATTTATAGATGCTAGTTCTACCTTTGCATTGTCCGATGTGCCGTGGAAGCGAAAATATTTTTCAGCCCTTGAAATCCATCCAATCGGATCGTTGTTCTCCCAGCGAGGAAATCCCACCTTCATACGTAGATGGTTGTGCTCTCGATCTTCATTTGAGTTTGCTCCTTGGTCATAATGTTGTCGAGATTGTTGATTTATTCCCTTTTTGATTAGTATGCCTGAGCTGGAATCTGCTTCTAAACGATCCTTCAGTTCTTGCACTATTGTGACCAACGATGCCATAGTTTTTTCGAGTTTATCCATCCTTGTCTCGTGCTTAGCTTCAAATTCCAAAGCCCATTTGGCGTCAGGATGAGATCCTCCGGTCGCCATGACAGAGTGAATTTTCTTTTCTTGAAGTCGGGTTAAGACCATGCGCTTGTTGAAGTTGCTGCGAGATACTATAGGACGAAGATGAAATGAACTTGCTCTGATACCAAGTTGATAGGAACCCAGGGGCCTATCACGTGAAAAAATCGAAAGAGAAAGGGAAAAGGGGGATAGGGTGATCGCTTCGAGGGGATCGGCCTCCAATAATCAAACGAAATTGATTAATTAAAAGGGAAATTGCTTATCTTCCAAAGTTACATAACGTCTCTTTAAATAGAGACCTAAATTACCTTTTCAAAAAGAAAAGGTCTAAAAGAAAAATAAAATAAAACTACCTTTTCAAAAAAAAAGGTGTAAAAAAAAAATAAAATAAAAATACATTTTCATGAGAAAATGTCAAATTAAAACTTATCTAAAATAAAAAAGAAAAAATCTAAAATTTATTTTAAAAAGGAAATAAAATTAATAGATTTATTTGAAAAGATCCATTAAATCTTATCAGAAACAAGGTCCGATCCTAGATCCATCCAATCGGCGGAGGGAACGAGAAGGACGAGGACGATCCCAGCCGGGGCGGCAAGGAGGACCTCTCTGAGCTATCTCAAACCCTAGCCCGTCAACTAGGGGGCGTGGCCTCCTTTCTCACGTGAGGTCCTCCTAATCCAGCCGCTCGCAGTGAGGTGGGACAACGGGCGGAGGAACTTGATTCCGAGTCGATAGTGGGAATCCGAAACAATTTTGCTGAGATTGGAGGGAAACTCAGGTCCGGTATCTCCAGGCTTTACGGCAATATGGGCGTCTCGGAGATATCCATAATCACCTACAACTTCCTTCCGTTTCGGGACGAGGAAGTGGAGGAGGAGGACGACGATGATAGGCACTTTGGCGCTGGAGTTATTGGTATTACGGATGAAGTGATGTCCTTCGTCCATAATATCTCGATGCATGCGGAGACATGGTGGGATTTCACCCTCTTGTAAGATGACGAAGATTCTGATGGTAAGGCTTCTTCCATATTGATTAGATGTAGATAAATTTATATTTTTTATTTCGTAATTCACGAAGGTATATAATGTCTTACGGGAAATGAATTTGGCAACTTCTAAAGCAATCTTTACTTTCCTAGACTTCCCCTATTTCATGCATAGATACTCTTCCCTTGTCTTTGTAACGTTTTACATCTGAGTCTGATATTACAAAAGCTGGTGGAGTGATTTTGGCAATGTTCAATTCAGTAGAAAGGAAAACTAGCAGATTTTTTTTTTCTTTCCGGTTGAGAGGGATTAGGATTGTTAAGATGTGTTTGAATCATAGGTATGTGTGATGGATGCATTTCTTGCTGGGGCAAACTACGTCAAGGCTTCCAATTTTCTTGGCTTTTGTAGGGATCAGGAATTTCCAATTTTCATTAGCATGGCGTCTTTGTTCTTTGTTATGTCTATTGCTGTCTAAGTGCCTCAAGTGATTTGGAATGCCTTGAGTTGTTGGGATGATCAGGAGATGCTGCAGCATGCCTTATCTGGCTTTGGGGGTCCGTTGTGTTTCGTTTTGCCTTGGTTTTTTGGTGTGAAAGGTATTTAACCAAAAGGGCCTTGGCTTTCTGTCTGCTCAAATATGCTTCCAGGATCTTCTTATTCATTCTGCAGTTTGTTCCCTTTTTTTTGGCAATATCATATATCACTCGAAGAAGAACATTATAATTTATGGCATGTTTGTAATGGCTATGCTTTTATGCACATATGTGAGCAGAATCATTTGTGAGCCTCTCTCCCATATTCATGATTAAGATTTCTTGAAAAGAGTTGCTTTGGTAGTTTCTTCTCCAGTTATTCTTAAAAATTGGATTTTTTTTAACATTTTTTATAAATTCCCAGCATTTTTTAGATCTTTATTGGATTTTTTGCCTGTTCTTCAAGCGAACATGTGTCATGCATGTGAAGAATTTCAAATTTCTTTGGCTTCAACAGCTTATGCCTATGCCATCTTTCAGATTTTCAAATGTCTGATGCCCAACTAGAGCATGCATATACTATGGACCTGCCTTTCACCTAGATTGGCTGCTTTAAGAATTGAACTTTGCCCAAATATTTCAAGTGAAGGGAACTTTTGGAAAACCTATTTTGTGCTTTTGCATCCTAGACTAAGTAAGCAAGACGCAGAACTTCTCTCAACACCTCAGGTAGGTTGGCTTGGATTTGATAATTTTTCTGAATATTTATTCTAGAGACTTTTTCTTTGACTTTTGCAATAAGAAGGCGCGATGGAATGCATGCTTTTAACCATACTATGGCAATGCAGTCATTGATTTCCTAAAACAAATAATAGTTACAATCATGTAACAAGGGCATTGCACCATACAAGGGTATCTGTATCTTGTTAGGTTTGGTAATTGTCCTTAAAATGGAAGCACCATCACCTTGTGTTGTGCTTCTCTGCCGGTGTAAATAATAATATGATCTATAGATTTGATTGATCTGAAACTGATGAACTCAGGAAATTAGAGTTACACTAATAGTGGTAGTGAAGTTAGTAATTGTGGCCTTTATCCCTTACATTTTGATCCTTTTGTCCTGATCTAAGCACATAACTAACTTTTGAAAACTTTCAGCCAATCACTTTGACATTAGAACCCATATTGTGTTTCTTTGTTCAGTAATTGAAAATTTTGAATTCCATAGAAGACTACAGTATCTCTTCTCCAGTGTTTAAACCAATATGTTTCCACAGAATTTGATAACATCTGCTTTGCTAGGATACGATCCTCATAAAGTGGCCTTCTCCCAGTTTGTTAGTTTTGGTGAGAAGGTTGATTACATGAGTGGAGGTTTATTTCTCAATTTTTTATGGGTTCCAGTTTATCTGGAATGGTTGTATGATGGTGACTTAATCATTGTAATTTTGATAATACTAGAATCCGTGAACTTTAGCTGATGATTTTTTCAGGTTGAAGCAAACATAAATCAGATGAAAAAAATGTCTTCTTAACATTTAAAGTATTTATTTTCTGATTCCTTTTTTCTTTAAATTCTTTTTATACTCTTGCCAGCATTTTTTTTTGGTTAAATGATAAATTTTACCGTGATGTGTTCTCCAATGAGATATTTTGTTAAAAGTACACTTCGGGGTCTGAGAGCTCGCATGAATATTTGAGTGGAACAAGAGGAGAAAGAAAGGTACATTAGTAAGAAAGAGTGAACTGAGAAGGGATAAGGGGAAGAAAGACAGAGGAGAGGACTTGTCCTTTGTTTTCTACTTGAAAAGTGAGAAAATTAGGGGAAATGAGAAGAAAAAATGGCTAGGCTAGCATTTGAGTTAAATTTAGTATACCAGATCTGAAATCTTGTTTGATGGTGCAAATTAAACTTGACCTGGAATGTTTTGTATATCTTACAAGCAGATCATTGACCACAAGGGCTGCTTTTTCTCTTATATGCAATTTTTTGCTATTTTCGTTGAGTCTGTTTTTTTTTTCCTTTCTGGTAAGTAACAATTCATTTGATATAATGGATATCTGTAGGTTGTGCAAGCTAGAGCTATGTTGTTGCAGAAATTGCAGAATCAGACGCAAGTCGGATTCACCAAAACTGGTAGATGTCTCCGACTCCCCGATGATAAGTCTGAGACATCATTCTCATTTTCAAAGCTGGTCGTAGCCTCAAAGGATGCATTTGATACCCCTTTCCATCCGAGAACCAACAAATGGAATCCTTGCATGATGATAAGCACCCACACTCAATTATCAACAACACTCTTGCTGAAGAAGAGCCGCCAAACGACCCTTCAATAAGTTCAACGTTGCCTCCAACCTCTCAGTTGAGGCGACAGATGATGATGACCGGAAGATGAGGCTTGTGCTATTGCTTCAGGGATCATCATCATCCTTATTGGTGAGGATGCGTCTTATAGTGATCTCGAGGAAGAAGACAAACAATATGCTCCTAAAGCTCCGAAAAGATGAGTCTGGTTTCTATCACGTTGAGATTGCATGGAAAGGGCTCGACTACGCGCTGTTCCCCGTGGCCGCAGACTCTGCAACTATGGTATGAACGAATGACGGTTTTTATAAAATTGTTCTATTGTATTCTTTTGGAGCATTTCCAGCCGTGATGTTGCATGAAATAATTCGACCAACTTAACAATTTGCATAATTAAAAAACAAAATAAATTCAATGTGATATATATATATATATATATATAAAAGGAGATGCAAACACTTACAGAAGATCTTGAAAGTAGAGGAGACTTCCCTGATGAGGTAAGCTCAAGTGTTGCTTGACATGACAGTAACTATGTATTGTGCCAAGCTCCGTTTTGAATTGTATTTTAAATCTCAGGTTCATCTGTCATTTTGTTTTTCTTTCTCTCACATCTTAATTTACCTTTTGATCTTTATGGATTCACCTGTTTTTTTTTTTTCTTTCCTCATCACAGGATACATATGACCCTACTTGGTAGACATGATGCAGAATGAGGAGGTCAGGAGAGGACCAGCCAAAGTTGGGTGGTAACATCAAGAAATAGTATTAATCTTTTCCCCTGTCTCTCTCGGACTTTTGACCGAACAGAGGACAGGCGAGTGGCCCACCCAGCTCCGTCTTTGTAAATTATTACGTAATTTATTAAAAAAAATCATTTTTTTAAAAAAAAAATATAATCAACAAAGAAGCTAGAAAGTCGAATTAAATAAGGGAGCTGAGGTTACAGTATCTTCTATCAATTGAAAGAGGTCTGAAAACTTCAATCTTGACAGGTCTCACGTGCGGAGCACGTTATCTTTTTTCCTCCTAATTTTTCTATTTTTGTTTACTGTCCCCTCGTTCTCGCTCCCCGTGTGATTCGGCCCCTTTGCATCCACGTTCCCTCCTACAAGACTGCGTTAGATCGAGCAGCTGATGGAACTGATCCATTCCCAACTTTTCCAGCCTTTGACCTGATCTGGGAGCTCCTTTTCTTTGGGGGCGGGGAGGTTTAATTAGTTTGGACTAGATCTCTCCTTCCCTCCGTCGCTCTTTTTGATCTTCTTCCCTTTTAGCTCCTGATCATTTCGCCTTTCTAATCTTTGGTGAAACCTCCGTGTGTGTGTGCGTGTCGTGCTAGAGAGCTTTTAGGGTTTCGTAGTTGTGGCGGAGATCGGCCATAATAACTCCATTATGCTGGTTATGATGTCGCATTGCTTCCTTTTGACCGGCGCCGTTGATGTTGCCTCCGGAATGAGGTGCCCTACGACGCCTGAAGGCCCAAAAGGAGCTCTCCGCTTCGCTCCTGTCTGCTCCTCTTGTTCTCCCTTCTGATCCTTTCTGCGGCTTATTGTTCTCTTTTTTTTTCCGATTGAAGAATTTTTCCTGTCTCCGGCGATGCCACAGTACCGGCAACAGGCTTCGTGGAGGCTGGAGGGCGGTGGGCAGGTCATAGATCTGCATACCGCCGTCAAAGATGGGATCTTGGGCTGCGCGGGCGGAGGCGGAGGCCTCTTGACAGGGAAAGATGAAAAATTGGGGACTGCTACCGAGAAGCTCGATCTGAAGAAGATGATCCAGGAGCTGGAGCCGGTGACAGGCGCGGACGTGCCCTCGGTGTTCATCTGCCCCATCTCGCTCGATCCCATGGTAGATCCTGTGACACTCTGCACCGGCCAGACTTACGAGCGTGCGCACATCCTCAAGTGGTTCTCCCTGGGGCACCTCAACTGCCCCACCACAATGCAGGAGCTCTGGGATGACGCCGTCACCCCGAATCGGACCCTCCGCCAGCTGATCCACGCTTGGTTCTTGCAGCGCTACCTGCTCTTGAAGAAGAAATCTGAGGACTTGCAGGCGACGGCTGCAGAGCTCGTCCGAAGCCTGAAGAAGGCCAAGGGGCAGGCCCGAGTGCAGGCCCTGGATGATCTCCAAAGGATCATCGCCGCCCATCCATCAGTTAAGAAGACGGTCGTCGACTCAGGTGCTGTCGTGCATCTCTGTTCCCTCCTCGGCCCATTCACTTCTCACGCGGTTGGCTCCGAGGTGGTTGCTATACTTGTCAATCTTAGTTTGGACTCCGATGCAAAGACTAATCTGATGGAACCTGCGAAAATCTCCCTTGTCATAGACATGCTGAACGAAGGGACGATTGATACTAAGATAAACTGTGCCAAACTTATTGAAATCCTGATGGGAGAGAAGAGTTTTCGGTCGGAGATTGTGTCGAGCTTGAGTCTTTTGGTGGCCTTGTTGAGATTGATCAAGGATGAGCGGCACCCAAATGGCATTGCCATGGGCCTTAGCTTGCTCAAAGCTATATCTTTCCATGAGCAAGTTCGGAGTTTAATTGTGAGCGTCGGAGCAGTTCCCCGGCTCGTCAAGCAACTGCCCAATCTGTGTCTTGAGTTGTTGGAACCTGCTTTGCTCATATTAGACGACCTCTCGACGACAGCAGAAGGTCAATTGGCATTGAAGGATTGCCCTCAGACCATTCCTGATACAGTGAGGCTGCTGATGATGTCCACCACTTGTACGCGATGCGCGTTGTCTATATTATGGACAGTCTGTAGGCTCGCCCCTGATGAATGTGTTCCGCTTGCTAAAGACTCCGGCCTCGAAGCAAAACTTCTGTTCGTCATCCAGAGTGGATGCGATCCAGAGGTAAAGCAGCGGGCGATTGAGCTACTGAAAGTCTTAGTTATTTAGCTACCCTCTTCATTTCTAAGTGCAAAGCTAAGACAATCCAGGGATATGATGATCAGTGCATTGAATTTGTTTGGATTGCTTAATTTGGAAGAGCTACATTGCTAGGTCTGAAAATGGTAAAAGACGAATCATGGAAATTTGGCTCGTCTTGGATGTACAGTGTGCAGGCTCATTCTTATTAAACAAAAGAAAGCATCTAAACACGGGAGGGAGGGAGGGAGGTTGTGGTGAAGAACAAGCTTCATGGCTTTGGATCCAATTCTTGATGATACACAAGTTCTTTTTTCTCTCAATAAGTGATGGTTCCCATGTTGCTTTCCCATCTTTTGCTTTGTCAATTTTTCTGGATGTGTTTCGAAGAGATCTTGTAAATTCTTTTCCAGTAATTGTTAAAACTGCTAGATTTTTTTTGTTTTTGAATCTTTTAAACAGGGTTATCCTTGTTACATACTCTTGTTCAAGCTGATAAGCTGACAATTCCTTCTCTTCGAGCCAGCTCTCGCCTCAAATTCTGCAGAGCGGAAGTTGTGTTCAATCTGAGAGTGGATTCAATTATGGAGTTTTTGACGCTGTGCAGTCCTAATCCGGGTGGAGAGAACAGCCAATTTGGTGCATGATGGAGCTCGAATCTGAGAGTGGATTCAATTATGGATCTTTTGACACTGTGCAGTCGTAGTCTGTGGAAATCACTTGACTGCTGTGGCCCCATTGGGAATTGACAGCACACAGTCTTGAGACTTCAAAGGACATGGGCGCACCTGTGGCTGTTCCCCCAACCAGCAGTTGCCCACGGTGGGCTTTATTGGATGCAAACAAATGCCAGTTAGGAGTCCAGATCAACCACCCTCATTCTCAGCTATACTGGAGGACCAGTCAGTCAGGATGATCCATCAACGTGACCGGTCTTAACTCAGATTGCTATATAATTATTCCAAGTGTAGTCATCTGTTTAACTCTCTTAACTCTAGCAGTATATCATGTTTTGCTAGTTATGTCATGTGCATATGTCTGTCTGGTCATTTGTATCTTCTCATTCTGTCAAATTTAAGTAATAATTTTCGAGTTTTCTTTCTTGAAATTAGTTGAGATTTTCAATAAATTCGTAGGTAAAATTCATTTAAATGTAATAATTAAAAGATTTCTTATTCAATATTTATTGAATTGTCAAGGATGTTTATGAGCGAGCTAGCTCTTGATAGTGAAATTTTGATTGGTTTGGGTCAACCAACCTAACAGCCTTGTGTCCATGTCTCATCAAGCATGAATCCCCATAAATATCCGTTTAACATTTGACTTAGGTTGGTAAAGTTGCTCAGAAATATCCTCAAATTTTAATCAGTTCACGTAGAACTATAAGATAGCAGTCGGGACAGTGTATTCTCGCCCTTTGAATAGTGATCTTTTTGCAACAGGTACATATATGCGATTGTGGTGCAAGAATTTTTTCATTATGCTTCCATTGATGCAAACAGTTTGACTGTACATCTGTTAACTTGACTTGCTGTCTATATCCTCCATCTACTAATCCAATCATGTATATAGAGTTTAATTGCAAGGATTGAATAGAATGTTGTACCTCACAAATATCATCTTCTCCTTCAGAAATACTATAGATAGCATCGCTCTGTGCTTCTCCTTCTTGTACAGATAAAATATCATAGTCATCAGGAAGGTCAAGTTGCTCAAAAATAGCAACTCTTTTGACATTTCTTTTTTCATTTGGGCAATCCCTTGCAAAATGCCCTTCTTGACCACATAAATAACATTTGCATTTTTTGTTTCTTAACAAATGCTTGCGTTTCTCTATTCTAGCATGAGTATTATGTGGTTTACCTTTGTAGGTCTTGAATTGTTGAACTCCCATTTTCTTGGATCCAGATCCAGTCTTCTGATAATATCCTGGGATGGGAATTTGGCTGCAGAATGATAGATCTTTCAAAGATCGTTTAAACACTGCATCTTTACAGTCTTGCTCAAGAAATTTATGAGAAAAAATAATTCTTGGAAAAACACCAACTGTTAGATCAGGGTGTTTAGCTTCAAAAGCTGCCTTACTTCTGTTTTCAAGGTCGCCTGACATTTTTAACTAGAATTTCTCAGAGAGCTCCGGTCCTGCAAAGAGGCATCCAGTTTTTGCTGCTAATCGCATGTAATCATTGATATACTGTATAATATTTTTAACATTATCACATGCCAATTTTTCTAGATCTCTGTAGGCTGAATTTTGAATTTCAGTTGAACCCTGAGTTGGGTCTTCTGCAGAGAATACTCGCCTCATTTGTGATAGAATATTCTGTGTTCCTTCACGACCTTCACTAATAGAAATAAGAGCATCATATTCATTAGAATATGTCATTCTCCATTGTACCCACGTGATTTTCTCAATTTCACCCAATAAGTTTTCAATAAACTCTATTTTCTCTTTTGAATCTGAGAAAGCTTGTGATGCCACTAAATTTTTTGTAATTGATTCCCATCTTGAAAAGGCATCATCAAATAAATTTAATTGCTCAGGAATAACAAAAAGTGCCCCACTTTGTTGTTGCGCTGAGGGAAGAGTCCATAATTCATTATTCATTCCTCCTTTAAATCTGGCCTTGGGGGTTTGCTGTTCATATATTGGCTGGAAATTGGGGGGTCCTGAAAAGTTATTTGTTGGTGGATAACCAGGTGACCCCATTGCTGTATCCGTAGGTGGTCTATATGAAGAAATAACAGTATTGGTTGAATATATTTGTTCTCCTGATAAAGTATTTTCTGTCAACCTTTGGATACTTGGATATTCCATTTCACAATTTGCCGCAATTATTTGAACAAATTCTTCACAGTGTGCTGGAATTATTTCAATAACATTCTCCTGTGACTCAAACGTTCTTGAATAAATTTAATATTCGACTTGATAAGAGCTTATTTATGTTTATTCAATATGCACAAGCTATAACTACTTAAACTAAATAAAGAATGTCTCCCTTACGTGCTAGTCACTATTCCAAAGGTTAGTAGCCGCCCGTGATTTACCTCTTCCGTGTTGGCCCTGGAACGGGTAGGCGGGGGCGCTGGAGGAGAGCGTATTCGCCTTTTCCCACAATTAAACTAAATAAACAAGTTTAAACACATGTGCTCAATTCGTTAATATCCGTGAACAACATTCGTGAACAACGTTCGTGATTAATATTCATATACAACGTTCATAAATAATATATTCATGAATTATATTCATTAATAAAATTATTATCAAAATACTAAATAAAAAAATAAAATGAACAAATACATTTGAATTATGAAAGCTTAATAACCGATGAAACAAATAAAAATTTTAAAAATCAAATAAATTTAAATTTAGAGTTCGATAATATCTAAAAAGATCAACTTCAAACCAAACTTAAATTGAGAAGTTTAAGCTAAGCTTAAATTGTGAAGACAAGAATATCTAAAGGAATGAAAGCTTAAACCAAATTTGAATTAACTTATAAAAAATAAAATAAACTTCAAAATAACTTTCACATGCTAAAACTTAACTTATTTATACTTGAACGCACTAAAACCTAACAAATTAAACCTTATTTACAGCCTAAGTTCAATATGCTCTAGAAATGCCTAAGTTCACGAGTAATACTCTAGATATGTTTTTCTATCAACTAGAATGGAACCAACAAAGGCCAATTCCCATATCTAAACTCCCGACGTGAAGTATGCAAGGTTGCAAAAGAAAGTCGATTTTAATTAGACTGGCTCAATTTAATATAATTTTTGTAATGCTAATCTTGATATTTAAATTATATTTGGTTAGATGCATCAAACCTATACTATGGTGTAACGCAAGGGCAACACACATAAGGGTTCCAATAGCAAACTACTGTGGTGAACCCTCTCCCAGTAAAAAGTATATTTAATGTCATAATAGACCGATGGCTCACATATCACATATTAAATTAATAAGAACAGATACTACACTTGATTTTAGAAAATGAGAGTTCTCTGTACTTCCTCCACCACTCAACATACTCTGACCCCGACATTCTCTAATCCCTCATAATTACGGAGGTTATGAAAGACAGTATAAAAGGGGAGGTCCTCCCTATTGGCCAAGTACGTGTACGCATACGCATCTACTTCAATTCTACAATTTGTTGGATTCTCAGCCTGACTTGAGCGTCGGAGATCCTTCGCCATGGACCACTTCCATGGTTTCGGGCACTATCACTGCCGTGTGATTGGTCTATGGTGCGCGCATGCCCCCCAGCCGTCAACTTTCTCACCTCGTCGCCAGCACCTCCATTCGACTCAGTTTCCATACAAGATCAATCGACTACAACCTCGCCCTTTTGTTCCAGCCCATGCTTATGTTGGGCATCACCATCGGCGTCGACCTCAACGTGTCTTCCCCTACTAGCTCATCACCGTGCTCATCCTCATCCTCTTCATAGACACTTCCTCAAGATCAATGTTCAGAGATATTCAAATGTGGAAGCAAGAAACTCTCCTCAATGCAGGCCGTTTAGCTACTGAATGTCTTGGTTATTTAGCTACCCTCTTCACTTCTAAGTGCAAAGTTAAGACAATCCAGGGAGATGATGATGAGTGCTTTGAATTTGTTTGGATTGCTTAATTTGGAAGAGCTTCATTGCTAGGTCTAAAATGGTAAAAACGAATATGGAAATTTGGCTCGTCTTGAATATATATCTTCCATCACCTGACATATTCTAATACCAAATTATTTTTTTTCGCATCATTATTTTGGATGTTATGAGAGGTGATTCAAAAGAGGTTATTTCCGTTGGCGAGATACGCTCACATTTTTTACTTACGCACATACGTATCTACTGTTCATCTTCTCCACTTTTTGCTCGGCCACCTCACTGACTTGATCGTCGAAGTGCATGTGCTAGGGACCCCCTCCATGTTTCTCACTGTAATATTATGTTTGATCTCTCTGGTGTGCACAAGAAGGTCTGGTGTCATCTCTCCTTCATCTCACAATCTTCTCCTAGTCAATGACAGAGCCACCTACCCAGCTCGCCATCTCCACCGCATTCAGACAAAATCAACTTTGGCGGTTTCCGTGGGAACTTATTTATACTTGAACATACTAAAACTTAACTCGCCTTATTTACTGCCTAAGTTCAATATACTCTAAAATGCTTAAGTTCACGAGTAATATATACTCTAGATATGTTTTTCAATCAACTAGAATGGAGCCAACAAAGGCCAATTCCCATATCTAAACTCCCGATATGAAATATGCAATGTTGCAAAAGAAAATCGATTTTAATTTGACTGGCTCAATTTAATATAATTTTTGTAATGCAAATCTTGATATTTAAATTATATTTGGTTAGATGCATCAAACCCATACTATGGTGTCACGCAAGGGCAATACTCAAAAGGGTCCCAGTAGCAAACTACTAGGGTGAATCCTCTCCTAACAAAAAATTAATTTAACATCATAATAGACTGATGACTGACATATCAATTATTAAATTAATAAGAACATATACTACACTTGATTTTATCCAAAAGGTTGAGAAAGATATAAATTGGATAGTTACATCCTACCTTCTTTTAAAGATCCAAATCGCACCCGAAGCGCTTAATTCAGCGACGTGGAACTAAATTTCCATGCTCTTCACCCTCTTTAGTATAGTCTCGTGTCATAACGTGTTGTACGGAACATCCTTGACCGCCTATCTCTCCGCCAAAGCTCAATGTCGATATAGGATTTGTTAGAATCACACTTTCCAATTTATACAAGAGGGAAAGGGAAAGGCTCTTGATGTCATCCATGTATAAAACTAATTTTATAATTTAAATTATGTTTGGTCGGGTGCGCCAGCCTATGTAATAGTGCAACACAAAGGCGACGCGCAAGGATTCCAATAGCAAGCTATTGTGACGAACCCTCTCCCCATAAAAAATTAATTTAATATCATAGTGGACCAATGGCCCACGTATCAGATATTAAACTGATAAGAACAGATACTACACTTGATCTTAGCCAAAAGGCCGAGAAAGGTATGAATTGAACGGCATAATTTTTCCTTGCTTTAAAGTTCTCAGTCTCATTTGATGAGGTTGATTTAGCGACATGGGACTAAAGTTTCATTGTTATTCATTCCTCATGCCTCACCTCCTCTCCGCCTCCTGTTTCAGGTTTAAGTGCAGAACGAACGAGTACTCTCTTTCTCTTTCACAAAAAACGATCAAATCAAAAAGCGAGTGAGGGTGATCAGCACCCGACCGAGTTAAAACCCCGTGCCACGTCGCGATGCAGCGAGCACTTGGCTCCTCCCCTTCTCGGCTGAAGCTCTCTGTCGATTTGGCGGCTCGGTTTGCCCTCTTCCTTAGGCAGCCACCTTAGGCGTTAAATGTTCGCTCTCCGTGGCAGCCATCTCCATCTGTTCGCCGTCGACGCCCCTCTCCTCGGTTCATCTGTTCTCCGCCCTGCCCGCAGAAGCTCCCCGATCCGTCGCATTTGCAGCTTATCCTCCTCCGCCTCCTTTTCTCCTCACTCGCGCTTGCGCATCCCCAACGCTCCCCGTTCCACTGCCGCTCAAGACGGAACCTATTTGCTATTTGCTATTTGCTATTTGCTATTTGGGTGCCGAGGTCGACCCCGCCCGATTCCAGGTTCGTTCACAAGCTCACAGTCGATCCCAGCGCCTACCACGGAGTGGAGTCCACCGTCGAGAGGGTAAGCAACTGCGCTTCCATTCCATTCCATTCCATTCCTCCTTTATTCATCCTTGTGGTTTGGGAATTCGTACCTTTCATCTCCATACTTACCACGAAGTATTCCCTTTTCCTGAACCACTCCTTCTGGTTGGTTGGTGCATAATAGTTCAAAAATCTGTATTTACTTTACTGTGAAAATAAAATTTACATTTGCAGATGATCTAGTTGATGGGATCCACAAGCATACTTGGGTTAAGGAAATGAAGTAAAATATCAATTGCGGTTTCGGTTCCTCATCCTCACCAAGTTTGTCTTGTCAACATGTGAGCATAGTGTTGTTAGGAAATGAAGTAATACATGTGAACATGGGACTTGCTAATTCATTTAAGTTTAAACATTCTACGCATTTGCAATTTACAGAAAGATTAGTTTGGATTTCTTTTGACATGTATTTCGAGCCTGCTTTAAACATGCTAAGTTTATTTATCTTGTTTGAACACTGATGCTGATTTTTGGTAGGGGTTTGTGTGGTCGACTGTTCATCAGCAATCTATCCCCTAACACGCCTTCTCATGTTGATCGTGCTTTAAAGGGATCTTCTCTGTTTGGGATGTTTGCCTGCCTTAAACGTACTAATAATCTTCAAGAGATAAATAAAAAAAAAATTAAAAAAAAACCTAAAGTAAGCTCTGGAATTTATCTTTTTCAAATGCTCCATCTCTGCACCAAATTTCTGCTTCAAAACAATTTTTCTGAAGTTACTGGTAATTGTGTCTCTTAACTGAATCAATAATGAGGTTCCAGTATGTTTTTCAAAACTAGCAATCTGTATTACTCCACATCCTACGAACAAGAAAATCATTTTACTTTCCTGAGTTGTGTTCCAATTCGCCTACGTGCAATGACACCGTTGGAATTGCTAACAAATCCTTTTCTACAAACAAAATAATGAGTCTTTTGTTCCATACAAGAGAGGCCAAAGTGGATGCAGATTAGCTCACTTGACGAGTTAAAAACAAAGGTTGGGCACGTCATTGTCACGATTCTCCTGGTAAAGATGTTTGAAAGAAGCAAAATGCTGACAATTGCTACTGGGATGGATTTTCTATTGATACGGCGATCAAGCCCTCTCAAGAGCGATGTCCGTTCGAACAGCAGATAGGACTCGTCCGGCTCATCGTTGAAGTGTTACAATTAATAGCCCCTCAACCCAATGACCCGATATTCGTTTTTGGTATTTTGTGTAAACGTTGTCAGAGAATCAAAGAAATATTACCTGTGTTGTCCGTACGGTGGAAGTTTCCACCATGCAAACTCAGATATGGTGGGTTCAATTTATAAAAGAATGTAGATTAGCATAATGGTTGATCCTATTTTAGTAAGGCATTGATATTCGTACAGAGATGAAAAACAGGATTATATAAGGGGTCTCCTCTTCAAGGCTCAGGTAGGCTTCGCTTTAAAAATTCACTGTTTATCGTCACTGTCCTTCACTCATTTCTTTAGCTCATTCTCTAACTGGAGCGTTAGAGTGCTAGCGTCGAAGAGCCTTCCCTGGCCAGTCACTAACGTCTCTTCCTTCTTTGTTCTTCTTTGACAAACAGGTTTGTTCGTAGCACCAACTTCCTCTTAAGGGAATGCACTCGCTCGAGATCCTCATATGGGAAAGGTTTCGGTTGCCAGTAACTCTCTTGAGCGGGTAAGTGTGTCGTTCTGACTGGAAATTTTAGAAGACAAATTACCGTGCCTTTTTCAACCCTTGGCGATTGGAGAATATGGAGGACGATTGACCCAGAAGGCCACCTACTCAAGTTTGAAAATGCTGTCATCCTCCATCAATACATGGATAGTGTCAAGCGTCGCGTGTTTTTAACTACTCTCTCTAGCTCCGCACAGAGATGGTTCAACCGACTTCGGCGGACTCCATCTACAACTTCAAGGATTTTCAAAAGTATTTTCTGCACCACTTCGCTAGTAGTCTATGATATTACAGAACCACATTAAGTTTATTCTCCCTCAAGCAAGGGCCCAAAGAGGCGTTGAAGGCATACATCAAGCGGTTCAACCAAGTGGTCATAGACTTCCTTTCAGCTACTCCAGAGATTTTAGTGAGTGCTTTCTCCTTAAGACTCATAGTTGAGGTCTTCTTCTGATCCCTGATCAAGAAGTCCCTAGGGATTTTGATCATATGCTAGGAAGGGCAACAAAGTATATCGACGTGGAGTACGCACAATCCGCTCGATAGAAAGAGGTGGCCATGCCTGCTACTGTCTCTACCTCAGAGCGTCGAGCCCCTCTCCCTACTCCTACACACAAGGGACCTGGATCGGGCCCCAATCGCATTTCTCGAGTAGAGGCCAAACATGTTTGAGCATATGGAGGTCATTTGAACTCGTTCGTCTAGACCCGCCAATGGGTCCAACCTTCCTGCACTTACTATCGGTCAGGAACACTTAGGAGTGTTACACGCATGCCGTTGGAGATTCACACAATTGCCTGCAGCCAAGTACAAGCACAAGGATCGGAAATCAGTTTCGTCCCAAATGACTTGGATGGGGTGGAAGTATCCCATAACTATATCTTGATTATCAAGGCTGTTATATCCAATTATAAGATATATTAGACTTTTGTTGATATAGGAAGTTCCGTTAATATCATCTTCAAGAAGGCATTCAACCATATGTAGATTGAGCAGAGTGAACTTTAGCCCATGATGACGTCCTAGTACGAATTCACTACAATGAAGTGCAGCCAATCGGATAAATCAGATTGAGTGTTTCTCTGGGGGAGGAGCCCCTGATGAGAACTCGGGGTCGACCTTCATTACTGTGGATATCCCCTCAGCCTATTCTATAGGATCAAAACGTGCTAGAAGAGAGATGGGGGGGGGTAAATAGCACTCAGCTTTTCTCATTTTTCTCTTGGGGAGGATCCCCTAATGAGAACTCGGGGTTGACCTTCATTATTGTGGATACCCCCCAGCCTATTCTATAGGATCAAAACGTGCTAGAAGAGAGAGGGGGGGGGGGTGTAAATAGCGCCCAGCTTTTCTCATTTTTTTGGAAATCGTTCGTTTAGAATAACGTAGTAGAAATAAAAATAAATGAATAAAACACACACTACTTGGTTCGAAGTTTATGTTGACTTCTACTCCAAGGCTCACACTCGTTGTGTGTTTACTTTAGACAATTCTCTATCAATCCGGAAATTGCAAGTATAGAGATGAAGTACAAGAATAATTAAAGTACTATAGTCAAAATAATACCGACGACTTTGGAGAGTTGGAGTTTTGAGCTTTCGGTCCTTGAAGAAGCTTTACGGCTTCATGGGATCATCTTTGGAGCAACACGCAAAAGAGTAGACAAGAATTCAAGTTTCTGTACAGCCCTATGCTCGAACCAGCCATTGATGGACTGTTGAAGGTGCATTCAACCCCATGGAAGGCGCCACCAACTATGAAAGTTATCCCCAACTCCTCGGAATCGATTACCTCTGCAGCATGCGTTGTTTATCCATCCGAAGGCGCCTTCAAGCTCACGGAAGGCGACTTCCATCCAGTCTCCAAGGCGACATCAGGCGCATGGAAGGAACCTCCGTGCCTCTCCAAGCGAGCCTTCGGCCAAGGTGCTCGAGGCGTCTCCAGCACCATTGGAGGTGCACAACCTTTGTATTTCATCTTCTGCAAAACATATTAGTCCAAATATACATAGATACCCTACAAAATAGAATTAACATAATAAAATATGATTAATAAAATGTTTGACAGTCACTAGACTGCCCGGTTCTGACTTTTGAAATTTTTGAAACCCTAGGTCGAACCGACACCTGTTGTTCTCTCACCTACTCCTCTTAGGAGAAATTACCTTTTACCATATCGGTCCTCCAGACCATCTAGACTTTTGCTCAGTGTCTAACACTTTAGGACTTCATGTTGGACGTATGATCCTTGACTAATTTAATCTTCCACCTGATGTCTATGACCCCAGGATTTTCACCTGAGTCCTCGACTCTAGGATGTCGACCAAAGTCCTATACCCGCTAAGATTTCTCCCAGTCCCCTGGACTAGGATTTCTTTGCCTAATGTATCTAGGATTTCCCAACTGCCTAGCCTCAACTAGGACTTTCTTGCATACTCAGTCACATTTGTTACATCACATGATAGCTTAACTTTGAACCTTTTGCCATGATCAAAACCTGAGTTCCATTGTTTGGTGCTTTCTACATCAACATATTATGTGATTTTAGGCCGATCGGCGCTGAACATGTTTAAAGCAGCCGAGTCGTTGTCTCGACTTTCTGTCAAAAGATCAAATTCCCTATGTATGACGAGGTGGGCGAAGTAAGAGGAGATTAGCTGGTGGCACGCAAGTGCTACATCGACGTAGTCAAGTCCAAAGCTCGCGTAGCTCATAAGACTCTGCGAATAGAGGTCAACGCAATACATGAAGCGCCCCGGTGTTAATATACGAAGAAAAAGAAGAAGTGAAGATCCGTCAAGGCCGACCAGAGGCTACCAGTCAGATAGTAGTTGACCTGACCCCCGAGGTCAAGACAGAACTAATCGTGTGTTTAGCGCGCAACAATGATGCATTCACTTGGATGTCCCAAGAGATTACTGACATATCTCCAACCGTTATAGGGCATGTGCTCCATGTCATACCGGATGCTCGGCCAGTTAAGCAAAGGAAGAGAGATTTCGGAGTTGAGCAAACAAGATCATTCGATCAGCGGTTCACTTCCAGACTCTTGAGTCTTAGCGCCGAGTTATAAGCGGGTTTCCCTATGCCCTTCGACCATCCGATCGGAGATTTAATTTCAAACTATTGAGCCTTAGCGCCAAGTTATAACTGGATTTCCCCATGCCCTTCGACTATTCTGTCGGAGGCTCAATTCTAGACACTCAATCCTTAATGCCGAGTTATAAGGGGATTTTCTCGTGTCCTATCAACTGGAGGTTCAATTCTAAACTCTCGAGCTTTAGCGTCGAGTTATAAGTGGGTTTTATTGTGCCCTTTGACCACATGGTCGGAGGTTCAATTCTAGATTCTTGTGCCTTAACGCCAAGTTATAAGCAGGTTTCTTCGTGCCCTTCGACCATCTGATTGATGGTTAAATTCCAAATTCTCACGCCTTAGCGCCGAGTTATAAGTGGATTTCTCCGTACCCTTCAACTATCCAGTTGGAGGTTCAATTTTAGACTCTCGAGCCTTAGCACCGAGTTATAAGCGGGTTTCCCCTTGCCCTTTCGTCGAGTTATAAATGGATTTTCCTGTGCCTTAATCCTTCCGATCGGAGGTTCAATTCGTAGGTTTAATGTAAATTTAGTGTCTCTGCCCACAAATTTTAAATATATATATATATATATATATATATATATATATATATATATATATATATATATATATATATATATATATATATATATATATATATATATATATATATATATATATATATATATATATATATATATATATATATATATATATATATATATATATCGTATTATACATTACGTCTTTTTTTTTTTTTAAATCCAAGATTTTCTCATCGATAATTTGCTTTTATGTTTTAAAACCTTACTTTTCTCCTCGCACCTTACTTTTCTCCTCGCTCGCCTCGCCGTTCCTCGCCGAAACCTAACCTTTCTCCTCGATGGCATAGAAGCAAGCGGTGGTGGTGAAAACTATGCCAGCATTTGGCCTCTCCAAGATGAGGTAGCCACCTGTGATCAAGACCTTTCCAGGAGCCGAAGCAACCCTAGAGAAACAGAGAAAAACACATATGACGAAACGGATGCAGAATCCCAAAAATGCAATAAAAAGAAGACGCGAGGCGAGCGAGGCGAGCGAGGCGAGCGAGGAGAAAAGTTAGGTTTCGGCGAGGAACGGCGAGGCGAGCGAGGAGAAAAGTAAGGTGCGAGGAGAAAAGTAAGGTTTTAAAACATAAAAGCAAATTATCGATGAGAAAATCTTGGATTTAAAAAAAAAATAAAAAAAAAAGACGCGACACGCACGGGAGCGTATAAGAAGACGCGCACAGTATCAAAACTGTACATATCACAACTCAGATATATATATATATATATATATATATATATATATATATATATATCTGAGAGTTGTGATATGCTGCGCGACGCTACTGTGCGCGTCGCGTAGGATATCAACTTTCTATTTTTTAAAAAAAATTATTTTATTTTAAAGATTTTGATTTTCTTTATATAAAATTTTAATACATAGATATATCCCCTAAACACATTACAATAGTCCGTAAATACTTAAATTTATTTTATTTTTAATTTTTCTTTTAACTAAATACTATAATCCAATTTGGAAGCCTGAATCTTATAGGTAAAATTTTAAAAAAGGAAATTAATTAAAAAATTTTAACCCAATTGGAAAGCCTGAAACCTAGAAAATAAATCTTAAAAAATATTTTAATTATTTTTAAATTCAAAATTAAAAAATAATAAAAAAAATATATTTTGAATTAAAAAAAATCAATATTTCCTTATATAAATCCCTAATACATTAATATATCCCCTCAACATATTACAATACTCCCTAAATACTTAAATTTATTTCATTTTTAATTTTTCTTTTAACTAAATATTATAATCAAATTGGGAAACCTGAACCCTAGAGGTAGAATCTTAAAAAAAAAATTAGCTTAAAAATTATCACCCAATTAGGACAGTTCAGATCCTCTGTCCCCATTTCTCTCTGTCCCTGTGTCCCATTGTCGATCAGACGGATTAGATTAAATCTCAAGGTATCATGGCATCTTTAATATATGTGCAATATCCTCGTGATGTGCAAAGCATTCTTGAGATTTAATCTGATCCGTCCGATCGATAATGGGACACGGGGACAGAGAGAAATAGGGACAAAGGATCTGAACTATAATTAGGAAGCCTGAACTTTACAAATAGAATTTTAAAAAGTATATTTTAATTATTTTTTAATTCAAAATTAAATAAAAATAAAAAAACAATGAAATCTGATTTATTGCGCAACGCGCACAGTTCGCAACTATGTGCGTCGTGCAGTAGATTATATATATATATATATAGTTTTATTTTTTTTTCTTGCCCTAAAGGTTCTTGCTTCTCCTCTCCGTATACCACATCATGTTCGCCCCTTTGTAACGGCAGAATTGCTACAAGCCGCCTCCGTCGATTCGCCATCAGCTCTACCTCTACGGCTCTACGTCACTGCTATTGCTCCCACCGACGACTCAACGACTGTTGATTCACCTTCTTCCGCTCACCTGGCGGCTTGGCCTCCCCCTCCCTCATTTAATCAATACTTTCGCTTCTAAAACTGCGAGGTGAGCAATATTCAAGTGACATACATTGGTTTGGAAGATGAATTTTATATTTTGTTTGGATCATTTTGACTTTATTAATATTTGCTTAGGACATATTGTTTTAGATGATATATTTTTTAATCTTTTATTTCTAGAATTAAAAATGTTGTTATATTTACATTGATTGAAAAATATATGAATGTCAAACTTTGAGGGCACCATTTTTTGTGCTCGCCTCAGGCCCCAAAATCACAGGTCCGGCACTAGTTGTGTTCCAATTGGCCTACTTGCAACGACAGCGTTGGAATTGCTAACAAATCCTTTACTACAAGAAAAATGATGAGTCTTTTGTTCCATTCAAGAGAGGCCAAAGTGGATGCCGATTAGCTCACTTGACGAGTTAAAAACAAAGGTTGGGCACGTCATTGTCATGATTCTCCTGGTGAAGATGTTTGAAAGAAGCAAAATGCTGACAATAGCAACTGGGATGGATATTCTATTCATACGACGATAAGTTGGGGCCCCCGAAGTTGGGGACGAAGTTAAGAAGACTAGCTAAGTGGCGGTCAAAGAGGATTTAACAACCAGGGCTAGCACGGTCGCCGAGCTCAACCGCGCAATTCAACCGATCAGACCTTTTGTCCGAGCGACTCCCGAGTCCTCCTGGCTCGATTGGAACCTGAGTCCTCTTGGTCCAATTGGATCTTCTAGACATGCTACTCAACCGGACTCTTTGTACGACCCGATGCCGAGTCCTCAAGGTACCTAACCTTCGGTAGTCGATCGGACCCGTTCAAGAGCAATGCCCCATCAAACATTAGATAGGGCTTGTCCGGCTCACTGTTGAAGTGTTACAATTAATAACCCCTTAGCCCAACAACTCGATATTCATTTTTGGTATTTTATGTAAACATTGTTAGAGAATCAAAAAAATATTCCCTATGTTGTCCGTACGGAGGAAGTTTCCACCCTGCAAGCTCAAAGATTGTGGGATCAATTTAGAAAAGACTGTAGATTGGCAAAATGATTGATCCTATTTTAGTAAGGCATTGATATTCTTACAGAGATGAAAAATGGGATTATATAAGGGGTTTCTCTTCAAGGCGCAGGTAGGCTTCGCTCTCAAAATTCACTATTTATCATCACTGTCCTTCACTCATTTCTTTAGCTCCTTCTCTAACTTGAGCGCCCGACTTAAAGTGGCAACGACGCCCCTCTTGGTTCTCAATCTACGGCTGCGTGTCTTTCAATTTGTATCCACTTGATAGTCATCGTCATGTTAGTCAATTCATCATATGAATTTGAATACGCATATATGAGTGGAATCTAATTCATTTATTATTTAGATCAAAGAATTATTGATAGCCCCACCCATCAGCTTTGATCATTAGTTGATCAGTCTTTTATATCTTTTATATTTTATAATTTAAGTATCCAGTTTTCTAAATTGATTAATTCTAGAGGTGATATATTCGATCTTATGAAAAAAATTTCATCAATTATCGGGATAAATCGAAAGGTATTCTTGGAGGTCCATTCAAGTGGCTAACATTTTTAAGTTTGTTGTTTTATTAGAGAAAAATCTTTATAATGTGTCGTAATACTTTAGACGTCTGATTAACCACTTAGAGGATCTAATTGTGGCATCTAGTCTCGGGACAGTTGATTAATTTCTTATAGTTGTTGCATGTAATCAAACTAAAATTCGAATGTGAATGTATAAAAGATAATCCAATAGACGTCAATGTAGAATTCAAGAGAAGAATTTATCGTACTGGTTGTATGATGTATTGCAAAAATAAATGTATAAAAGATGAAAATAAATTCCATTGATAAAAAAAGCCTCACTTAACAATAAACCTTTTATTTGAAAATAAAATATTCTTTGAATAATATTGTAATCAATTTATAAATTGATCCACAATTAAAATTTTGAGAGTTTGCTTGCAGTGGCGAGCGAGCTTGATAATTTCAAACCTTTTGAGCTATTTGAAAATTTGTGATGGGAGCATTAGATTTATTTTCTCTATGAATGTACATGAATTGAACACTAATATTCCAACAACTATCTTTAAGAGGCTTTCTCTACAAAAGTTTTATAATTTTTCTTTCATTATGTTATTATTATATTTTATAATAAAAGAAATATTTAATATGAGTTCTCTCCTCTACAAAAGGAATTTCTCAAAGCAGATTTTAAAAATGATCCATCTTATAAATATGGCAGTAAACGAGTCAAGTTTTATGGTATATAAATTTAAATACGATTCAAGCCTAAAATAAATCAAACAATTGAAATAATTGTTCTCGATCTGCACAGTTCTAAACTTGATCTTGCCGAGTGTCATTTTCCCGTTGCAACCCTGCAACGACTTGGGATACACCCTTCCCAGTTACACAAGCATGCCGACAGATACAATTAGCAAGCAATCCATATACAAAATTAAAGCTACCAGAACTTACGTCAAATAGTTGTCGAGAAAACATGTTTGCTAAATCGAACACAAAGGTAGTCTAGCACCTTGTCTGCCGCATCCTTCCAGTCCGTTCCTAAAAGGCCCTTTAGTTGAACCTGTCCACAAAACGATGTGGGACTTGGGACTAGAGGAGGTTGCAATACTTGAAGGGAAGGCACGTTAAAGCTAAAGGAAAGCAAAAGATAGTGCTTAGTGGGGCAGGACGAAGGTGAGAGAGGCTCCATGCACAGGATGATTCATGAAGGCCTGGGGGCGCAGAAGTAGCGGGTGAGTCGCTCGCCTGGGAAGTCACTACCCCTTGTGGCCGTCAAGAGGAACCGAGAAGCGAAGTAGTGTGGCAAAGCAGTGTTTGCTAAATCCAGCACAAAGGTAGACTAGCACCTTGTCTACTGCATCCTTCCAAGCCTTTCCTAAAAGGCCCTTTAGTTGAACCTGTCCACAAAACGATGGGGGACTTGTGACTAGAGGAGGTTGCAATACTTGAAGGGAAGGCACGTTAAAGCCAAAGGAAAGCAAAAGATAGTTTTTAGTGGGGCGAAGGTGAGAGAGGCTCCACGCACAGGATGATTGATGAAGGCCTAGGGGCGCAGAAGTAGCGAGTGAGTCGCTCGCCTAGGAAGTCACTCCCCCTTGTGGTCGTCAAGAGGAACCGAGAAGAGAAGCAGTGTGGCAAAGCAAGGCAGAAGTACTCGCTTGGGTAGGAATAGATACCCGAGTTAAAGGACGGTTTGAAGAATGCCGCTCAGGCGATGATTGGACTGATGGAGTGAACGACGCTTTTTGCGTTAAACTCATAATGGATGCTCGAGGTCCACGGAAGGAGCCTCCTCTGGAGGAGCAAGAGGCTCAGCAATTTCCCTATCCGCGCTGGCTGCCACCTCACTGCCGCTTGCTTGAGGACAAGGTGCTTCTCCTGAAGGGTCGACCTATTGCTCCTCTCGGTCAACCAAAATGGCCTACCCCTTTCGGAAGATTATATCCTTCTTTAGCTTTGAGGAGGCGAGGGTGTGAGTCTTAAACATGATGTACTCTGCAAGGAAAGGGAATACCTCAGTCAGTGGGGAGATAGAAGTTCAGTTGTTTGAGCTTACCAAAGGGAGATGGCAGGACGGTGCCGACTGGACTCAGCCGAAATACATAGAGAAGGCATTTGCAAAGTAAGGTGGGCAGGATGAACTGCACGTCTGTTAACTCCGAAGTAGCAGCACAGTGGGCTCGTGATGATGGCCCCCTAATTTAGAAGAAGAAGGGAGGTCTAATCACCACTCGGTTGACCAAATTACAGGTTGAGGTGCTTGAAAAAAGAAAAAGTAGGATTTCCAGCCCTTATTAGAGGAAGGAGTGTTCTTAAAGAAGATGGACTTGGGTCAGGACTGAACCATGAAAACTCCGAGTTCTGATTTTTTGAGGTTGTAGAGTGATGAAAAAGATGGGGAGATAAGGAGATATTGTATAGGCAGTAGATGATCAACATTCCGCACATAGCACAAAAGGCATTAAGTGCAAATTGAGAAAGAGAAACATGAAAATACCAACTTAGGTCAGAAAAAATGAGGGAATGGGAAATCGAAAACCAGCATGAAGCTGATCCTTAAAGAAAGTGATGAAATCAGGGGGAGGATGATAAGGGTGGTCTTGAGGACTAGGAATGCAAAGATAGCACGTTTCTGGGATCTCCAAGTTAAACTTGGTCGATGCAAAGTCATTGTTATCAATCAGAATAGAAGGTGGCATTCCAGGGGCGAGAGTTTCTTATGCTTTAAAAGGGGAGGTCCTCCCTGTTGGTCAGGTACGTGCATGCATTGACATCTTCTTCATTTCTACAATTAGTTGGGTTCTCAGTCTAACTTGAGCTTCAGAGACCCTTCGCCATGGACCTCTTCCGTGGTTTTGGGCACTAGCGCTCCCGTGTGATTGGTCTATGGTGCGCGCTAGTCCCCCAGCCATCAACGTTCTTGCCTAGTCGCCGGCACCCCCATCCGACTCAACTTCCAAATAGGATCAATCGACTACAACCTCGCCCATTTGTTCCAGCCCATGCTTATGCTAGGCATCACCATTGGCGTCGACCTCAACGTGTCTTCCCCTACTAGCTCATCACCGTGCTCATCCTCATCCTCTTCATAGACACTTCCTCAAGATCAATGTTCAGGGGCGTTCAAATGTGGGAGCAGGAAACTCTCCTCAATGCGGGCCATTGAGCTACTGAAAGTCTTAGTTATTAAGCTACCCTCTTCACTTCTAAGTGCAAAGCTAAGCCAATCCAGGGAGATGATGATAAGTGCTTTGAATTTGTTTGGATTGCTTAATTTGGAAGAGCTACATTGCTACGTCAAAAAATGGTAAAGATGAATCATGGAAATTTGGCTCATCTTGAATGTGTTTCTTCCATCACCCGAGATATTCTAATACTAAATAATTTTTGTTGCCTTATTATTACGGATGTTATGAGAGGTGATATAAAAAAGGTTCCTTCCATTGGCGAGATATGCTCACATTTTTACTTACGCATATACGTATCTACTGTTCATCTTCTCCACTTTTTGGTCGGCCACCTCACTGACTTGAGTGTCGGAGTGCCTGTGTCAGGGATCCCCTCCATGGTTCTCACTCTAATATTCCGTTTGATCTCTCTGGTGTGCACAGGAAGGCCTAGTGGCATCTCCTTCATCTCACAATCTTCTCCCAGTCAATGACAAAGCCACCTACCCAGCTCGCCATCTCCATCGCTTTTGGACAGAATCAACTTTAGCGGTGTCTGTGGGAACTTCGCCTGAATCTGAAGCGTGGAGATAAAAGAAGATGGTTGACTTACTACGATTATTTTAACCCAAGAGGATAGTGAATTATTGATAACTACCCGAGCGTAAAAATTGTACAGCAACAACAAGCAGCAGTAGGCGGTACTTTACCGCATGATCCTGCTGCGTCAATAACGGACCCTCACACTAAATGAGGAACTAGAGTAGAAGGCCCAATCAAGATCCAGCTAATTCCTCCTACGGCTAGCTTCGTGCAATAACCTGCCCAACCAATCAACCTCCCGCCTATTAAACCAATCATTAATAAAACTATTATCAAAACACTAAATAAAAAAATAAAATGAACAAGTAAAATTAAATAAAAGCCCAATAACCGATTAAATAAGTTAAACAATCAAATAAGTTTAATTTGAGAGTTCGATAATATGTAAAATGATCAACTTGTTAATACGCAGAGACATAACTAATTAAACTAAATAAACAAGTTTGAGCACATGTGCTCAAGTTGTTAATATATGTGAATAATATTCGTGAATAATATCTGTAAATAACGTTCATGAATAATATTCGTATATAATGTTCATAAATAATATTCATGAATTATATTCATTAATAAAACTTTCATCAATATACTAAATAAATAAAAAAATAAAATAAAATGAATAAATAAATTTGAATTATGAAAGCTTAATAACCGATGTAACAAGTAAAAATTCAATAAGTTTAAATTAGAGTTCGAAAATATCTAAAAAGATAGAGTTCAAACCAAACTTAAATTGAGAAGTTTGTTTTATTTCTTTTGAAAAAAAAAAACTCTTGGTGACTATAATATCAAAGTCATGAAGCATGTTTACCCCTTTCAAAGGTTTCTCTCCTCTAAATGTTTATTCTATTCATTCAAAAATCTAATGTTCTAAATTTATGCTATATATGAGGCATGAAATACATTGAGGAGAATTTTAAAATTATGTTAATTTTAATTTGAAATGATTTAGAGTTTTTATATTCATTCGTCAGTTCCATCCATTGATTATAAAATTTATCATACTTTTATCAAAAGTCCTAATATAATAATACTTACTAATTAACATCATCAATAAATTCTTAGAACTCTTCTGATTCAAAAAGTATCAAACTTTCAAATTGTTGAATAATGTAAATCCATCAATAAGTTTCACGATTGATAGACCTAAAGTATTTCTTTATCATTTTAAATTAAAATCAATGTACTCCTAATGTATTCATATCTGCTTGATCTAATTTGATAGTATAAATTGAGAGCAATTAATTTTTGAATGAGTAAACAAAAATTTAGAGAAGATGGAGAAATTTTTAAGAGTTGTAAAATAATGAGGTGTATAATGAGAATATATTGTGTGCTCTCGGTATTATGAAAGTTAAGTGAGCGAAATTAAAATTTTCAAAATTTGCATTCACTTCCAAAAATCTAAATTAAATGACCTCTTCAACTGCCTTGGAAACTAACTATTTTTTCACGGTGTGAGGCATTTATGCTCCCTTTACTTGTAAGGACGGATTGAAAAAACTTAAGAAAATTTAAAGTTTTCCATGGAAAAGTCTTCAGCCCTTATTTCATGGGGGAGAATGAATTACTCATCCTTTTTTGATGTATACTTGTCGTCAGATAACGAATGGATGGATTTATGAATCCATTTGCAGATCACTTTATTAGTGTTTTTTTTGTCCACTCAAAATCTGACCGAAAATGCTTCTAACTTTGCTTGATGTGTGAGCTGTGACACTTGCCTCACCGTCGATGATTCCATCCGAGCGTCCGACTGAAAGTGGCAATGACGCTCCTCTTGGTTCTCAATCTGCGGCTGCATGTCTTTCAATTTGTGTGCACTCGAATGTCGTCGTCGTCGTGTTAGTCATTTCATTATATGAATTTGAATGCGCATATATGAGTGGAATCTAATTTCTTTATTATTTAGATCAAATAATTATTGATAGCACAATCCATCACTGATGATCATTAGTTGATCAGTCTTTTTTATTATTATTTTTTATTTTATAATTTAAATATCCATCTTTTCAAATCGATTAATTCTAGAGACGACATATTTGATCTTATGAAAATTTTTAATCGATCATCAGGATAAATCGAAAAGTATTCATACAGCTCCATTCAAGTGGCTAACATTTTTAAGTTTATTGTCCTATTAGAGAAAAATCTTTATAATCTGTCGTAATACTTTAGACACTTAGAGGATCTAATTGTTGCATCTAGTCTGGGACAGCTGATTAATTTCTTATAGTTGACTTATTTCAAAATTAGGGATGGGAACGTTGACTTATTTTCTCTATGAATGTACATGAATTGAGCATTGATATTCCAACAACTATCTTTAAGAGGCTTTCTCAACGAAAGTTTTATAATTTTTCTTTCATTATCTTATTATTATATTTTATAAGAAAAGAAATATTTAACATGAGTTCTCTCCTCTACAAAAGGAATTTCTCCAAGCAGATTTTAAAATGATCCATCTTATAAATATGACAGTAAACGAGTCAAGTTTTATGGTATATAAATTTAGATATGGTAATCGAACTGAGCTAAGTCAAGTCTAAAATAAATCAAACAATTGAAATAATTACTCTCAATATACGTAGTTCTAAACTTGATCTTGCCGGGTTTCATTTTTCCGTTACAATGCAATGGGTTGGGATACACCCATCCTAATTACACAAGCATACTGACAAATACAATTAGTAAGCAATCCATATACAAAAGTAAAGCTACCAGAACTTACTGCAAACAGTTGTTGAGAAAACTTGTTTGCTAAATCCAGCACAAGGTAGTCTAGCACCTTGTCTGTCGCATCCTTCCAGGCCTTTTCTAAAAGGCCCTTTAGTTGAACCTGCCCACAAAACGGTGGGGGACCTGGGACTAGAGGAGGTTGCAATACTTGAAGGGAAGACATGTTAAAGCCAAAGGAAAGCAAATGATAGTTTTTAGTCGGGCGAGACGAAGGTGAGAGAGGCTCCGTGCACGGGATGATCGATGAAGGCCTGGGGGCGCAGAAGTAGCGAGTGAGTCACTCGCCCGAGAAGTCAATCCCCATTGTGGCCGGCTCGAGGAACCGAGAAGCGAAGCAGTGTGGCCAAGCGAGGCAGAAGTACTCGCCTGGGTAGGAATAGATACCCGAGTTGAAGGACGGGTTGAAGAAGGCCACTCAGGCGATGATTGGGTTGCAGGAGTGACACGACGCCATTTGCATTGAACTCCTAATGGATGCTCGGGGCCCACGGAAGTAACACGGAACTTTTCTCTACCTTATGGGGCTTCTCCGTACTTAATCCACCACTCAACATACTGTGACACCCGACATTCTCTGATCCCTCATAATTATAGAGGTTATGAAAGACAGTATAAAACGGGAGGTTCTCCCCATTGGCCAGGTACGTGTAAGCATACACATCTACTTCAATTCTACAATTTGTTGGGTTCTCAGCCTGACTTGAGCGTCGGAGACCCTTCGCCATGGACCTCTTCCATGGTTTCAGGCACTATCACTCCCGTGTGACTGGTTTATGGTGCGCGCATGTCCCCCAACCGTCAACGTTCTCACCTCGTCGTCAGCACCCCCATTCAACTCAGTTTCCATACAGGATCAATCGACTACAACCTTGCCCTTTTGTTCCAGCCCATGCTTATGTTGGGCATCACCATCGGCGTCGACCTCAACGTGTCTTCCCCTACTAGCTCATCACCGTGCTCATCCTCATCCTCTTCATAGACACTTCCTCAAGATCAATGTTCAGGGGTGTTCAAATGTGGAAGCAGGAAACTCTCCTCAATGCAGGTCGTTTAGCTACTGAATGTCTTAGTTATTTAGCTACCCTCTTCACTTCTAAGTGCAAATCTAAGACAATCCAAGGAGATGATGATGAGTGCTTTGAATTTGTTTGGATTGCTTAATTTGGAAGAGCTACATTGCTAGGTCTAAAAATGGTAAAGACGAATATGGAAATTTGGCTCGTCTTGAATATATATCTTCCATCACCTGACATATTCTAATACCAAATTTTTTTTTTCGCATCATTATTTTGGATGTTATGAGAGGTGATTCAAAAGAGGTTATTTCCGTTGGCGAGATACGCTCACAGTTTTTACTTACGCACATACGTATCTACTGTTCATCTTCTCCACTTTTTGCTCGGCCACCTCACTGACTTGATCGTCGAAGTGCATGTGCTAGGGACACCCTCCATGTTTCTCACTATAATATTATGTTTGATCTCTTTGGTGTGCACAAGAAGGTCTGGTGTCATCTCTCCTTCATCTCACAATCTTCTCCTAGTCAATGACAGAGCCACCTACCCAGCTCGCCATCTCCACCGCATTCAGACAGAATCAACTTTGGCGGTTTCCGTGGGAACTTATTTATACTTGAACATACTAAAACCTAACTCGCCTTATTTACTGCCTAAGTTCAATATACTCTAGAAATGCTTAAGTTCACGAGTAATATATACTCTAGATATGTTTTTCTATCAACTAGAATGGAGCCAACAAAGGCCAATTCCCATATCTAAACTCCCGATATGAAATATGCAATGTTGCAAAAGAAAATCAATTTTAATTTGACTGGCTCAATTTAATATAATTTTTGTAATGCTAATCTTGATATTTAAATTATATTTGGCTAGATGCATCAAACCCATACTATGGTGTCACGCAAGGGCAATACACAAAAGGGTCCCAGTAGCAAACTACTAGGGTGAATTCTCTCGTAATAAAAAATTAATTTAACATCATAATAGACTGATGACTGACATATCAATTATTAAATTAATAAGAACATATACTACACTTGATTTTATCCAAAAGGGTGAGAAAGATATAAATTGGATAGTTACAGCCTACCTTCTTTTAAAGATCCAAATCGCACCCGAAGCGCCTAATTCAGCGACGTGGAACTAAATTTCCATGCTCTTCACCCTCTTTAGTATAGTCTTCTCATGTCATAACGTGTTGTACGGAACATCCTTATCCTTGACTGCCTATTTCTCCGCCAAAGCTCAATGTCAATATAGCGACTCGATTTGTTAGGATCACACTTTCCAATTTATACAAGAGGGAAAGGGAAAGGCTCTTGATGTCATCCATGTATAAAACTAATTTTATAATTTAAATTATGTTTGGTTGGGTGCGCCAGCCTATGTAATAGTGCAATACAAAGGTGACGCACAAGGATTCCAATAGCAAGCTATTGTGATGAACCCTCTCCCCATAAAAAATTAATTTAATATCATAGTGGACCAATGGTCCACGTATCAGATATTAAACTGATAAGAACAGATACTACACTTGATCTTAGCCAAAAGGCCGAGAAAGGTATGAATTGAACGGCATAATTTTTCCTTGCTTTAAAGTTTTCAGTCTCATTTGATGAGGTTGATTTAGCGACATGGGACTAAAGTTTCATTGTTATTCATTCCTCATGCCTCACCTCCTCTCCGCCTCCTGTTTCAGGTTTAAGTGCAGAACGAACGAGTACTCTCTTTCTCTTTCACAAAAAACGATCAAATCAAAAAGCGAGTGAGGTTGATCAGCACCCGACCGAGTTAAAACCCCGTGCCACGTCGCGATGCAGCGAGCACTTGGCTCCTCCCCTTCTCGGCTGAAGCTCTCTGTCGATTTGGCGGCTCGGTTTGCCCTCTTCCTTAGGCAGCCACCTTAGGCGTTAAATGTTCGCTCTCCGTGGCAGCCATCTCCATCTGTTCGCCGTCGACGCCCCTCTCCTCGGTTCATCTGTTCTCCGCCCTGCCCGCAGAAGCTCCCCGATCCGTCGCATTTGCAGCTTATCCTCCTCCGCCTCCTTTTCTCCTCACTCGCGCTTGCGCATCCCCAACGCTCCCCGTTCCACTGCCGCTCAAGACGGAACCTATTTGCTATTTGCTATTTGCTATTTGGGTGCCGAGGTCGACCCCGATTATATTCCAGGTTCGGTCACAAGCTCACAGTCGATCCCAGCGCCTACCACGGAGTGGAGTCCACCGTCGAGAGGGTAAGCAACTGCGCTTCCATTCCATTCCTCCTTTATTCATCCTTGTGCTTTGGGAATTCGTTCCTTTCATCTCCATACTTACCACGAAGTATTCCCTTTTCCTGAACCACTCCTTCTGGTTGGTTGGTGCATAATAGTTCAAAAATCTGTTTTTACTTTACTGTGAAAATAAAATTTACATTTGCAGATGATCTAGTTGATGGGATCACATGCATACTTGTGTTAGGAAATGAAGTAAAATATCAAATCTGGTTTCGGTTCCTCATCCTCACCAAGTTTGTCTTGTCAACATGTGAGCATAGTGTTGTTAGGAAATGAAGTAATACATGTGAACATGGGACTTGCTAATTCATTTAAGTTTAAACATTCTACGCATTTGCAATTTACAGAAAGATTAGTTTGGATTTCTTTTGACATGTATTTCGAGCCTGCTTTAAACATGCTAAGTTTATTTATCTTGTTTGAACACTGATGCTGATTTTTGGTAGGGGTTTGTGTGGTCGACTGTTCATCAGCAATCTATCCCCTAACACGCCTTCTCATGTTGATCGTGCTTTAAAGGGATCTTCTCTGTTTGGGATGTTTGCCTGCCTTAAACGTACTAATAATCTTCAAGAGATAAATAAAAAAAAAATTAAAAAAAAAAAACCTAAAGTAGGCTCTGGAATTTATCTTTTTCAAATGCTCCAACTCTGCACCAAATTTCTGCTTCAAAACAATTTTTCTGAACTTACTGGTAATTGTGTCTCTTAACATAATCAATAATGAGGTTCCAGTATCTTTTTCCAATCTAGCAAATTGTATTACTCCACATTCTCCTACGAACAAGAAAATCATTTTACTTTCCTGAGTTGTGTTCCAATTGGCCTACGTGCAACGACAGTGTTGGAATTGCTAACGAATCCTTTTCTACAAGCAAAATGATGAGTCTTTTGTTCCATACAAGAGAGGCCAAAGTGGATGCAGACTAGCTCACTTGACGAGTTAAAAACAAAGGTTGGGCACGTCATTGTCATGATTCTCTTGGTCAAGATGTTTGAAAGAAGCAAAATGGTGACAATAGCTGCTGGGATGGATTTTCTATTGATACGGCGAATATGCTGGGGCCCGAAGTTAGGGACGAAATTAAGAAGGCTAGTTGATGTGGCGGTCAAAGTCAAAGAAGGTTCAACAATCAGGGTTAGCACGGTCACCGAGATCGACCGAGCACTTCAGTCGATCGGACCTTTTGTTCGAGCGGCTCCCGAGTCCTCCTGGTTCGATTGGAACCTGAGTCCTCTTAGTCTGATTGGATCTTCTACACATACTACTCGACTTGGCTCTTTGTCCGACACAATGCCGAGTCCTCAAGGTTCCTAACCTTCAGTAGTTGATCGGACCTGCTCAAGAGCAAACAACAGATAGGACTCGTCCGACTCACCGTTGAAGTGTTACAATTAATAGCCCCACAGCCCAATGACCCGATATTCCTTTTTGGTATTTTGTGTAAACGCTGTCAGAGAATCAAAGAAATATTCCTTGTGTTGTCCGTACGGTGGAAGTTTCCACCCTGCAAGTTCAGAGATGATCAGTTCAATTTAGAAAAGACTGTAGATTGGCAGAATGGTTGATCCTATTTTAGTAAGGCATTGATATTCCTACAGAGATGAAAAACGGGATTATATAAGGAGTCTCCTCAAGGTAGCCTTCGCTCTCAAAATTCACTGCTTATCGTCACTGTCCTTCACTCATTTCTTCAGCTTCTTCTCTGACTTGAGCGTTAGAGTGCTTGCGCCGAAGACCCCTCGCTAGCCAGTCACTGACATCTCTTCCTTCTTTGTTCTTCTTTGATACACAGGTTCGTTCGTAGCACCAACTTCCTCTTGAGGGGATGCACCCGCTCGAGATCCTCATAAGGGAAAGGTTTCGGTTGCCAGTAACTCTCTCGAGCGGGTAAGTGTGTCGTTCTGATTGGAAATCTTAAAAGATAAATTACCGAGCCTTTTTCAACCCTTGGCGATTGGAGAATATGGAGGACGATTGACCCGGAAGGCCACCTACTCAAGTTTGAAAATGCAGTCATCCTCCATCAATACATGGATAGTGTCAAGCGCCACGTGTTTTTAACTACCCTCTCTAGCTCCGCACAGAGATGGTTCAACCGACTCCGGCGGAATCCATCTACAACTTCAAGGATTTTCAAAAGTATTTTCAACACCACTTCGATAGTAGTCTCTGATATTATAGAACCACATTAAGTTTATTCTCCCTCGAGCAAGGGCCCAAGGAGGCGTTAAAGGCATACATCAAGTGGTTCAACCAAGTGGCCATAGACATCCTTTCAGCTACTCCATAGATTTTAGTGAGTGCTTTCTTCCTAAGACTCATAGTTGAGGTCTTCTTCTGATCCCTGATCAAGAAGTCCCTAGGGATTTTGATCATATGCTAGGAAGGGCAACAAAGTATATCGACGTGGAGTAGGCACAATCCGCTCGAAAGAAAGAGGTGGTCACGCCTGCTACTGTCTCTACCTCAGAGCGCCGAGCCCCTCTCCCTACTCCTACACACAAGGGACCCAGATCCGACCCCAGTCGCATCTCTCGAGTAGAGGCCAAACATGTTTGAGCATATGGAGGTCATTTGAACTCGTTCGTCTAGCCCCGCCAATGGGTCCAACCTTCCTGCACTTACTATCGGTCAGGAACACTTAGGAGTGTTACACGCATGCCGACTGGAGATTCACACAATTAGCTACAGCCAAGTACAAGCACAAGGATCGGAAATCAGTTTCGTCCCAAATGACTTGGATGGGGTGGAAGTATCCCATAACTATATCTTGATCATCAAGGTTGTTATATCCAATTATAAGATATATCGGACTTTTGTTGATATAGAAAGTTCCGTTAATATCATCTTCAAGAAGGCATTCAACCAGATGTAGATTGAGAAGAGTGAACTTTAGCCCATGACAATGTCGTGGTACGAATTCACTGCAATGAAGTGCAGCCAATCGGATAAATCAGATTGAGTGTTTCTCTAGGGGAGGAGCCCTTGATAAGAACTCAGGGTCGACCTTCATTATTGTGGATACCCCCTCAGCCTATTCTATAGGATCAAAACGTGCTAGAAGAGAGAGGGGGGGGGGGGGGGGTAAATAGCGCTCAGCTTTTCTCATTTTTTGGAAATTGTTCGATTAGAATAACGTAGTAGAAATAAAGATAAATGAATAAAACACACACTACTTGGTTCGAAGTTTGTGATGACTTCTACTCCAAGGCCCACACTCGTTGAGTGTTTACTTTAGACAATTCTCTATCAATCCGGAAATTGCAAGTATAGAGATGAAGTACAAGAATAATTAAAGTACTATAATCAAAATTATACCGACGACTTTGGAGAGTTGGAGTTTCGAGCTTTCGGTCCTTGGAGAAGCTTTACGGCTTCATGAGATCATCTTTGGAGCAACACGCAAAAGAGTAGACTAGAATTCAAGTTTCTGTATAGCCCTATGCTCGAACCAGCCATTTATGGATTGCTGAAGGCGCATTCAACCCCATGGAAGGCGCCACCAGCTACGAAAGTTATCCCCAACTCCTCGTAATCGATAACCTCCGCAGCATGCGTTGTTTATCCATCCGAAGGCGCATTCAAGCTCACGGAAAGCGACTTCCATCCAGTCTCCAAGGCGACATCAGGCGCATGGAAGGCACCCCCGTGCCTCTCCAAGCGAGCCTTCGGCCAAGGTGCTCGAGGCGTCTCCGACACCATGGGAGGTGCACAACCTTTGTGTTTCATCTTCTGCAAAACATGTTAGTCCAAATATACATAGATATCCTACAAAACATAATTAACATAATAAAATATGATTAATTAAATATTTGACAGTCTCTAGACTATCCGGTTCTGACTTTCGAATTTTTTGAAACCCTAGGTCTAACCGACACCTACTGTTCTCTCACCTACTCCTCTTAGGAGAAATTACCTTTTACCAGATCGGTCCTCTAGACCGTCTAGACTTTTGCTCAGTGTCTAACACTTTAGGACTTCATGTTGTACGTCTGATCCATGACTAATTTAGTCTTCCACCTGATGTCTATGAACCAGGATTTTCACCTGAGTCCTCGACTCTAGGATGTCGACCAAAGTCCTCGACCCGCTAAGATTTCTCCCAGTCCCCTGGACCAGGACTTCTTTGCCTAATGCATCTCGGATTTCCCATCTGCCTAGCCTCAACTGGGACTTTCCTGCATACTCAGTCACATTTGTTACATCACACGATAACTTAACTTTGAACCTTTCGCCATGATCAAAACCTAAGTTCCATTGTTTGGTGCTTTCTACACCAACATATTATGTGATTTTAGGTCGATCGACGCTGAACGTGTTTAAAGCAGCCGAGTCGTTGTCTCGACTTTTTGTCAAAAGATCAAATTCCCTATGTATGACGAGGTGGGCGAAGTAAGAGGAGATTAGCTGGTGGCACGCAAGTGCTACATCGACGTCGTCAAGTCCAAAGCTCACGTAGCTCATAAGATCCAGCGAATAGAGGTCAACGCAATACATGAAGCGCCCCGGTGTTAATATACGAAGAAAAAGAAGAAGTGAAGATTCGTCAAGGACGACCGGAGGCTACCAGTCAGATAATAGTTGACCTAACCCCCGAGGTTAAGACAGAACTAATCGTGTGTTTAGCGCGCAACAATGATGCATTCACTTGGATGTCCCAAGAGATTACTGACATATGTCCAACAATTATAGGGCATGTGCTCCATGTCATACCGGATACTCGGCCAGTTAAGCAAAGGAAGAGAGATTTCGGAGTTGAGCAAAACAAGATCATTCGGTCAGCGGTTCAATTCCAGACTCTTGAGTCTTAGCGCCGAGTTATAAGTGGGTTTCCCTATGCCCTTCGACCATCCGGTCGGAGATCTAATTTCAAACAATTGCCCCTTAGCGCCAAGTTATAAGTGGAATTCCCCATGCCCTTCGACCATCCGGTCAGAGGTTCAATTCTAGACACTCGATCCTTAATGTCGAGTTATAAGATGGTTTTCTTGTGTCCTATCAATAGGAGGTTCAATTCTAAACTCTCGATCTTTAGCGTCGAGTTATAAGTGGGTTTTACTGTGCCCTTTGACCATCTAGCTGGAGGTTCAATTCTAGATTCTCGAGCCTTAACGCCAAGTTATAAGCGGGTTTCTTCGTGCCCTTCGACCATCCGATTGATGGTTAAATTCCAAATTCTCAAGCCTTAGCGCCGAGTTATAAGTGGATTTCTTCGTGCCCTTCAACTATCCAGTCGGAGGTTCAATTTTAGACTCTCGAGCCTTAGCACCGAGTTATAAGCGGGTTTCCCCTTGCCCTTTCGTCGAGTTATAAATGGATTTCCCTGTGCCTTAAACCTTGCGATCGGAGGTTCAATTCGTAGGTTTTGTGTTCCAATTGGCCTACTTGCAACGACAGCGTTGGAATTTCTAACGAATCCTTTTCTACAAGCAAAATGATGAGTCTTTTGTTCCATTCAAGAGGCCAAAGTGGATGTCGATTAGCTCACTTGACGAGTTAAAAACAAAGGTTGGGCTTGTCATTGTCATGATTCTCCTAGTCAAGATGTTTGAAAGAAGCAAAATGCTGACTATAGAAACTGGGATGGATTTTCTATTGATACAGCGATAAGCTGGGGGCCCCGAAGTTGGGGACGAAGTTAAGAAGACTAGCTAAGTGGCGGTCAAAGTCAAAGAGGATTCAACAATCAGGGCTAGCACGGTCGCCGAGCTCGACCGAGCAATTTAACCGATCGGACCTTTTGTCCGAGCAGCTCCTGAGTCCTCCTGGCTCGATTGGAACCTGAGTCCTCTTGGTCCGATTGGTTCTTCTAGACATGCTACTCGACCGGACTCTTTGTACGACCCGATGTCAAGTCCTCAAGGTACCTAACCTTCGGTAGTCAATCAGACCCGTTCAAGAGCAATGTCCGATCGAACATTAGATAGGCCTCGTCCGACTCACCGTTGAAGTGTTACAATTAATAGACCCTCAACCCAACGAGTCGATATTCATTTTTGGTATTTTATGTAAACGCTGTTAGAGAATCAAAAAAAAATATTCCCTATGTTGTCCGTACGGTAAAAGTTTCCTCCCTGCAAGCTCAAAGATGGTGGGTTCAATTTGGAAAAGACCGTAGATTGGCAAAATGGATGATCCTATTTTAGTAAGGCATTGATATTCGTACAGAGATGAAAAATGGGATTATATAAGGGGTTTCTCTTCAAGGCGCAGGTAGGCTTCGCTCTCAAAATTCACTATTTATCGTCACTGCCCTTCACGCATTTCTTTAGCTCCTTCTCTAACTTGAGCTAGCGTTCGACTTAAAGTGGCAACGACACCCCTCTTGGTTCTCAATCTACGGCTGCGTGTCTTTCAATTTGTGCCCACTTGATAGCCGTCATCATGTTAGTCAATTCATCATATGAATTTGAATACGCATATATATGTGGAATCTAATTCATTTATTATTTTGATCAAAGAATTATTGATAGCCCCACCCATCAGTTTTGATCATTAGTTGAGCAGTCTTTTATATCTTTTATATTTTATATCATTAGTCAAATGCTGTGTTTTGTGTTTTGAAATTTTGATCTTGTTTCGATTTATGATTTTCGGTGTTCCGATTATTTTGTTTTCCCTTTGTAAGTTGATCCCTCGATGTGACTCTCGAGTTGTGGGACCAGGCAGCGGCAGGAATCTCCAAGCTATAGGAGGTATGTAGTATACCGTTATCATACACTTGTGCTAGTACTTGGTTAGTTGTTTATACCATGTGTGCTTTTTAGTTGTTTGTACCATGTGTTTATACCATGTATGATTTGTGGTGTCAGTTATTGGCTAGATCAGATATGGTGATATGTTATCTTTTGATGATCTATTAGTGGATATTAGACTTGATGGTCTATTATTTATTCTTTGATGTTGATAGTAACTTAAAGTGTATAATGCTTTGATATTTATGGAGTTGGTGATTTTAGTTGAAGGTTAGATTATAGACTTTGGGCCAGTGATCTTATATTTGAGTATGTTTGTTGTACGGACATGAGGAGTCCTTGATATTGCTATTTAGGTTTACAGTGCCCTAGATATTTTTATGGACTCAATGTATAGAGTATCAATTTACTCGCGTTGATTTGGTTAGTAGAGGACTGAATTACTCTTATTAGCCTAATCAATAGGAGATCGACTTACTCTTTCATAGGTCTAAGACTCCCTGTATATATATATAGCAATTATGGAAAGGGAAAATGCAGAGGATGATATTGTGAACTTTGAAGTCTGATTCTCTATGTGTCAACAAGTGAAGGCAGAATATCAGAGTGGCGCAGTGGAAGCAAGATGAGTCCATAACCCACAGAAGCATCCTTTTCAGTTAAGGATTTGATCATGATACTATGATGGATTAGTATATGGGTGTGTTGTTTAGTTGTTATCCTTAGATGAGGATTCCTGAGTTAGTAGCAAATTTGGGGACCAAATTTATATTAGTGGGGGAGAATGTAAAATACAACAACAAAATAATAATTAAAAATAGGGTTATTTGACAAATAATCTTTTAGGAATTTTCAGGAATTTTTAGAAATTTCCTGAGAATTTTTTTGAGTCCGTTTGACGTAATTTAAGGGGATAAATTTATAGGCTACATGGAAGCTGATTTAGAAAAAAAAATGGGAGTTGATTGAGCAATAAACTTAGGTTTTAATTTTCCTAAACCTAAAATAATATAAAGCCTAATTCCCCATCCCCTAATTCCCGATCCCTTCTCCCCTTACCTCGCGACGCCACCCTCGCCTTCTCCGCCGACCTCTTCTTTCCCCGATCTCGCCGAAGCTCCTCCTCTCTTTCCCTCTTGCGATTTTTCCCACGGTAGATCACCGACCACCGCTCGTCTCTCGATCTCGTTCGCCACCACCGTGCCCTAGCCGCCCCCTCGCGGTCGCTGCCCTCGCGCGACCGTCAAGCGTGTCATCGCCGCGACCTCGCAACCTCCGAGCCGCACGCCGCCGACGTCTCCCCCTAGCTGGCACCCGAGCACCACCCGACACCTATTGGCCCCTCCACTTTCCCCTCCTCTGCCCAGCGCTGCCGACGCCATCAGATGCCACACTGCCCAGCGGATTGTTTAGGTATGTGTTGTGTGGAAATCTTATGGAATGATTAGGATTTGGGAGGTTGATTGGGAGTTGGCGTATAGAATGATTTCGATGGATGTCCTTATTTCTTTAATGAATCTTTGTGTCCGGTTTTCTGTTCTAGGATTGACTTTAGATTTCTGGACAGATTTGAGTCATTTAGGATAGCTATACATTGTGCTTTGATCTCTAGTGTTGGCTGCGGTATTATCAAACAGTTTGGAAGAGGTTAAAATGACTTTTTATGGTGCTTTTATTTTTGGGTGTTGGTAGTTTCGATTCTGATTTGGAGTTGTGCTTACTTCCTTCGTGTAGAATGAATTATGAACGGATTTGGAAGTTCGTAACTCATTTCTTTTGAAGCGTTTTATTGGTTGCAACAGAGTTCGGATTTGTGATACTTTGATAGGTTCATGGCGTTTTGTGTTGTCTTTACGCTTAAGGTGATATTTGGGGGTTTTGGTGTCTACGATACCATGCTTGGGATTTGATTTCCGATATGTTATTGCTTCTTGTGATAGTTTTAGATTCATCTGGGCAGTTTTGGTAGGAGGTGATTTCCTTTAGATGTGATCTTGCTTCTTCAAGATAGTTTGGGTGCACTAATGGATAGCTTTGGAAGATGGTGACTAATTTCGGGGTCAAGCTTGTTTCCTTTTATTAATGGGAGTTCTGGACAGAGGGGTTTGGATGGGCTATTCCTTGAGCTTTGTTAACTTGTGTTGGCTTTATATTTCTGTGACAGATTTGGTGGATTTTAAATCGGATTCGAGGTGGTCGTTGTTTCTTTTCGTGTTAGCTAAATCTCCTTGTAACGCCCCGCCTCCTACGTACTAGGCTGCGAGGCCGGTCACTACAGTTATGCTGTGCTGGTCTATTAATGCGGAATGAAAACTGGCTAGTTTAAAATTTTACTAAACTAAATGCTGTAAAGTGTAACCTAGTGTCCTTGGGACCCTAGGGATGGAACCCTAGTTCTCCTTGTGGTTGGCGCCGAGAGAGGGAGGAGAGGGAGAGGTGGCGTCGGTGAGTTAGGGTGAGGAGAAGAAAGTTGCCGAACCAAACTCTAAAATAAACCAAACCAACTTATGTTTTCCTATTTATATTAAGTGGGTATTTTGGCCCAACTCAATTATAAATATATTTGTTTCTCCTTTCTCTCAGCATGGCCCTGCTGGGTTCACCGGTTACTAAGGCTAACTAAAGGTTTAGCGGACCCGAGAGGTCCCGGGTTCGATTCCCTCTTTAAGCCATTTTACTTTTCTAATAATTTTTGCTACTTCCGCTACTCGGAAAATTCCGGAAAAATATCTAATAATTCCAGAAAAATCATAGAATATTTCTAAAATAGTTTTGAGAATTTACGGGCGTTACAATCCCCCATACCTTATAAAAAGTTCATCCTCGAACTTAGAATAATTCTGGGTACTTCTGTCTTATGCTGGCTTCTGTCTCCCAAGTTGCCTCTTCTGCTGTGTGACAGTGCCAAATGACTTTGACTAATGGTACTTCCTTGTTCCGCAATTTCTTAACTACTCGGTCTATTATCTGAATAGGCCGACTATCATAGCTGAGGTCTTCGCGGATCTGTACCGACTGGGGCTCAATCATCTGGGTGGCATCTGGGGTATGCTTCTTCAGCATAGAGACATGAAATACGTTGTGGACAGCTGACATTTCCTGGGATAGCTCTAGCTCATATGCTACCTTGCCCACTCTTCTGCTGATAAGGTATGATCCCACATATCTGGGACTAAGTTTGCCCTTCTTCCCAAAATGCATCACTCCCTTCATGGGAGCTACTCTGAGGAACACTGTATCCCCGACTGAGAACTCTAAGGGTCTGCTGTATAGATAGCTTTTTGGCGGCTCTGAGCTGTCTCTATCCTCTGGCGGATCTGTCGTAGATGCTGTGGTATCTGCTACTAGATCTGTCTGAAGTTCTAGTTCTTTCTGCTCACCACTCTCATACCAACAGATTGAGATCTACACCTCCGCCCATAGAGATCCTCGTAAGGTGCCATGCCGATAGTGGCTCGATAGTTGTTGTTGTATGCAAATTCTGCTAAGCTCGGATATTTGCACCAACTTCCTCGAAGTCTAGGCACACGCCGAGCATATCTTCGAGTACCGATTCACTCGCTCCATCTGACCATCCGTCTGAGGATGGAATGTGATAAACTTTAACTTAGTGCCCAACGCTGACTGCCTCCCGGAAGTGTGATGTGAATCTGCTGTCTTTGTCTGAAATGATGGTTCGTGGGACTCCATGTAGTCTGACGATCTCCTGGAGATACAACTGAGCTAGCTTCTCCATGGAGTAGGATATCTTGATAGCTAAGAAGTGGGCTGATTTAGTCAATCTGTCGACTATTACCTAGATGGCGTCAAAACCATTCGTGGTTCTGGGCATTCCCACTATGAAATCCATAGAGATATCCTCCCACTTCCATTCTGGAATCTGTATAGGCTGCAGAACTCCTCCTGGTCGCTGATGTTCTGCCTTGACCCTCTGATAGGTGAGGCAGATGCTAACATATCTGGCGATGTCTCGCTTCATCCCGGGCCACCAAAATTGGTTCTTCAGGTCTTGATACATTTTGGTGGAACCTGGATGCATCGCATAGGGTGTCTTGTGAGCCTCATCTAAAATCTGTCTCCGTAGCTCCTCCTGATCTGGAACACAGAGTCTGTCACCAAAATACAACACCCCGCTATCGGACACTCTGAATTCTCTACTTTCTGATTCTGCTAGCCCTTGCTTGATTTTCTGAATTCCAGGGTCCTGCTCCTGAGCTGACTGAATATCACCAAGCAAAGTAGACTCTAAGGTCATAGTAGAGAGCTGTCCAACGATGAGTTTAAGACCGAAATCTACGATCTCCTTCTGTAGGGGCGGTGACATGGCTGTAAGAGATAATAAGGTAGCACTGGATTTTCTGCTAAGTGCGTCGGCTACCTTATTGGCTTTCCCTGGATGGTAGAGGATGTCTATATCGTAGTCTTTGACTAGCTCAAGCCATCTGCGCTGTCGCATGTTCAGATCCTTCTGAGTGAAGAAGTACTTCAGACTCTGATGATCTGTATACACTCTGCACTGAGCTCCATATAAGTAATGTCTCCAAATTTTGAGAGCGAACACTACTGCTGCAAGCTCAAGGTCATGAGTAGGGTAATTCTTCTCATAATCCTTGAGTTGTCTGGAGGCATAGGCGATCACCTTGCCGTTTTGCATCAGTACTGCTCCTAGTCCCAACTTAGAGGCATCACTATAGATGTCAAAGCTGCTGGTGTTGTCTGGTAGAGCCAAAATGGGAGCACTGGTCAATCTCCTTTTTAGCTCGCTGAAGCTGTTCTCACAGTCCTCTGTCCACTGAAATTTCCTGTTCTTTCTGGTAAGAGCTGTCAGTGGGGAGGCTATCCTGGAGAAGTCCTCTACAAACTTTCTGTAATATCCTGCTAATCCCAGAAAGCTCCTGATTTCGCTGGCGTTCTTAGGTCTCTTCCAGTTACTTACTGCTTCTATCTTGCTGGGATCTACCATAATACCATCCTTTGAGATGATGTGACCCAGGAAGGACACCTGATCTAGCCAAAATTCACACTTCGTGAACTTGGCGTATAGCTGGTTCTGCTGAAGGGTCTGCAATACTAGTTTCAGGTGCTCTGAGTGTTCTTCCTGAGTTCCTGAGTAGATAAGAATGTCATCGATAAACACAATAACAAACTTATCTAAATACTCCCTGAATACTCTGTTCATGAGATCCATGAATGTAGCTGGAGCATTGGTCACGCCAAAGGGCATGACTACGAACTCGTAGTGTCCGTATCTGGTTCTGAATGTTGTCTTGGGTATATCCCCTTCTTTAACCTTCACCTGATGATAACCTGATCTGAGATCTATCTTAGAGAACACTGCTGCTCCCTTCAGCTGGTCGAACAGGTCATCGATTCTGGGAAGGGGATACCTGTTCTTGATCGTGACTTGGTTCAGTGATCTGTAGTCTATGCACAGTCGCATGCTTCCATCCTTCTTCTTCACGAACAATACAGGCGCTCCCCATGGTGAATGACTCGGGCGTATGAAACCCTTGTCAAGCAGCTCCTGTAGTTGCTCCTGAAGTTCCTTCAGTTCTGCTGGAGCCATGCGATAAGGCGCTTTGGAGATAGGATTTGTACCGGGAATGAGCTCTATCTCAAAGTCAATCTCCCTGTCTGGTGCTAAGCCTGGTAACTCTTCAGGGAAGACTGCTGGGTAGTCACATACGACTCGAACCTCTGCTAGCTGTTGGTTCTTGTCCTGGCTGGCGTTGACTACGTGTGCTAGGAATCCAGTACATCCTGAATCCAGTAGCTTCTGTGCTTTCATAGCTGAGAGAAACTTCTTGGCCTTTTTCTTTGGTTCCCGTATTCAAATTGCACTGCCGCTTCAGGTTGGAAGATGACTTTCTATTTACGGCACTCTATGGTAGCACCGTATCTGATCAGAAAGTCCATTCCAAAGATAACGTCATAGTCGGTCATCTCTAGCACTATCAGATCACAAAAGAGCTCTCTGTCTGCTATAATGACCGGCACTGCTCTGAGCCAGTGCGTGGATGCCATGATCTCTCCTGAAGGTAGTGCCGTCAAAAACTGACCACTGAGTACCTCTGAGGGTATTTCTAATTTTTCGGAGAACATCCTGGCTATATATGAATGGGTTGCCCCAGTATCAAATAGAACAGTAGCACTATACTGTAAAATGCTAATCTGACCTGTGACGACTGTCGAGGCATTGGCTACGTCCTCTCTGGTGAGTGAGTAGATCCTCGCATTCGCCATCGCTGGAGGGGCTTCTAATCTGCCCTGGCTGATAAGTGGACCTTCTAGAGCGGCCTGCATCTGATATAACTGAGATGGCTGGCCTACATACTGAATCTGCTGTGGCTGAGGAAGACCGGTCTTGTTCGGGCACTGCTTGGCCATGTGCCCTTATTGTCCACATTCAAAGCATCCTCGTGTGCCCTTGCGACAAACCCCTGGGTGGAATTTCCCACAAGTAGCACACTTTGGATAACTGGGTCGCTTGCTAGATGGTCCTCCTTTTGGGTCACTCCCTGATTTGCGCTTGTTGTTGGAGTTCCCTTTCCAGTTAGAGCTGTGGCCTTGCTGTTTTTGAGTGTGAGAGTTTCCTTGGCCCTTGGACTCTGAGGAGACTTGTGTTGGTTGCTACTCGGAAAACCTATAGGTTCCACTGTACAAAAATTTTGTACAAAGGTCTGATCCTTTTCCTAGCTACCATGTGTTCTTTTAAATTAAATTTTGGATCGCCTGCGGAACTTAACACATTTGATCCAAAACTTAATCTATTTGTTCTTTTAGGTTTTGACTTGGATCTCCTGCGGAACTTAACACGTTCGACCCAAGTCTCCTTAAGTTATTAATTCCATTAAATATTAATTTTCATAATTGGTTCCCAGTACTGACGTGGCGAGGCACATGACCTTCTTGGATATGTGAGCAACCACCACCGACTAGACAAAATCATTTATAGAAAGCTAATATTTAATTTCCTAAAATAACTTTAGGTTAACCAAAAAGAACAATCAAATCACAAGGAAAAGAAAATACAAAAGAACACAACATCGAAAAACATATTCGAAATTCTAGAATGTAAGCCTCTTGTATTTGGTATTATTTCCATAAATAATTAGCATGATGCGGAAAGAAAAATTACTAGTTATACCTTGTAGAAAAACCTCTTGATCTTCTACCGTATTCCTCTTCTAACCTCGGACGTTGTGTGGGCAACGATCTACCGAGATGAGAAACCACCAACCACCTTCTTCTCCTCCAAGCAAGGTTCGGCCACAAAGGAAAACTTCACCAAGGAGAAAAACCAAAATACTAACCAAGCTCCAAGAGATGCTAGCTTTCTCTCATTCTTCTTCTTTTTCTTCTCCGAGTAGTATCCGGCCACCACAAGAGCTCCAATGGAAGAAGGAGATTCGGCCACCACAAGAGGAAGAGAAAGAGAGGATGGCCGGCCACACCAAGGAACAAAAGAGGGAGAGAAAACAATAGAGGTTGTGTCTCATGAAGGCACCCCTACCCCTTCTTTTATATTCCTTGGCCTAGGCAAATTAGGAAATTTAATTACAATAAAATTTCCTTAATTTTCCTTGACATGAATTAATTGAGAAAAATAAAATAAAATTTCTCAATCAATCTTGTGATGGCCGGCCACAATCAAAAGAACAAATTAGGAGAGTTTCAATCAACAAATTAAAACTTCCTAATTTGTTTCCGGAAATTTTAAAAAATAAAATTTCTCTTTAAAAATCTTTTCATGGTTGATAAAAGGAAATTTCTATAATTTTAATTTTATCAACATGTGGATAATTTTAAAGAGAAAATAAAATATCTCACCAATCTACAAATTAGGAAAGAGATCTAATCTCTTTCTTTAATCTTTTGTAGATCTTTTACAAGAGAGATATTTTAATTTTAATTCTCTTTAATAAATTATTTCTTCCACATAATAAAAATTAAAATTAAAATCCCTTTTTAATTTAATTTGGCCGGCCCCCACTAGCTTGGGTTCAAGCTAGGGCCGGCCACCCAAATTCATACCTAGGCCGGCCCTAACTTATTCCCAAGCTAGCTTTGGCCGGCCCCTATTGGGTGGTTATAGTAGGTGGGTATAGGTGGGTATAGAACTCTACAAATAAGAGGCTATGATAGGGACCGAGAGGAGGAATTGGTTTTGGTCTCCCGATAAAATTAAGCATCCCGTGTTCGCCCCGAACACACAACTTAATTTTATCAATGATAATTCATTCCACTAGAGAATTATCATTGAACTACCGCACCAATCCCAAATTACATTTTTGGGCTCCTTCTTATTATGAGTGTGTTTGTCTCCCTGTGTTTAAGATATCGAATGTCCACTAATTAAGTGAGTTACTGACAACTCATTTAATCAATATCTAAGTCCAAGAGTAGTACCACTCAACCTTATCGTCATGTCGGACTAAGTCCACCTGCAGGGTTTAACATGACAATCCTTATGAGCTCCTCTTGGGGACATTATCAACCTAGTATCTCTAGGACACAGTTTCCTTCTATAATCAACAACATACACTATAAGTGATACCATTTCCCAACTTATCGGGTTTATTGATTCATCGAACTAAATCTCACCCATTGATAAATTAAAGAAATAAATATCAAACATATGTGTCTGTTATTATATTAGGATTAAGAGCACACACTTCCATAATAACTGAGGTCTTTGTTCCTTTATAAAGTCAGTATAAAAGAAACGACCTCTAATGGTCCTACTCAATACACTCTGAGTGTACTAGTGTAATTATATAGTAAAGATAAACAAATACCTAATTACACTACGACCTTCTAATGGTTTGTTCCTTTCCATTTTAGTCGTGAGCTACTGTTTATAATTTATAAGGTACTGATAACATCATCTTCTGTATGTGACACTACATACTATGTTATCTACAATATAAATTAAATGAACAACTACAAACAAATGTAGACAATTTGACCAAATGTGATTCTTTATTCATAATGAATGTTTACAAAACTTAGGCTTTCAGTATACACTCCAACAACTTGCTTCTGCTGCTTTATGCTGTTCTGGTAATGCTCTGTGGTCAAGGCACTGCTCACTAACTCCTCTGTGGTTTGTGGCCTATGTATGCCACCAGCCACGTTCACTGCTATCTCTGGCCTCAGCATCTTGAGCATCAACCGGATTCGTTCCTTCTCTGTGCTGACTAGCTCTGGGCATAGACGAGCCAACCTGTTGAATTTCTTCACGGCTTCCTCAACTGAAAGGTTGCCCTGACGAAACACCGTGAACTCGTCGTAGTGGCGGTTTGTAACCCGTATGTGAAAGAACTCCTCGAAGAATTCCTTCTGGAAGTCAGCCAATGACATCTGGTTCACTGGGCGCTTCGTTCTGATTCTTTCCCACCACATGCGTGCGTCTCTTGTCAGGCAGAAGGAGGCACACTTCACCTTCTCGTGTTCTGGCCAGTCCAGAAGCTCCATCGTGCTCTCCAGTGTTTTGAACCAGGCTTGTGCATCCCATGGTTCACTAGTGCCTGAGAAGTTCTCTGGCTTGACTCGCTGCCACTGGATCAGATAGGCTTCCTTTCTTGGCTCAGCTGCTGGGACTGCTGGTGCTGGTGCTGGCGCTGCAGGCTGGGCTGGTGGAACCTCTAAGACTTGGGGTGACTGTGGGGGTACTCTGCTGATTAGCCTTTAAGGTGGCTATTTCCTGTCGCTGTTCAGCTAGCTGCTGCTGTAACTGAGCCACTAATGCTGTAAGGTCGGGAGGAGGCACTGAACTGCCTGCCTCTTGCTGGGGCTCAGTAGCTAGTGCCCTTCTAGCTGGGCGTCCTCGTGCCATTGCTAAAGACATAGAGGACAGGACATGAATAACTATTGCTATCATGTTATATACTATCACATACTAACATGCATCAATTATTTATAGACATGAGCTATAACAAGAAAGCAAGAAACATAAATAAAGTAGAGGTATTCTTACTTGGAAGCTGTAGGTTCAATGCTGATGTGTGTGTAGGAAGTATGGAACACTGCTCTGATACCACTCTGTAACGCCCCGCCTCCTACGTACTAGGCTGCGAGGCCGGTCGCTACAGTTATGTTGTGCTGGTCTATTAATGCGGAATGAAAACTGGCTAGTTTAAAATTTTACTGAACTAAATGCTGTAAAGTGTAACCTAGTGTTCTGGATGTACCTAGGAGTGGTACACATGTTAGGGAAGATAATCTATGCCCCTCGGATGGCCTGCTAACTGTAATCAGGCACTTCAATCGATCCATAGATCGATTGGGCTGTCGGATCGATCCCGTGATCGTTCCAGCTTATTACTGGCACGGAACAACTCTCTGGATCGGTCGGCAGACCGATCCATATGCTCCCTCGCCTCTGTATGGGGCTGGATCGGGCTACTGACCGATCCAGAGTACCTGATCGGTCCACTCTGTTCGCACAATGGATCGGTCGGCTGACCGATCCATAACAGAGGCCAACTCTCTGTTCGCGCATGGATCGGTCAGCTGACCGATCCAGCGGCACAACCCACTCCCTGATCGGTCTGTAGACCGATCAGAGTTCTGATTTCGGCCTGAAACTCTGATTTCAGCCTGAAACTCTGATTTCAGCACTTGGGCGTGCCAAAATCTCACATATGAGTTATACACTACATGAGAAACATTCTAATAACATAAAACTAGTATTCTAAACTTAACATGACACATAGTTCACTGGTTCATAGCATTACACAACTAAACGTGCATGAAAGTAAAACACTAAAGAGTTTTACGGTTTAAACTTGCTAAGTCCCCTAAGAATCTTTTATTCCAGTTCCTGCCACACACACCATCTCTGCATTGGCCTCCAGCTTCCTCTGCTAGTCCATTTTCCTTTTACCTGTATCTGCAGTATAAGGAAAATAATATCTGTAAGCTAAAAAGCTTAGTAAAAAACCATCTACCTCACTAAAACATGCATACGATGCAATTATGATTTTAAATCATGCTGTTTGAAAAGATATGCTAAGTATACTGAATAAACTAAACATGGCATGACATATAAGCATACAATCATGACATGACAACTAATCATATAAATCAATAAAGACACTGAACTGAACATATAATAAGCTAAACTGTAGCTAAACTGATACTGAATTCCAACTCAACTAACATAACTAATTTGAGCTTTGAAAACTAATTCATAATAAGTGAAAATACATAATCATGCTGTTTGGGCCCGGTAACTGTACTTGCTGTGCGCGCATCCCTAACTAGACCCGGGTTTGCAAGTCCCGAATTTAGTAGGGTTAACTAGGTTATCTAAACCTAGGGACGACTGTGGGAGTCCAACCCAATGGATATCTGATCCAGTACAGTGCCACTGAAAATAAAATACTGAATATAGCTAACTGGTTTAACTTGCTGTTTCTAGGTTATCTGAACCTAGAGCTAGGTTGTCTAAACCTAGAGGCGACTGTGGGAGCCCACCCATTGGACCGTAGTCCCATATAAGCTAAAATAAACTGATTTACTGATTTATATGCTTCTAATGCATTTAACTGAGCTATTAAAATGCCTAATTTGCATTTTAACTTAACTAGCTATTTTATCGAATACCTAGTGTGCTCCAACTCTCCCCTCTATTAGGGAGACCACTTCTAGGCACCCGACAACGTCTAGGAACCCCCACTGAAGAGGGAATACGTGTCCGGCCCATCTAGAAGTACTCATTAAATCCCTAAATCTGCGAGGAGGGTCAAATTCACCCTATGCGTCGATAAAAACTGCATATAGCTAAACTAGTGCGTATAAAACCAAACGGAGCTACTTATACTGCAGGTGAGGGGTTTCTTACCTTGTGTGCTAGATTTCTTACAAATCTAATTGCTAGAAATTCCGGTGGAGACGACTTCTCGACGATTCGCTCGCGTCCACGTGCTCTACTCGCGGAGGGGAACGTCCTTGTGCTGAAATCGTCGCCGGAAAGTGACCTTGGGACTCTAGGGATGGAACCCTAGTTCTCCTTGTGGTTGGCGCCGAGAGAGGGAGGAGAGGGAGAGGTGGCGTCGGTGAGTTAGGGTGAGGAGAAGAAAGTTGCCGAACCAAACTCTAAAATAAACCAAACCAACTTATGTTTTCCTATTTATATTAAGTGGGTATTTTGGCCCAACTCAATTATAAATATATTTGTTTCTCCTTTCTCTCAGCACGACCCTGCTGGGTTCACCGGTTACTAAGGCTAACTAAAGGTTTAGCGGACCCGAGAGGTCCCGGGTTCGATTCCCTCTTTAAGCCATTTTACTTTTCTAATAATTTTTGCTACTTCCGCTACTCGGAAAATTCCGAAAAAATATCTAATAATTTCAGAAAAATCATAAAATATTTCTAAAATAGTTTTGAGAATTTACGGGTGTTACAATCCCCCATACCTTATAAAAAGTTCATCCTCGAACTTAGAATAATTCTGGGCACTTCTGTCTTATGCTGGCTTCTGTCTCCCAAGTTGCCTCTTCTGCTGTGTGACTGTGCCAAATGACTTTGACTAATGGTACTTCCTTATTCCGCAATTTCTTAACTGCTCGGTCTATTATCGGAATAGGCCGACTATCATAGCTGAGGTCTTCACGGATCTGTACCGACTGGGGCTCAATCACCTGGGTGGCATCTGGGGTATGCTTCTTCAGCATAGAGACATGAAATACGTTGTGGACAGCTGACATTTCCTGGGGTAGCTCTAGCTCATATGCTACCTTGCCCACTCTTCTGCTGATAAGGTATGGTCCCACATATCTGGGACTAAGTTTGCCCTTCTTCCCAAAACGCATCACTCCCTTCATGGGAGCTACTCTGAGGAACACTGTATCCCCGACTGAGAACTCTAAGGGTCTGCGCCGTGTATCAGCATAGCTTTTCTGGCGGCTCTGAGCTGTCTCTATCCTCTGGCGGATCTGCTGTGGTATCTGCTACTAGATCTGTCTGAAGTTCTAGTTCTTTCTGTTCACCACTCTCATACCAGCAGATTGGAGATCTACACCTCCGCCCATAGAGAGCCTCGTAAGGTGCCATGCCGATAGTGGCCTGATAGCTGTTGTTGTATGCAAATTCTGCTAAGCTCAGATATTTGCACCAACTTCCCTTGAAGTCTAGGGCACACGCTCGGAGCATATCTTCGAGTACCTGATTCACTCGCTCCGTCTGACCATCTGTCTGAGGATGGAATGCTGTGATGAACTTTAACTTAGTGCCCAACGCTGACTGTACACACTCCCAGAAGTGTGATGTGAATCTGCTGTCTTTGTCTGAAATGATGGTTCGTGGGACTCCATGTAGTCTGACGATCTCTTGGAGATACAACTGAGCTAGCTTCTCCATGGAGTAGGATATCTTGATAGCTAAGAAGTGGGCTAATTTAGTCAATCTGTCGACTATTACCTAGATGGCGTCAAAACCATTCGTGGTTCTGGGCATTCCCACTATGAAATCCATAGAGATATCCTCCCACTTCCATTCTGGAATCTGTATAGGCTGCAGAACTCCTCCTGGTCGCTGATGTTCTGCCTTGACCCTATGATAGGTGAGGCAGATGCTAACATATATAGCGATGTCTCGCTTCATCCCGGGCCACCAAAACTGGTTCTTCAGGTCTTGATACATTTTGGTGGAACCTGGATGCATCGCATAGGGTGTCTTGTGAGCCTCATCTAAAATCTGTCTCCGTAGCTCCTCCTGATCTGGAACACAGAGTCTGTCACCAAAATACAACACCCCGCTATCGGACATTCTGAATTCTCTACTTTCTGATTCTGCTAGCCCTTGCTTGATTTTCTGAATTCCAGGGTCCTGCTCCTGAGCTGACTGAATATCACCAAGCAAAGTAGACTCTAAGGTCATAGTAGAGAGCTGTCCAACGATGAGTTCAAGACCGAAATCTACGATCTCCTTCTGTAGGGGCGGTGACATGGTTGTAAGAGATAATAAGGTAGCACTGGATTTTCTGCTAAGTGCGTCGGCTACCTTATTGGCTTTCCCTGGATGGTAGAGGATGTCTATATCGTAGTCTTTGACCAGCTCAAGCCATCTGCGCTATCGCATGTTCAGATCCTTCTAAGTGAAGAAGTACTTCAGATTCTGATGATCTGTATACACTCTGCACTGAGCTCCATATAAGTAATGTCTCCAAATTTTGAGAGCGAACACTACTGCTGCAAGCTCAAGGTCATGAGTAGGGTAATTCTTCTCATAATCCTTGAGTTGTCTGGAGGCATAGGCGATCACCTTGCCGTTTTGCATCAGTACTGCTCCTAGTCCCAACTTAGAGGCATCACTATAGATGTCAAAGCTGCTGGTGTTGTCTGGTAGAGCCAAAATGGGAGCACTGGTCAATCTCCTTTTTAGCTCGCTGAAGCTGTTCTCACAGTCCTCTGTCCACCGAAATTTCCTGTTCTTTTTGGTAAGAGCTGTCAGTGGGGAGGCTATCCTGGAGAAGTCCTCTACAAACTTTCTGTAATATCCTGCTAATCCCAGAAAGCTCCTGATTTCGCTGGCGTTCTTAGGTCTCTTCCAGTTACTTATTGCTTCTATCTTGCTGGGATCTACCATAATACCATCCTTTGAGATGATGTGACCCAGGAAGGACACCTGATCTAGCCAAAATTCACATTTCGTGAACTTGGCGTATAGCTGGTTCTGCTGAAGGGTCTGCAATACTAGTTTCAGGTGCTCTGAGTGTTCTTCCTGAGTTCCTGAGTAGATAAGAATGTCATCGATAAACACAATAACAAACTTATCTAAATACTCCTGAATACTGCTCATGAGATCCATGAATGTAGCGAGAGCATTACCCTAAAGGGCATGACTACGAACTCGTAGTATCCGTATCAGTTCCGAATGTTGTCTTGGGTATATCCTTCTTTAACCTTTACTGATGATAACCTGATCCGAGATCTATCTTAGAGAACACTCGCTCCCTTCAGCTGGTCGAATAGGTCATTGATTCGGAAGGGATACCTGTTCTTGATCGTGACTTGGTTCGGTGATCCGTAGTCATAGACGCATGCTTCCATCCTTCTTCTTCACGAACAATACATGCGCTCCCCATTGTGAATGACTCGGGCGTATGAAACCCTTGTCAAGCAGCTCCAGTAGTTGCTCCCGAAGTTCCTTCATTCTGCTGGAGCCATGCGATAAGGCGCTTTGGAGATAGGATTTGTACCGGGAATGAGCTCTATCTCAAAGTCAATCTCCTTGTGGTGCTAAGCCCGGTAACTCTTCGTGGAAGATCGCTGGTAGTCACCTACGACTCAACCTCTGCTAGCTGGTTCTTGTCCCGGTGGCGTTGACTACGTGTGCTAGGAATCATGTACATCCCGAATCCAGTGCTTTCATAGCTGAGAGAAACTTCTTGGTCTTTCTCTTTGGTTCCCCGCAGTATTCAAATTGCACTGCCGCTTCAGGTTGGAAGATGACTTTCTGTTTACGGCACTCTATGGTAGCACCGTATCTGATCAGAAAGTCCATTCCAAAGATAACATCATAGTCGGTCATCTCTAGCACTATCAGATCACAAAAGAACTCTCTGTCTGCTATAATGACTGGCACTGCTCTAAGCCAGTGCGTGGATGCCATGATCTCTCCTGAAGGTAGTGCCGTCAAAAACTGACCACTGAGTATCTCTGAGGCTATTTCTAATTTTTCGGAGAACATCCTGGCTATATATTAATGGGTTGCCTCAGTATCAAATAGAACAGTAGCACTATACTGTAAAATGCTAATCTGACCTGTGACGACTGTCGAGGCATTGGCTACGTCCTCTCTGGTGAGTGAGTAGATCCTCGCATTCGCCATCGCTGGAGGGGCTTCTAATCTTCCTTGGCTGATAAGTGGACCTTCTAGAGCGGCCTACATCTGATATAACTGAGCTGGCTGGCCTGCATACTGAATCTGCTATGGCTGAGGAAGACCGGTCTTGTTCGGGCACTGCTTGGCCATGTGCCCTTCTTGTCCACATTCAAAGCATCCTCGTGTGCCCTTGCGACAAACCCCTGGGTGGAATTTCCCACAAGTAGCACACTTTGGATAACTGGGTCGCTTGCTAGATGGTCCTCCTTTTGGGTGACTCCCTGATTTGCGCTTGCTGTTGGAGTTCCCTTTCCAGTTAGAGCTGTGACCTTGCTGTTTTTGAGTGTGAAAGTTTCCTTGGCCCTTGGACTCTGAGGAGACTTGCTTCTGCTGCTTTATGTTGTTCTGGTAATGCTCTGTGGTCAAGGCACTGCTCACTAACTCCTCTGTGGATTGTGGCCTATGTATGCCACCAGCCACGTTCACTGCTATCTCTGGCCTCAGCATCTTGAGCATCAACCGGATTCGTTCCTTCTCTGTGCTGACTAGCTCTGGGCATAGACGAGCCAACCTGTTGAATTTCTTCACGGCTTCCTCAACTGAAAGGTTGCCCTGACGAAACACAGTGAACTCGTCGTAGTGGCGGTTTGTAACCCACATATGTGAAAGAACTCCTCAAGAATTCCTTCTCAAGTCGCCCCATGACATCCGGTTCACCGGGCGCTTCGTTTCGATTCTTTCCCACCACATGCGCGCGTCTCTTGGCGAAGGAGCCACACTTCACCTTCTCGTGTTATGGCCACCCGGAAGCTCCATCGTGTTCTCCAATGTTTTGAACCAGGCTTGTGCATCCCATGGTTCACTAGTGCCCGAGAAGTTCTCGGCTTGACTCCCGCCACTGGATCCGATAGGCTTCCTTTCTTGGCTCAACTGCTAGGGTTAGGACTGGTGGAACCTCTAAGACATCTGGCGTCGCTAAGTTGTGGGGGTATCTCCTGATTAGCCTTTAAGGTGGCTATTTCTATCGCTGCTCATTAGTCAGAATCGAGCCACTAATGTAGAGTCCGGGGAGGCACAACCGCCTCTTCTTGGGGCTCGAGGCTAGTGCCCTTCTAGCTGGGCGTCCTCGTGCCATTGCTAAAGACATAGAGGACAGGACATGAATAACTATTGCTATCATGTTATATACTATCACATACTAACATGCATCAATTATTTATAGACATGAGCTATAACAAGAAAGCAAGAAACATAAATAAAGTAGAGGTATTCTTACTTGGAAGCTGTAGGTTCAATGCTGATGTGTGTGTAGGAAGTATGGAACACTGCTCTGATACCACTCTGTAATGCCCCGCCTCCTACGTACTAGGCTGCGAGGCCGGTCGCTACAGTTATGCTGTGCTGGTCTATTAATGCGGAATGAAAACTGGCTAGTTTAAAATTTTACTGAACTAAATGCTGTAAAGTGTAACCTAGTGTTCTGGATGTACCTAGGAGTGGTACACATGTTAGGGAAGATAATCTATGCCCCTCGGATGGCCTGCTAACTGTAATCAGACACTTCAATCGATCCATAGATCGATTGGGCTGTCGGATCGATCCCGTGATCGTTCCAGCTTATTACTGGCACGGAACAACTCTCTGGATCGGTCGGCAGACCGATCCATATGCTCCCTCGCCTCTGTATGGGGCTGGATCGGTCTACCGACCGATCCAGGAGTACCCTGATCGGTCGGCTTGACCAATCAGTAGCTCACTGATCGGTCGGCTGACCGATCCATAACAGAGGCCAACTCTCTGTTCGCGCATGGATCGGTCAGCTGACCGATCCAGCGGCACGACCCACTCCCTGATCGGTCTGTAGACCGATCAGAGTTCTGATTTCGGCCTGAAACTCTGATTTCAGCCTGAAACTCTGATTTCAGCACTTGGGCGTGCCAAAATCTCACATATGAGTTATACACTACATGAGAAACATTCTAATAACATAAAACTAGTATTCTAAACTTAACATGACACATAGTTCACTGGTTCATAGCATTACACAACTAAACGTGCATGAAAGTAAAACACTAAAGAGTTTTACGGTTTAAACTTGCTAAGTCCCCTAAGAATCTTTTATTCCAGTTCCTGCCACACACACCATCTCTGCATTGGCCTCCAGCTTCCTCTGCTAGTCCATTTTCCTTTTACCTGTATCTGTAGTATAAGGAAAATAGTATCTGTAAGCTAAAAAGCTTAGTAAGAAACCATCTACCTCACTAAAACATGCATACGATGCAATTATGATTTTAAATCATGCTGTTTGAAAAGATATGCTAAGTATACTGAATAAACTAAACATGGCATGACATATAAGCATACAATCATGACATGACAACTAATCATATAAATCAATAAAGACACTGAACTGAACATATAATAAGCTAAACTGTAGCTAAACTGATACTGAATTCCAACTCAACTAACATAACTAATTTGAGCTTTGAAAACTAATTCATAATAAGTGAAAATACATAATCATGCTGTTTGGGCCCGGCAACTGTACTTGCTGTGCGCGCATCCCTAACTAGACCCGGGTTTGCAAGTCCCGAATTTAGTAGGGTTAACTAGGTTATCTAAACCTAGGGACGACTGTGGGAGTCCAACCCAATGGATATCTGATCCAGTACAGTGCCACTGAAAATAAAATACTGAATATAGCTAACTGGTTTAACTTGCTGTTTCTAGGTTATCTGAACCTAGAGCTAGGTTGTCTAAACCTAGAGGCGACTGTGGGAGCCCACCCATTGGACCGTAGTCCCATATAAGCTAAAATAAACTGATTTACTGATTTAAATGTTTCTAATGCATTTAACTGAGCTATTAAAATGCCTAATTTGCATTTTAACTTAACTAGCTATTTTATCGAACACCTAGTGTGCCCCAACTCTCCCCTCTATTATGGAGACCACTTCTAGGCACCCGACAACGTCTAGGAACCCCCACTGAAGAGGGAATACGTGTCCGACCCATCTAGAAGTACTCACTAAATCCCTAAATCTGCGAGGAGGGTTAAATTCACCCTATGCGTCGATAAAAACTGCATATAACTAAACTAGTGCGTATAAAACCAAACGGAGCTACTTATACTGCAGGTGAGGGGTTTCTTACCTTGTGTGCTAGATTTCTTACAAATCTAATCGCTAGAAATTCCGGTGGAGACGACTTCTCGACGATTCGCTCGCGTCCACGTGCTCTACTCGCGGAGGGGAACGTCCTTGTGCTGAAATCGTCGCCGGAAAGTGACCTTGTGACCCTAGGGATGGAACCCTAGTTCTCCTTGTGGTTGGCGCCAGAGAGGGAGGAGAGGGAGAGGTGGCGTCGGTGAGTTAGGGTGAGGAGAAGAAAGTTGCCGAACCAAACTCTAAAATAAACCAAACCAACTTATGTTTTCCTATTTATATTAAGTGGGTATTTTGGCCCAACTCAATTATAAATATATTTGATTCTCCTTTCTCTCAGCATGGCCCTGCTGGGTTCACCGGTTACTAAGGCTAACTAAAGGTTTAGCGGACCCGAGAGGTCCCGGGTTCGATTCCCTCTTTAAGCCATTTTACTTTTCTAATAATTTTTGCTACTTCCGCTACTCGGAAAATTCCGGAAAAATATCTAATAATTCCAGAAAAATCATAGAATATTTCTAAAATAGTTTTGAGAATTTACGGGCGTTACACTCCTAGATAGATTTGTATATTTGAATCAACCTCAATATTTGTTTTGGTTTTGGAAGATAGCCTTGATCTCTGGATGGATTTGGGTTGAATCGAGGTTCATAGTTGGATTAGGATTTTTCCTTAATTAAGTTGGGTTTGAGTTTAGCTAGTTGTTATTTATGAAATTAGTTAAATTGTACATCACGTGATTTGCAGGACGTTGATAGAAGACGGTTGACACGATCTACATATAAAGGCGGGTACTTCTTGCTTTGTTTTCTTTTAGTACTTTGACCTTAGTGCATGAATTATTTTGGATAAGGACTGTTTACCTTGACTCCACTCTTATTTTCCTGCGCTTGATACTTCCACGCAATCTTTGATAAATTCGTTCCATATCTATACAGTCTCTTGTTGTTGTCCATGATCAGTAGCAGATACTAGATACCATGTTAGTATGCTTTGACTGTTGCTTATTTATGTACGATACTGAACATGCTGGCTTTATGTAGCATACCTGTTTCTGCTTATATATATATATATATATATATATATATATATATAATGACTGTTGCATTGTTCGCATCATGTCATTGCATGCATGCCGCATCCTCGGCCACTCGAGAGAGTGGTAGCTGGAGTTGATGCCGCTTGTCCTGTCGTGCCGCACTCGGCCACTCGTGTGAGTGGTAGCTGGAGTACGAGCAGCAGGGACCCCATCGCAGATGTAGCTAGTTAGCTACTATGCAACTGTCCCCTCGACCACTCGTGTGAGTGGTAGCTGGAGTGGTGTACAGTCTGTCACTAACCCGGCCTCTCGACCATACAGGGGTCATGGTGCGGAGAGGTGGGCGGGAGTGACCATCAGTGCATACGCTATTGTTATTATATTTGTTTTGGCTGCTGCTGTCTATACATGTTGTTATTGCTTGCTTACTATTGTTGTTCACATATGCTGATATGCTTACTTAGGTTGAGATATATTCTCATTGTAGATGTTTAGTCATTGGAAATTTGTATATACCTTGCTTATTACATCTATAGTATGAGCAGTACTGTAGCAGATTAATACCAGTTCTGACCTACTATACCTAGCCTAGGATATGGTTTCAGGTATGAGCATTTATTTTGGTTCTATTTTAGTATCTGCTATTTCTTTTATGAGACTGTATACTCTTGGCTCACTTTCTAGTTATATGTTGTGTTCATGCACTATCTCTTTCCTTACCCGCTGAGTTCCAATACTCACCATCTCGCAAATTAGTTTTCTTTCGCCAGGTAACAGATAGATGAGTCCTGGATGCTTGGAGAGTCTCGGCTGCCGGTCCCACGTCACACTCGAGGATAGTTTCTTTTGGGTCTTGTCACTGTTTGGATGTATATTAGTTTTGCGTATTTTGGTTTTGAACAAGTCGATGTTTTTTTTTTAGAATATAGTCTGGTGGTTGTAGGTATTTTTGTTAGTGCCGTTGTTGGTTTTACGTTCGTATTATTTTGTGTCTTCCACTGTGCATGTTTCCAGCCGTGTGTGCTGTTGTTAACTGTGTGGTTGTTTTTATTCATTTATGTCCAGCCGGGTAGGCTGTGAATATTAATTGTGTGGTTATATTATTTCTATTGTGTATATATTCCAGCCGAGTGTGGCTGATGTATATTTTGTATGTAGTAATGTTTCAGATTGTCACCCGTACAGGGGAGATGTTGCCGAAATTTCTTCGGATAGGGACTCTTCTGGGGCGTGACATTTTATATCTTTTATATTTTATATTTTAAGTATCCAGTTTTTAAAATTGATTAATTCTAGAGGTGATATATTCGATCTTATGAAAAAAATTTCATTAATTATCGGGATAAATCGAAAAGTATTCATGGAGGTCCATTCAAATGGCTAACATTTTTAAGTTTGTTGTTTTATTAGAGAAAAATCTTTATAATGTGTCGTAATACTTTAGACGTCTGATTAACCACTTAGAGGATCTAATTGTTGCATTTAGTCTCGGGATAGTTGATTAATTTCTTATAGTTGTTGCATGTAATCAAACTAAAATTCGAATGTGGCTGTATAAAAGATAATCCAGTAGACGTCAATGTAGAATTCAAGAGAAGAATTTTTCTTACTGGTTGTATGATGTATTGCAAAAATAAATGTATAAAAGATGAAAATAAATTCCATTGAAAAAAAACCTAAGTTAACAATAAATTTTTATTTGAAAATAAAATATTCTTTGGATAATATTGTAATCAATTTATAAATTGATCCACAATTAAAAATTTGAGAGTTTGCTTGCAGTGGCGAGCGAGCTTGATAATTTCAAACCATTCGAGCTATCTGAAAATTTGTGATGGGAGCATTAGATTTATTTTCTCTATGAATGTACATGAATTGAACACTAATATTCCAACAACTATCTTTAAGAGGCTTTCTCTACAAAAGTTTTATAATTTTTCTTTCATTATGTTATCATTATATTTTATAATAAAAGAAATATTTAATATGAGTTCTCTCCTCTACAAAAGGAATTTCTCCAAGCAGATTTAAAATAATGATCCATCTTATAAATATGGCAGTAAACGAGTCAAGTTTTATGGTATATAAATTTAGATACGGTTCAAGTCTAAAATAAATCAAACAATTGAAATAATTGTTCTCGATCTGCACAGTTCTAAACTTGATATTGCCGAGTGTCATTTTCCCATTGCAACCCTGCAACGGCTTGGGATACACCCTTCCCAGTTACATAAGCATGCCGACAGATACAATTAGCAAGCAATCCATATACAAAATTAAAGCTACCAGAACTTACTGCAAATAGTTGTCGAGAAAACCTATTTGCTAAATCCAACACAAAGGTAGTCTAGCACCTTGTCTGTCGCATCCTTCCAGGCCTTTCCTAAAAGGCCCTTTAGTTGAACCTATCCACAAAACGATGGGGGACTTGGGACTAGAGGAGGTTGCAATACTTGAAGGGAAGTCACGTTAAAGCCAAAGGAAAGCAAAAGATAGTTTTTAGTGGGGCAGGACGAAGGTGAGAGAGGCTCCACGCACAGGATAATTGATGAAGGCCTGGGGGCGTAGAAGTAGCGGGTGAGTCGCTCGCCTGGGAAGTCACTCCCCCTTGTGGCCGTCAAGAGGAACCGAGAAGCGAAGCAGTGTGGCAAAGCAAGGCAGAAGTACTCGCTTGGGTAGGAATAGATACCCGAGTTAAAGGACGGTTTGAAGAAGGCCGCTCAGGCGATGATTGGACTGATGGAGTGAATGACACCTTTTGCGTTAAACTCATAATGGATGCTCGAGGCCCACGGAAGGAGCCTCCTCTGGAGGGGCAAGAGGCTCAGTAATTTCCCTATCCGCGCTGGTTGCCACCTCACTGCCGCTTGCTTGAGGACAAGGTGCTTCTCCTGAGGGGTCGACCTATTGCTCCTCTCGGTCAGCCAAAATGGCCTACCCCTTTCGGAAGATTATATCCTTCTTTAGCTTTGAGGAGGCGAGGGCGTGAGTTTTAAACATGATGTACTCTGCAAAGAAAGGGAATACCTCAGCCAATGGGGAGATAGAAGTTCAGTTGTTTGAGCTTACCAAAGGGCGCTGGCAGGACGGTGCCGACTGTGTAACACCCATAGGATATCTAATAATTCATATAGATTTATGCATGATTAAAATGGGCCTTATGTGGATTTTAAAAAAAAAATAAAGAAAAATAGAACAAAAAAGAGGCATGACCAAGGTTTGAACCTTGGACCTCTTGTTAGATGCATGAATGTCATAACCAGTAGCCCTAGCAAGGGTATGCTGTTATGAAGGAAAGGGACAAGATAGTTAATGGTAAGGAAAGTGAAGGCTCTCTTCACTAAGAAGGAGAAGTTCAAGTTTTCTTCTTCTTCTTCCAATGAAAAGAGGGTTTTGCTTTCTCCCTTCATTTAGGATGAGTAAAAGAAAAGGGAAGGAAAAGTTCATTTTTCCTTCTTCCTTTCATTTGAAATAAAAGGAGAAAGGGAATGGAAAAATTCATTTTCTCTTCTTCCTCCTCCTTCCTCTCTCCACCGAACCCTAAGCTGCCTCCTTCCTTTGTGCCGAATTCAAGCCAAGAGTCCTCTCCAAAGAAAAATATCACAAGGCAAGGTCATTTTCTTAGAGAATCAAGCGAGAGGATGTAAGTATTCCCCTTGTTGGTTGCTACTCGGAAAACATAATGGTTCCACTGTACAAACATTTTGTACAAAGGTCTGAACATTTTCCTAGCTACCATGTGTTCTTTTAAATTAAACTTGGATCGCCTGCGGAACTTAACACGTTTGATCCTAAGTTTAATTTATTTGTTCTTTTAGGTTTAGACTCGGATCTCCTACGGAACTTAACACGTTCGATCCAAATCACCTAGGTTATTAATTTCATTAAATATTAGTTTCCAAAATTGGCTCCCAGTACTGACGTGGCGAGGCACATGACCTTCTTGGATATGGGAACAACCACCACCGACTAGACAAAGCCTTTTAAGGAAAGTTAATATTTAATTTCCTTAAATAATTTTAGGTCAACCGAAAAGAACAATCAAATCACAAGGAAAAAAAAACAAAAGAACACTACATCGAAAATAAATTCGAAATACTAGAATCGTAAGCCTCTTGTATTTGGTATTATTTCCAAAAATAACTAGTATGATGTGAAAAGGAAAAATTACTAGTTATACCTTTTAGAAAGACCTCTTGATCTTCTACCGTATTCCTCTTCTAACCTCGGACGTTGTGTGGGCAACGATCTTCCGAGTTGAGAAACCACCAAAACACCTTCTTCTCCTCCTAGCTAGGTTCGGCCAAAACACAAGCTTCACCAAGGAAGAAGAAAAACCCCAACCAAACTTCAAGGGTTGCAAGCTTTCTCTCCTTCTTCTTCTTCTTCTCCAAGTAGTATCCGGCCACCACAAGAGCTCCAAGGGAGAGGAAGAATTCGGCCACCACAAAGAGGAAGAGAGGGAGAGAGGATGGCCGACCACAACACCAAGGAAAAGAGGGAGAAAATAATAGAGTCGTTCACATTGAAGCCTCCTTTACCCCCTCTTTTATAATCCTTGTTCTTCGCAAATAAGGAAAATTTAATAAAAACTTCCTTAATTCTTTTGCCATTGAAAAGGAAAATTTATTTAATTAAAAATAATTTTCTTTTCATCATGATAATGGTCGGCCACCTTTAATCCCTTAATCAAGGAAATTTTAATTCACACAAGAATTAAAACTTCCTAATTTGCTTCCGGAAATTTATAAAAATTTCTTAAATAATTTTAATCCCTTCATGATTGGTTAATAAAAAGAAATTTTATAAATTAAAATCTTTGTTTTAAACATGTGGATAATTTCCAAAAAGGAAAGTTATCTCTAAAAATTAAAATCTCCTTTCAATCTACAAATAAGGAAAGATATTAAATCTTTTCTTAATCTTTTGTAGAAACTAATAAAAGAGAATTTTTAATTTTTAAACTTTCTTTTAAACCATGAACATAATTAAAAGGAAAGTTTTTACCAAAATTAAAATCAACCTTTTAATCTACAAATAAGGAAAGAGATTTAGCTCTTCTCTTAATCTTTTGTAGAATCTTATAAAAGGAAAGATTTAAATTTTTAAACTCTTTTTTAAATCATGTTATCCACATAAGAAAAATTTTAAAAAATAAAAATCCTTTTATTTTAATTTGGGCCGGCCACACCAAGCTTGAAGGGCCGGCCACCTTGAAGCACCCATCCGGCCCTAGCTTGGTCTCCAAGCTAGTTTGGTCGGCCCCTGTGGGATGGGTAAGAAGGTGGGTATAGGTGGGTATAGTACTCTATAATTAAGATGCTACGATAGGGACCGAGAGGAGGAGTTGGTTTTGGTCTCCCGATAAAATTAAGCATCCCGTGTTCGCCCCGAACACACAACTTAATTTTATCAATAATAATTCATTCCACTAGAGAATTATTATTGAACTACCGCACCAATCCCAAATTACATTTTGTGCTCCTTCTTATTATGAGTGTGTTAGTCTCCCTGTGTTTAAGATAACAAATGTCCACTAATTAAGTAAGTTACTGACAACTCACTTAATTAATATCTAGCTCCAAGAGTAGTACCACTCAACTTCATCGTCATGTCTGACTAAGTCCACCTACAGGGTTTAACATTACAATCCTTATGAGCTCCTCTTGGGGACATTCTCAACCTAGATTACTAGGACACAGTTTCCTTCTATAATCAACAACACACACTATAAGTGATATCATTTCCCAACTTATCGGGCTTATTGATTTATCGAACTAAATCTCACCCATTGATAAATTAAAGAAATAAATATCAAATATATGTGCTTGTTATTATATTAGGATTAAGAGCACACACTTCCATAATAACTGAGGTTTTTGTTCCTTTATAAAGTCAGTATAAAAGAAACGACCTCAAATGGTCCTACTCAATACACTCTAAGTGTACTAGTGTAATTATATAGTTAAGATAAACTAATACCTAATTACACTACGACCTTCCAATGGTTTGTTCCTTTCCATCTTGGTCGTGAGCTACTGTTTATAATTTATAAGGTACTGATAACATGATCCTCTGTGTGTGACATCACACACCATGTTATCTACAATATAAATTAATTGAACAACTACATTTATCATAAATGTTGACATTTGACCAATGTGATTCTTATTTCTAGATAAATGTTTATACCAAAAGCTAGGCTTTTAGTATACTTCCTAACATCCCTCACCTGCAGTACAAGTAACTTCCACGTTATATATATATTTTTAAACCTAGGATCTTACCTTGTAGATTTTGGCCAAGATGAGGAAATAAGGTTAAGAGGCCATCTATGATTTCTAGAAGTTTTCATGTTTTATGTGGCTTAAAAATCTAGATCATGCTCTCTTGAAGTTTCGGCCATGAAAGAATAAAAGGATTAAGGGAAAGTTAGAAACCTAACTATGCTTGCTTATGATCCCTTATGATGTGTAACCCATTATATGTTGTTAGTTTAAAAGTTTTTCATGCTATTTATTGCTTAGGAATTTAGATTCATGCTTGTAAACTTTCGGCCATGAAAGAATAAAAGGATTAAGGGAAAGTTAAAACCTAACTATGCTTGTTTATGATTCCTTATGATGTGTAAGTCATTATATGTTGTTAGTTTAAAAGTTTTTCATGCTATTTATTGCTTAGGAATTTAGATTCATGCTTGTAAACTTTCGGCCATGAAAGAATAAAAGGATTAAGGGAAAGTTAGAAACCTAACTATGCTTGCTTATGATTCCTTATGATGTGTAACCTATTACATGTTGTTAGTTTAAAGTTTTTCATGCTATCTATTGCTTAGAAACTTAGATTTATGCTTGTAAGGTTTCATCCAAGAAGAGATAAAGGGGTTAGAGGAAGTTTAGAAACTTAACTGTGCTTGCTTATGATTTCTTATGATGTGTAAATCACTATATGATGTTAGTATGAAGTTTTCATGTTTTATGTGGCTTAAAAATCTAGATCATGCTCCCTTAAAGTTTCGGCCATGAAAGAATAAGAGGATTAAGGGAAATTTAGAAACCTAACTATGTTTACTTATGTTTCCTTATGATGTGTAACCCATTATATGTTGTTAGTTTAAAGTTTCATGCCTTATATTGCTTAGAAACTAGCACCAAACTCTTAGAGTTTAAGCCTAGAAGAGATAAAGGGATTAGGGAAAAATTTTAAGACCTAAACTATGCTAGTTTGTGATTTCTCATGATGTGTAATCCATTATATAATGCTAGTTAAGGTCTTCATGTTTAAATGTTGCTTGAAAAACCTAAAAACCATGATTGTACGTTTCGGCCAAGGTTTGAGAATTAGGGTTAGGAGCTCATTTATACTTACTAAGAGTCTCACTTGTTAGGTTGTGATCTAAGTTTAAAGTTCATGCTTAGATGTTGTTGAAAAGAAACCTAGAACCATGACTTGTAAGTTTCAGCCAAACTAAGAAAGATAGGGTTTATGTTATGTGCACTTCATGCCATCATGTGATGATTCCTATGATATGCTATATGCACTTATGCCATCATGTTATGAGTCCTTATGATATGCTTTATGTATGTGCACTTATGCCATCATGTTATGATTCTTATGATATGATTTATGTTATGTGCACTTATGCTATCATGTTATGATTCCTTATGATAAGCTTTATGTTATGTGCACCTCATGCTATCATGATATGTTTATGAAAAGCTTATGTAAGATGAAAAGCCTAAGAGATGCTTCTCTTAAGTTGGGATCAAGAGCACTCTTCATGATATGACAAAGAGATGCTTCCCTTAAGTTGGGATTAAGAGCTCTCTTCATGATATGACAAGAATATGATATGCCATGATATGACAAGAAACATGATATTCTATGATACGATAAGAAACATGATATGATATTTTACTTTTGTATGGCTTGTGTTGGGACCTTGACGTCCGCTAGAGGGGGGTGAATAGCGGCTCACCCAAATCGTTCGCTTCCTACGTTGTTAGCTTGCGCAGCGGAATAATACAAAAATAAACAAGCTAAACAAAATACAAGACAAGAAAGAATGCAAACCAAGCTACACGATCATTTACGTGGTTCGGAGATAAAGCTCCTACTCCACGGCGTGTCCGTAAGGTGGACGATCCCTATCCGTCGGTGGATTACTCCCCGGAAGACCTCCGGCTAGCTCAAACTCCTTGTGGGTGGAGAAACCTCACCACAAACTCACCAAGACCTCTTGGACACAAGGAAAACTCTTGAGCACTTGTAGACTACTAATTAGACCTTAACCAAGTCTAATTTCGTCAACTCAAACCAAGCTCCCAAGCTTTGGTTTTATAGCCCGCGGGTTGAAAACCCCGCCTACCAATCGACATGCCCTCTGTGGAAATTTGACCGTTACACCTCAACGGCTCGATTTCACACATTCTGTTCGCTGCCAGTCGACTGCACCAGTCGACTGCTAAAACATGCAGTCGACTGCTACAGTAACGCTACAGTACTTCTACAGTAAACCCTAATTCTTATATTTTACTCCGAGTACAATCTCTCAGCACTCGTCCCTGCCCGACCAACCTAGACCTAGCCTTCTAGCCTCCTCCATCAGCCTTGCGTCCCTCGGATGCCTCCCCATCCTTCACGTCTTGCCTTCTGGAGCTTCCATCGGCCTTGTCATTGTTGTCGGGTCTTCCTTTGCCAAGAGGTCGCGCCTCCGAGACTTCATCCATTGCCAAGTTACACTTGGACTTACGTTGCCAAGACTACATGCTTGGACTTACACCGCCAAGACTCATCCTTGGACTTTCCTCCTTTGCCAAGATCACACTTGGACTTCCTTGTTGTACCTGTATCCTGCACACTCACACTGCATATCAAATACAACAATAAACCTAACTTAAACCTTTGCCCAAACATCAAAACCTAGGGTCACTAGATTGCTCCAACAGCTTGTACCAAGGGTGGGCTCCATAAGCGCCCCTAGGTCGATGGTCTATGAAACGGGCCTAGTAAAAGGGATGAACTCCTAAGTTGCCCCTAGGTCGATGGTTTATGAAACGGGCCTAGTTCCTAGTAGGTTCAAGATTAGCTACCTTGGATCTATTTAGGATGCGCACATTTATGTATGTATGTGGTACAAGCCGGGCCCTCATGTTGAGATTATGTTTAAGTATATGTATATGATATATGTTTTCAAAAGGACATCTTGCATATATTCATTTCATGATACATGCTTTCAAAAGAACATCTTACATCTACAAGTTCATGTTATATGGTTTCCTTTATGCTTATTTAAGATGCTCTTGAAAATATGTCTATGATATTTATATGATCGTGTTACTACTTTATGTTTATGCTCTCACATGCTATGTTGTGATTTTTTGTTTATGCTCTCACATGCTATGATATGACTCTATTCTTATGCTCTCACATGCTAGGTTATGACTTGCCAAGTGAACATGTTAATACTTTATGTTATGTATGATTTATGGTTTTTGTGAGTAGGAAAGGAACTTACTAAGCCTATGTGCTTATAGTTTTATGTTTCCTTGTACTGCAGAAAAAGAAAAAGAGTGGCTAAACTAGGAGGAGCAGCGGGAAGGGCAAGAATGTGTGTGGAAGTGGCATGGTGTAATAGATCCCTTTGTGTTTCAGAACTTATATATATATGTCTTGACCTTTCATGTGAACTATGTTTAGCTAGATGCTTTGATAACTACTTGAACCAGCATGGTTAGCTTATGCACTTATGTTCTTTTGTTTCATGTTGGTATGCTTATGATATCATGAATCGTGTTTTAAGTAGTTGATGATAAATCAAGTTATATGCATGAATGCTAGTACATTGACATGTTATGATTGAAGAGATTAGCATGTTAAGCATGTTTCTATGTTATATGATTTTATGGTTCACATGTCATGTTTAGTCCATATGCATATGATCAAATTAAGTTTTAGACAACCCACTTCCGCTGCCATGATTTCAAGTGCATATACATGTATGTATGTTTTAAGTAAATAACCCCGTCCCTTCTTTAGTAGTAGTAGAGGGGCGGGCGTTACAGACTGGACTCAGCCGAAATACATAGAGAAGGAATTTGCAAAGTAAGGTGGGCAGGATGAACTGCACGTCTGTTAACTCCGAAGTAGCAGCACAACGGGCTCGTGATGATGGCCCCCTAATTTAGAAGAAGAAGGGAGATCTAACCACCACTCGGTTGACCAAATTACAGGTTGAGGTGCTTGAATAAAGAAAAAGTAGGATTTCAGCCCTTATTAGAGGAAGGAGTGTTCTTAAAGAACATGGACTTGGGTCAGGACTGAACCATGAAAAATCCGAGTTCTGATTTTTTGAGTTTATAGAGTGATGAAAAAGATGGGGAGATAAGGAGATATTGTATAGGAGGTAGATGATCAACATTCCGCACATAGCACAAAAGGCATTAAGTGCAAATTGAGAAAGAGAAGCATGAAAATACCAACTTAGGTCAGAAAAAATGAGGGAATGGGAAATCGAAAACCAGCATGAAGTTGATCCTTAAAGAAAGTGATGAAATCAGGGGGAGGATGATAAGGGTGGTCTTGAGGACTAGGAATGCAAAGATAGCACGTTTCTGGGATCTCCAAGTTAAACTTGGCCGATGTAAGGTCATTGTTATCAATCAGAATAGAAGGTGGCATTCCAGGGGCGAGAGTTTCTTGTGCTATAAAAGGGGAGGTCCTCCCTGTTGGTCAGGTACGTGCATGCATGCACATTTTCTTCATTTCTACAATTCGCAGGGTTCTCAGTCTAACTTGACCTTCAGAGACCCTTCGCCATGGACCTCTTTCGTGGTTTTGGCCACTAGCGCTCCCGTGTGATTGGTCTATGGTGCGCGCATGTCCCCCAGCCATCAACGTTCTTGCCTCGTCGCCGGCACCCCCATCCGACTCATCTTTCAAACAGGATCAATCGACTACAACCTCGCCCATTTGTTCCAGCCCATGCTTATGCTGGGCATCACCATTGGCGTCGACCTCAACGTGTCTTCCCCTACTAGTTCATCACCGTGCTCTTCCTCATCCTCATCATAGACACTTCCTCAAGATCAATGTTCAGGGCATTCAGATGTGGAAGCAGGAAACTCTCCTCAATGCGGGCCATTGAGCTACTGAAAGTCTTAGTTATTTAGCTACCCTCTTCACTTCTAAGTGCAAAGCTAAGGCAATCCAAGGAGATGATGATCGGTGCTTTGAATTTGTTTGGATTGCTTAATTTGGAAGAGCTACATTGCTAGGTCTAAAAATGGTAAAGATGAATCATGGAAATTTGGTTCATCTTGAATGTGTTTCTTCCATCACCCGAGCTATTCTAATACTAAATAATTTTGGTTGCCTTATTATTACGGATGTTATGAGAGGTGATATAAAAAAAGGTTCTTCAATTGGCGAGATATGCTCACATTTTTACTTACGCACATACGTATCTACTGTTCATCGTCTCCACTTTTTGGTCGGCCACCTCACTGACTTGAGTGTCGGAGTGCCTGTGTCAGGGACCTCCTCCATGGTTCTCACTCTAATATTCCGTTTGATCTCTCTGGTGTGCACAGGAAGGTCTAGTGCCATCTCCTTCATCTCACAATCTTCTCCCAGTCAATGACAGAGCCACTTACCCAGCTCGCCATCTCCATCGCTTTCGGACAGAATCAACTTTGGCGGTGTCTGTGAGAACTTCGCCTGAATCTGAAGCGTGGAGATAGAAGAAGCTGGATGACTTACTACGATTATTTTAACGCAAGAGGATTGTGAATTGTTGATAACTGCCCGAGCGTAAAAATTGTACAGCAACAACAAGTTGCAGTAGGCGGTACTTTACCGCATGATATCCTGCTACGTCAATAACGAACCCTCACACTAAATGAGGAACTGGAGTAGAAGGCCCAATCAGGATCCAGCTAATTCCTCCTACGGCTAGCTTCGTGCAATAACCTGCTCAACCAATCAACCTCCCGCCTATTAAACCAATCATTAATAAAACTATTATCAAAACACTAAATAAAAAAATAAAATGAACAAGTAAATTTAAATGAAAGCTTAATAACCGATCAAATAAGTTAAACAATCAAATAAGTTTAATTTGAGAGTTCGATAATATGTAAAATGATCAACTTGTTAATACGCAGAGACATAACTAATTAAACTAAATAAACAAGTTTGAACACATGTGCTCAAGTTGTTAATATATGTGAATAATATTCGTGAACAATATCCGTAAATAACGTTCATGAATAATATTCGTATATAACGTTCATAAATAATATTCATTAATAAAATTTTTATCAATATACTAAATAAATAAATAAAATAAAATAAAATAAATAAATAAATTTCAATTATGAAAGCTTAATAACCGATGTAACAAGTAAAAATTCAATAAGTTTAAATTACAGTTCGAAAATATCTAAAAAGATAAAGTTCAAACCAAACTTAAATTGAGAAGTTTGTTTTATTTCTTTTGGAAAAAAAACTCTTGGTGACTATAATATCAAAGTCATGAAGCATGTTTACTCCTTTCAAAAGTTTCTCTCCTCTAAATGTTTATTCTATTCATTTAAAAATCTAATGTTCTAAATTTATGCTATATATGAGGCATGAAATACATTGAGGAGAATTTTAAAATTATGTTAATTTTAATTTGAAATTTTTATATTCATTCGTCAGTTCCATCCATTGATTATAAAATTTATCATACTTTTATCAAAAGTCCTAATATAATAATACTTACTAATTAACATCATCAATAAATTCTTAGAACTCTTCCGATTCAAAAAGTATCAAACTTTCAAATTGTTGAATAATGTAAATCCATCAATCAGTTTCACGATTGATAGACCTAAAGTATTTCTTTATCATTTTAAATTAAAATCAATGTACTCCTAATGTATTCATATCTGCTTGATCTAATTTGATAGTATAAATTGAGAGCAATTAATTTTTGAATGAGTAAACAAAAATTTAGAGAAGATGGAGAAATTTTTAAGAGTTGTAAAATAATGAGGTGTATAATGAGAATATATTGTGTGCTTTCGGTATTATGAAAGTTAACTGAGCGAAATTAAAATTTTCAAAATTTGCATTCACTTCCAAAAATCTAAATTAAATGACCACTTCGACTGCCTTGGAAACTAACTATTTTTTCACGGTGTGAGGCATTTATGCTCCCTTTACTTGTAAGGACGGATTGAAAAAACTTAAGAAAATTTAAAGTTTTTCATGGAAAAGTCTTCAGCCCTTATTTCATGGGGGAGAATGAATTACTCATCCTTTTTGATGTATACTTGTCGTCAGATAATGAATGGAAGGATTTATGAATCCATTTGCAGATCACTTTATTAGTGTTTTTTTTGTCCACTCAAAATCTGACCGAAAATGCTTCTAACTTTGCTTGATGTGCGAGCTGTGACACTTGCCTCACCGTCGATGACTCCATCCGAGCGTCCGACTGAAAGTGGCAATGACGCTCCTCTTGGTTCTCAATCTGCGGCTGCATGTCTTTCAATTTGTGCGCACTCGAATGTCGTCGTCGTCGTGTTAGTCATTTCATTATATGAATTTGAATGCGCATATATGAGTGGAATCTAATTCCTTTATTATTTAGATCAAATAATTATTGATAGCACAATCCATCACTGATGATCATTAGTTGATCAGTCTTTTTTATTATTATTTTTTATTTTATAATTAAATATCCATCTTTTCAAATCGATTAATTCTAGAGACGACATATTTGATCTTATGAAAATTTTTAATCGATCATCAGGATAAATCGAAAAGTATTCATACAGCTCCATTCAAGTGGCTAACATTTTTAAGTTTATTGTCCTATTAGAGAAAAATCTTTATAATCTGTCGTAATACTTTAGACACTTAGAGGATCTAATTGTTGCATCTAGTCTGGGACAGCTGATTAATTTCTTATAGTTGACTTATTTCAAAATTAGGGATGGGAACGTTGACTTATTTTATCTATGAATGTACATGAATTGAGCATTGATATTCCAACAACTATCTTTAAGAGGCTTTCTCAACGAAAGTTTTATAATTTTTCTTTCATTATCTTATTATTATATTTTATAAGAAAAAAAATATTTAATATGAGTTCTCTCCTCTACAAAAGGAATTTCTCCAAGCAGATTTTAAAATGATCCATCTTATAAATATGACAGTAAACGAGTCAAGTTTTATGGTATATAAATTTAGATACGGTAATCAAACTGAGCTAAGTCAAGTCTAAAATAAATCAAACAATTGAAATAATTGCTCTCAATCTACGCAGTTCTAAACTTGATCTTGCCGGGTTTCATTTTTCCGTTACAATGCAATGGGTTGGGATACACCCATCCTAATTACACAAGCATGCTGACAAATACAATTAGTAAGCAATCCATATACAAAAGTAAAGCTACCAGAACTTACTGCAAACAGTTGTTGAGAAAACTTGTTTGCTAAATCCAGCACAAGGTAGTCTAGCACCTTGTCTGTCGCATCCTTCCAGGCCTTTTCTAAAAGGCCCTTTAGTTGAACCTGCCCACAAAATGGTGGGGGACTTGGGACTAGAGGAGGTTGCAATACTTGAAGGGAAGACATGTTAAAGCCAAAGGAAAGCAAATAATAGTTTTTAGTCGGGCGGGATGAAGGTGAGAGAGGCTCCGTGCACGGGATGATCGATGAAGGCCTGGGGGCGCAGAAGTAGCGAGCGAGTCACTCTCCCGGGAAGTCAATCCCCATTGTGGCCAGCTTGAGGAACCGAGAAGCGAAGGAGTGTGGCCAAGCGAGGCAGAAGTACTCGCCTGGGTAGGAATAGATACCCGAGTTGAAGGACGGGTTGAAGAAGGCCACTCAGGTGATGATTGGGTTGCTGGAGTGACACGACGCCATTTGCATTGAACTCGTAATGGATGCTCGGGGCCCACAGAAGTAACACGGAACTTTTCTCTACCCTATGGGGCTTCTCCGTACTTAATCCACCACTTAACATACTCTGACACCCGACATTCTCTGATCCCTCATAATTATAGAGGTTATGAAAGACAGTATAAATGCGGAGGTCCTCCCTATTGGCCATGTACATGTAAGCATACGCATCTACTTCAATTCTACAATTTGTTGGGTTCTCAGCCTGACTTGAGCGTCGGAGGCCCTTCGCCATGGACCTCTTCCGTGGTTTCAGGCACTATCACTCCCGTGTGACTGGTTTATGGTGTGTGCATGTCCCCCAACCGTCAACGTTCTCACCTCTTCGCTAGCACCCCCATTCAACTCAGTTTCCATACAGGATCAATCGACTACAACCTTGCCCTTTTGTTCTAGCCCATGCTTATGTTGGGCATCACCATCGGCGTCGACCTCAACGTGTCTTCCCCTACTAGCTCATCACCGTGCTCATCCTCATCCTCTTCATAGACACTTCCTCAAGATCAATGTTCAGGGGTGTTCAAATGTGGAAGCAGGAAACTCTCCTCAATGCAGGTCGTGTAGCTACTGAATGTCTTAGTTATTTAGCTACCCTCTTCACTTCTAAGTGCAAATCTAAGACAATCCAGGTAGCTACCCTCTTCACTTCTAAGTGCAAATCTAAGACAATCCAGGGAGATGATGATGAGTGCTTTGAATTTGTTTGGATTTCTTAATTTGGAAGAGCTACATTGCTAGGTCTAAAATGGTAAAGACGAATATGGAAATTTGGCTCGTCTTGAATATATATCTTCCATCACCTGACATATTCTAATACCAAATTTTTTTTTCACATCATTATTTTGGATGTTATGAGAGGTGATACAAAAGAGATTATTTCTGTTGGCGAGATACGCTCACATTTTTTACTTACGCACATACGTATCTACTGTTCATCTTCTCCACTTTTTGCTCGGCCACCTCACTGACTTGATCGTCGGAGTGCATGTGCTAGGGACCCCCTCCATGTTTCTCACTGTAATATTATGTTTGATCTCTCTGGTGTGCACAAGAAGGTCTGGTGTCATCTCTCCTTCATCTCACAATCTTCTCCTAGTCAATGATAGAGCCACCTACCCAGCTCGCCATCTCCACCGCATTCAGACAGAATCAACTTTGGCGGTGTCTGCCGGGACTTTGCTTGAATTTGAAGCGCAGAGATACAAGAAGTTGGACGACTTACTACGGTTACTTTGACGCAAGAGGATTTGGAATTGTTGATAACTGCCTGAGGGCAAAAATTAGTACAGCAACAACAAGCAGCAGCCTACGGTACTTTACCGCTTGATCCTGTTGCGTCGATAACGGACCCTCACTCTAAACGAGGAACTAGAGTGGAAGGCCCAATCGAGATCCAGCTAATTCCTCCAATGGTTGGCTTCGTGCAACAACCTGCTCAACCAATCAACCTCCCGCCTATTCAACTATTTATTAATAAAACTATTTTCAAAGCACTAAATAAAAAAAATAAAATGAACAAGTAAATTTAAATTATGAAAGCTTATAACCGATCAAATAAGTAAAAATTTTAAATAATAAAAATAGTTTAATTTTAGAGTTTGATAATATCTAAAAAGATCAAGTTCACACCAAACTTAAATAGAGAAGTTTAAGCAAAGCTTAAATTGAGAAGACACGAATATCTAAAGGAATGAAAGCTTAAACCAAATTTGAATCAACTAATAAAAAATAAAATAAACTTCAAAATAACTTTCGCACGCTAAAACTTAACTTATTTATACTTGAACATACTAAAACCTAACTCGCCTTATTTACTGCCTAAGTTCAATATACTCTAGAAATGCTTAAGTTCACGAGTAATATATACTCTAGATATGTTTTTCTATCAACTAGAATAGAGCCAACAAAGGCCAATTCCCATATCTAAACTCCCGATATGAAATATGCAATGTTGCAAAAGAAAATCGATTTTAATTTGACTGGCTCAATTTAATCGATATGAACTTGATCTTTTGTCGCATCATTATTTTGGATGTTATGAGAGGTGATACAAAAGAGGTTATTTCCGTTGGCGAGATACGCTCACATTTTTTACTTACGCACATACGTATCTACTGTTCATCTTCTCCACTTTTTGCTCGGCCACCTCACTGACTTGATCGTCGGAGTGCATGTGCTAGGGACCCCCTCCATGGTTCTCACTGTAATATTCCGTTTGATCTCTCTGGTGTGCACAGGAAGGTCTGGTGTCATCTCTCCATCATCTCACAATCTTCTCCTAGTCAATGACAGAGCCACCTACCCAGCTCGCCATCTCCACCGCATTTAGACAGAATCAACTTTGGCGATGTCTGTAGGGACTTTGCCTGAATTTGAAGCGCAGAGATAGAAGAAGCTGGACGACTTACTACGGTTACTTTGACACAAGAGGATTTGGAATTGTTGATAACTGCCCGAGGGCAAAAATTGGTACAGCAACAACAAGCAGTAGCCTACGGTACTTTACCGCATGATCCTGTTGCATGGATAACGGACCCTCACTCTAAACGAGGAACTAGAGTGGAAGGCCCAATCGGGATCCAGCTAATTCCTCCAATGGCTGGCTTCGTGCAACAACCTGCTCAACCAATCAACCTCCCGCCTATTCAACTATTTATTAATAAAACTATTTTCAAAACACTAAATAAAAAAAATAAATGAACAAGTAAATTTAAATTATGAAAGCTTATAACCGATCAAATAAGTAAAAACTTTAAATAATAAAAACTGTTTAAATTTAGAGTTTGATAACATCTAAAAAGGTCAAGTTCAAACCAAACTTAAATAGAGAAGTTTAAGCAAAGCATAAATTGAGAAGACAATAATATCTAAAGGAATGAAAGCTTAAACCAAATTTGAATCAACTAATAAAAAATAAAATAAACTTCAAAATAACTTAAACCAAATGTAGTCATCTGTTTAACTCTCTTAACTCTAGCAGTATATCATGTTTTGCTAGTTATGTCATGTGCATGTCTGTATGGTCATTGTATCTTCTCATTCTGTCAAATTTAAGTAATAATTTTCAAGAAATTAGTTGAGATTTTCAATAAATTCATAGGTAAAATACATTTAAATGTAATAATTAAAAGATTTATTATTCAATATTTATTGAATTGTCAAGGATGTTTATGAGCTAGCTCTTGATAGTGAAATTTTGATTGGTTTGGGTCAACCAACCTAACAGCCTTGTGTCCATGTCTCATCAAAGCATGAATCCCCATAAGTATTCGTTTAACATTTGACTTAAGTTGGCAACGTTGCTCAGAAATATCCTCAAATTTTAATCAGTTCACGTAGAACAGTAAATGAATCGAATGTTTTTGAATAAATTTAGTATTCGACTTGATAAGAGCTTATGTCACGCCCCAAAGGAGTCCCAGCCAGACAAAAATCCGACAGAGTCTCCCCTGTACCAGTGACAATATGAAGCATCACTACAAGCAAAATACATCAGCCACATGCGGCTGGAATATTTATATACACAATCACGCAGTTATAATAACAGCCCACACGGCTGGAATGAAACAATCACAACCACGAAGTTATATATATGTAATCAAAACCAACACAATGGACCACACAAGCCAAATAGATACAATGCATGCGGCATGGCTTAAACACAAATACAACACGAAAAGAATAAGATAGCCACATGGCTAAACACAAATCCAATGCCAAAATAAGAAAAAGATATACAAAAGAAAACAAGCACGGTCTTGGATGTGACGTAGGACCCGACAGACAGGATACTCCGAGCAACACTCCAACCATCTACCGAAAACTAAAGATATACATGCGGTGGTGAGTATAGGTAACTCGGTGGGTAATAGAAAAGATAGTCGTGGTCCATAAACAATACGGAGATCACAAGTATCTGATCTCGAGGGAATAAGAACGATCATACTATCATAATCAATGATCCGAACATACCGACATAATAACCCGACATATACAAACCACAACTAATATAACGATCGTACATACCCAACTGGAATCGACATAGTACTGATGATCGATCAAACTCATGGATCCGCAATGATACACGTGACACTATCTGAATATAAGTACGATTGCGTATACATGTAAAATAAATGACATGATGCAGCATGACAACCATACGCAACAATCATATCGTAAACAAACGCAATAACGACAATCACACGAACTAGTATCTACTGGCGTGCAGATATATCTCCCGGATGCCGCGATCATATCGAAAGTCGACGCTCCACGGTCACCCCGCCACCTCTCCGGATACCACGACCCACGGCGAGAGGCTTGGGTGACGATCAGATACCCTCCACCCACTATATAGTGGTCGAGGAGGACAGTCCACTAGTAACTATCTAACTACATCGGGGTCCCTGACTGCTCACAACGCCGGATCTCACTAAACCTCGTGACCGGGTGGCACGACAGGACTAGCAGCAACTGCTCCAACTACCACTACCCATGAGTGGCCGAGTGTGCGGTGCTAAACCAAACCAACTGATGACTCTCTCAACCACAAGGGAGACAACGGTCATCAGATGCAATGAATGATGAACATGATATATATATATAAAATCATCATCCATGCAACAACCCCAAACCTCAAAAATACCTCCAACAAGAGTGTAATCGTCATGATACCTCCACGTATCCCATCAAACATATGTAGACACTACACATGTATAATCAACCAAAATCATCTAATAATCCCACCAGACACACGGACACAAAAACATAAGTACAATCAACATGTATCCCCCAATAAAAACACAACAGACATGTGTATATACTCCAACCATACAATCAACACCACTCCTCCAAAAGTACATGACAAATACATGTGTACATACAACATGCAAATGCACGGTCAACAAGATGACTCCTATAACACATCCCCACCTATGTACAGTCAACATCATATACCCAATCAGCATGGTAATACCAACAACCCGACAATCCCTACAAGACATACTCTACACGTGAAATCACAACAGAGTAGATATCAAGAGTAGAGACTGTATATGAATTAAATAGATCATCACAAGGGTCAAGCATAAGTATCATGCAGGAAAAACAGCAATCGATAATGATATAAGATAAAGCAGCCTAATTCATCGAATAATAACCATGCACTAAGTACAAGAAAATCTACATAGAGCCAAGGAAGAAATACCCGCCTTTGTATACATAGATCGTGTCCACAAGTCCCACGTCGAGAGGCTCGTCCCGAATCCAAATCCTGCAGCAATCAATATGTTTATATTTTATTTAGCTATATTCATATGAATTAAACAGCTAAATAAAATCCCTAACCCAATAGGTTCACTCCAATCAAATCCGAACTCTGACTAATCCCCCATATCAACACATCATTTTAATCCAATAATAAATCCATCTCTCTAATATCAATTCATCTCATAATGATATCAACCCACAATAACCTATCACAAAATCAAATCTCCATCATAAATCCACACCAACCTAACATCATCATCAACAACCAAACCACCACAATATCAATCCACAATAACCTATCCTAAAATCAAATCTCCATCATAAATCCACATCAACCTAACCTCATCATCAACAACTAACCAAACAATCACATAATAACACATACTAATGAAACTAACCGAAATACTTCATTGGAACACCAATTACCTTAGGAGGCAGTAGCAAATCTAGCAGCCCACAGCCCTATGACTCCCTGTCCATAAGCTACAGGAGACACACACACCTATCCGAGAGATATACTAGTAAATCCAGTAGCAGCCTCTGCTTGAATGCTCCAAAAGAAACATATACTCCAATTCTTCCAAGAACATCAATCCAAGAAGAAACCATACAACACTGTATCTGCTAGAATCCAATAAACAAAACCACACTCACAATCTCCCAAAAACCAGAAATGAAATCCAACCTCTGAAAAATTAATAACCTATGTCTTACCTTAACCTAAAACAGATCCACATCCTTTGATGAAGAAATCTGAAGTTGCTGTGGAGAAAGAAATGGAGCTTCCCCCCCAATTCGCAGCTAGTCTGGCACAAACAGAGAAGACAAGACACTTAAGGCATTTTGTCGAACACCTGTTAAGCACAAGATCAAATCTCACCTTTTGGTCACATTGCCGGATCAATACAGCTTGGTCGGACACTTCACATCAGAACCGGGATCATGCCTAGCATCAATCTTGAAGCTAGGTTGGCAATTAAAGGTCAAGCTCTGGTGGTCGGCGATCAGGCGCGGGAAAGGGATGGCGATGGTTGGCCGGAAGGGAAGGAGCAGTGTAGCTGGTGCTCGCGGTGAACCGGCTACACCATGTGGCGTGGCCTGGTCGGGAGAGCTCGACAAGAGGGATCCGACATCAACAATCTAGGGCACGGCGACGAGATCAGGAGAAAAGAGGGTTGCGCCGGCGGTGAAGAGGAGAAGAGAGGAAGAAAGACTCCATGCCTCGGGAGGGAGAGGGAAAAGGGAGGCTTGGCCGAGGTTACACCGGCGGGCGGTGGCGTGCTCGACGTCGCTGGGAAGAAATCGCCGGAGAGGGGGGTTCGGGTAGAGGCGAGAGGAAAGAGAAGGCCTTAGCGTGAGGAGAAGGTCATCGGCATCGATGCCTAGTCGCCGGAGATCGCCGTCGATGCCTTGTCGCCGGAGATCGTGAGATGGGGACCGAGGGAAGGGGGTCGGGAGAAATGAGTCGGGTGAAAGGAGAAGGAATATAAAGTTAGGTTAATAAAACTTAGGTTAGTTTAATTGAATCCTAAGTTCATTCCCAAATCAACTCCCACTTAAATGGGTATTCCAAACAGGCTTTCACTGTACCCCAAATTCATCCCCTCAAAACGGGTCATACAGACTCCGTTTAAATTCCGAAAATTTTTTAAAAATTCCGGTAAAATCCAATAAGATTTTTCGTCCAATAATAATTATTATTTAATTTTATGGTATTTTACAGCTTATTTATGTTTATTCAATATGCACAAGACATAACTACTTAAACTAAATAAATAAGTATGAACATATGTGCTCAATTCGTTAATATCCGTGAACAACATTCGTGAATAATATCCGTGAACAAAGTTCGTGAATAATATTCGTATGCAACGTTCATAAATAATATATTCATGAATTATATTCATTAATAAAATTATTATCAAAACACTAAATAAAAAAAATAATATGAACATGTAAATTTAAATTATGAAAGCTTATAACCGATCAAATAAGTAAAAATTTTAAATAAATAAAAACTGTTTAAATTTAGAGTTTGATAATATCTAAAAAGATCAAAGTTCAAACCAAACTTAAATAGAGAAGTTTAAGCAAAGCTTAAATTGAGAAGACAAGAATATCTAAAGGAATGAAAGCTTAAACCAAATTTGAATCAACTAATAAAAAATAAAATAAACTTCAAAACAACTTTCGCATGCTAAAACTTAACTTATTTATACTTGAACATACTAAAACCTAACTCACCTTATTTACTGCCTAAGTTCAATATACTCTAGAAATGCTTAAGTTCACGAGTAATATATACTCTAGATATGTTTTTCTATCAACTAGAATGGAACCAACAAAGGCCAATTCCCATATCTAAACTCCCGACATGAAATATGCAAGGTTGCAAAAGAAAATCGATTTAAATTAGACTGGCACAATTTAATGTAATTTTTGTAATGCTAATCTTGATATTTAAATTATATTTGGTTAGATGCATCAAATCCATACTATGGTGTCACGCAAGGGCAATACACAAAAGAGTCCCAGTAGCAAACTACTAGGGTGAATCCTCTCCTAATAAAAAATTAATTAACATCATAATAGACTGATGGCTGACATATCAATTATTAAATTAATAAGAACATATACTACACTTGATTTTATTCAAAAGGCTGAGAAAGATACAAATTGGATAGTTACATCATACCTTCTTTTAAACATCCAAATCGCACCCGCTTAATTCAGCGACGTGGAACTAAATTTCCATGCTCTTCACCATCTTTAGTATAGTCTCATATCATAACCTGTTGTACAGAACATCCTTATCCTTGACTGCCTATCTCTCCGCCAAAGCTCAATGTCGATATAGCGACTCGATTGGTTAGGATCACACTTACCAATTTATACAAGAGGGAAAGGGGAAAGGCTCTTGATGTCATCCATGTATAAAACTAATTTTATAATTTAAATTATATTTGGTCGGGTGCGCCAGCCTATGTAATAGTGCAACACAAAGGCGACGCGCAAGGATTCCAATAGCAAGCTATTGTGACGAACCCTCTCCCCATAAAAAATTAATTTAATATTATAATGGACCAATGGCCCACGTATCAGATATTAAACTGATAAGAACAGATACTACACTTGATCTTAGCCAAAAGGCCGAGAAAGGTATGAATTGAACGGCATAATTTTTCCTTGCTTTAAAGTTCTCAGTCTCATTTGATGAGGTTGATTTAGCGACATGGGACTAAAGTTTAACTGTTATTCATTCCTCATGCCTCACCTCCTCTCCGCCTCCTGTTTCAGGTTTAAGTGCAGAACGAACGAGTACTCTCTTTCTCTTTCACAAAAAACGATCAAATCAAAAAGCGAGTGAGGGTGATCAGCACCCGACCGAGTTAAAACCCCGTGCCACGTCGCGATGCAGCGAGCACTTGGCTCCTCCCCTTCTCGGTTGAAGCTCTCTGTCGATTTGGCGGCTCGGTTTGCCCTCTTCCTTAGGCAGCCACCTTAGGCGTTAAATGTTCGCTCTCCGTGGCAGCCATCTCCATCTGTTCGCCGTCGACGCCCCTCTCCTCGGTTCATCTGTTCTCCGCCCTGCCCGCAGAAGCTCCCCGATCCGTCGCATTTGCAGCTTATCCTCCTCCGCCTCCTTTTCTCCTCACTCGCGCTTGCGCATCCCCAACGCTCCCCGTTCCACTGCCGCTCAAGACGGAACCTAATTGCTATTTGCTATTTGCTATTTGCTATTTGCTATTTGCTATTTGCTATTTGGGTGCCGAGGTCGACCCCGATTATATTCCAGGTTCGGTCACAAGCTCACAGTCGATCCCAGCGCCTACCACGGAGTGGAGTCCACCGTCGAGAGGGTAAGCAACTGCGCTTCCATTCCATTCCATTCCTCCTTTATTCATCCTTGTGCTTTGGGAATTCGTTCCTTTGATCTCCATACTTACCACTATTCCCTTTTCCTGAACCACGAAGTATTTACTTTACTGTGAAAATAAAATTTACATTTGTAGATGATCTAGTTGATGGGATCACAAGCATACTTGTGTTAGGAAATGAAGTAAAATATCAAATCTGGTTTCGGTTCATCATCCTCACCAAGTTTGTCTTGTCAACATGTGAGCATAGTGTTGTTAGGAACTGAATTATGTGAACATGGGACTTGCTAATTCATTTAAGTTTAAACATGCTACGCATTTGCAATTTACAGAAAGATTAGTTTGGATTTCTTTTGACATGTATTTCGAGCCGGCTTTAAACATGCTAAGTTTATTTATCTTGCTTGTGGACTGTTCAATCTAACTAGGGGTGTAAATTAGCCAAGCCGCTCGTGAGCTATTCGAAGCTCGATTCGATAAAAACTCGTTTGAGCTCGTTTTACGAGGCTCGTTAAGATAAACAAACCAAGCTCAAGCTTCACAATATTCGGCTCGTTAACTCATGAACATGTTCGTTAAGCTCATAAATCAACTTTTAAATAAAAAAATAATAGTTTTGATATTAAATTTTTAGATTTTACACTCTACTTATGAAAAACATGGACAAATATATTAAATTTATTTATTAGAATAAAATTATAAATTTTAACAAGAATATTATAATTTTTTTAAAATATATAATTTAGTTTTTAATAAATATTTAAATTTATAATTTATATTTATTAAGCTCGTCTAGGCTCGATAAAAGCTCGAATAAGCTCGTGAGCCATGAATATATTCGTTTAATAAAGCTCGAGCTCGAGTTGAAGCTAAATATGTTCGAGCATATGGAGGTCGTTTGGACCCCGTTCGTTTAGGCCCGCCAATGGGTCCAACCTTTATGCACTTTCTACCAGTCGGTAACACTTAGGAGTGTTATAAGTACAATTAGGGGATGCGTCGTATGGCCAACCAAGAGTTCTGATAGCGATCGTCGTCTCCAAACAACCAGAGTAATCAACAACCGAACGAACCACCTAGAAGAGGTCATCGAGACGTTGACCATCCTCGGCCAGTGCTCCAATAGCAAGAAAACAAGGCCCCAGCCCTCGCCCAAGTCCAACCTAAGCGTCCCCTGACTCGGCAAGAAGAAAACTGCGCCAATGCTGCCCGAGGAGGCATAGGCATGATAGGCTGTGGCCCAATCGACGAAGATTCCAACTGGGCCAGAAAGTTACACACATGCCGACTGGTGATTCACACCATTAAGTTTAGACTTAATTGTAAACTTCGTACAAATTGTGGAGTTTAATCTCATGGCTTTAATGTTGTTTTGCAGAAAATCCAAAGAGCCATGGATTAGGGTCAAGTCGGATCGAATCTGGCTTGATTTAGAGATCAAATGGAAGAGATCAAGCTGAACTAATATGAACTGTTGATCCCAATCTAGAGAAATTTTGTTCCTTCATTCAGATCTAAGGCATCCAGTCTTCCATCCAGATTTGCAGCTATGTGGACCGTCAGATCTAAGATGAAATTAACATCAATTTAATCTAAAGTGATCTGGACCGTTTATCTCATGATCAAATGGCATATCTCCATCTCCCCTCCTCACAAGATGGATGGCTGAGATCGAATTCCCACCTTCATTTGCTTTCATGCGGCACTGTGTCAGGTGGATCAGCTAGGGATTTTTTGTCGTTACTGTGCTGATTTCTTCCTTCTTCTTCCCCGACGCACAGGCGGCACTGGGCGATGGCCCTGGGCCACTGATTTGAGAGGACCCAAAATTTTTTTTTAGTATTATGTATTATAGGCATGTAATTGGGGCCTTGAATAGTTGGGCCCAAATTCATATTTCAGAATCTTTTGATATTGTCTTTTACTTTTATCTTTTTAGTCATGTAATTAGGGCCTTCAGTAGTTGGAGCCCAAATTTATTTTGGACCTTATTTTTTTTTCCGCCCCGAGCCTCCTTTGTAGAAGGACCGGAGCTACGCCCTACATCCCTTTCCATTCTCTCGATTGACAAC